>NC_059274.1:16169289-16226789 GCF_017591435.1 Portunus trituberculatus
GCCGCTGGAGGTGTCACGCCACACCTTTCCATCAGCTGACCGCCGCCGCGTCAGGTGAGCAGTGCGCCGCCACTCAGGGCGTGACAGGCACACGTAGGGCAGCCCCTTTGAGGCCCCGGGGCTCCAGGCAGGGCAGGGACGGCATGCTGGTGCTGGAGGTGACGTCGCTTCACTGTGTGTTGATGGCCCGGGTTCCCGCCACCGCCCACAGATGGCAGCACTGCGCCGGAGCTATGGGAGGGAGGGCGAGGGCCGGAGGGGGAGCAGGAGCATCCCAAGTGTGCGGCACAGATACCTGGCCGCCGCGCCTCCCGCGCCTCCCGCCCTGGGCTGCACATGTGCCAAATGTTGCCCGCAAATCACCAACTAATACGATTAATCCAAGTTATTTCAAGAGGCGCAGGAGGAGGAGAAGGAGACGCGGTGCAGGAGGGAAGGCGTGAGCGTGCGGCAACCTGGCAGCCATCCATTAGTGCCACAAAGCGGGCCAGCGGGGCGGGAAGTTAGTGGTCCCCGGGCCAGGGTTGTCGGGCCGCCGGGACTCCCTCACCCCTCCTCCCTCACCCCAACAGCCTCGTCGCCTTTATTAAAAAAGGGAAAAGTTTGCCCGGCGCGGCACGGCTTTAAGACTCAGCCTCGTGAGTCCCGCGCCCAGTCTTTGAATCTCTGGCATCTCCAGCAGGTGTCGCCGCCACCATCGCCGCCGCCGCCAAGGCCGCGGCCCTGCACGAGATGTCTTCTGCAGGGATGCATCCTCCGTGACCCGGCCATACCCTGCCCCCACCCCGCCACACACACCCTGGCCAGCAGACACCCTCCCTGCCAGGGCCACATTCCGCGGGATGTGGGCGAGGTGGGTGCGGCGAGGGGAGGTGGTCACTGTAAAGAGGTTCTGCCCTCATCTCATTACAGAGGGACAGGCGAACCCACGCTTCCAAACGTACGACCTACACACTCACATCCAAACGCACACACACACACACACACACACACGTACACAAGCACACACAGAGACACGCGCGCGCACACATACACACGCCAACAGAGTAAATGGGAGATGGCAGAGGGCCGATGTGCTAACAAGAGAGGGAGAGAAAGAGGGGAGAGAGACAGAGAGAGTGAGTGAGGGAAGGAGAGAGAGAGAGAAAGAGAAAGAGCGAACGCGAGAGGGGTGGAGGGAAGCAAGGCGAGGCCAGCCAGCAGGTAGGTCCCGCGATCAGCCAATAGCAGGCCAGCGCGCGGGAGAAAGGGAGGGAGAGAGAGACGGACCCACCTGATCCTCTTCCTCCTCTCCCTCCCGTCCTCTCCTTCCATTACCTGCCTCCCCACCTCTCCCTCCGCCCACACGCACAACACACAGACAAGGGTGGATGGGAATACCAGACACCGCGCTCATGATAAACAACCAAACAAAATAAACAGAAAAAGAATATAACTACAAGATTATAATGGTTGTATAACGAAATAAACCTTTTTTTCCCTTTGTTGATGCACGAGAAGCGAATAAAGGATAGAAACAAGCCCGGGAAAAGAAAGAAAAGGAGAGAAAAACGAAAAATAAATTAAAAACATGATGGTTCTCTTAAAAAAAAAATTTAAATAAGGAAAAATACTCATGGCTAACATTATGAAAGTAAGATAAAAAAGAAAGGAAAGAAAACGTAAATAGAAGAAACGTGACGCCAAACTGTAATGAAATGGAAATAGACAAAGACTTCTAACTGTGCACATCCATTAGCATCAGAATTAGATAAGGAAAAGGTGAAGTTGTAGCTGAAGTAGTAGTAGTAGTAGTAGTAGTAGTAGTAGTTGTTGTTGTTGTTGTTGTTGTTGTTGTTGTTGTTGTTGTTGTAGCAGTAGTACTGAAGGCAGTAGTAGTAGTTGTTGTTGTATTGATAGTAGTAGTAGTAGTATTGTTGTTGTTGTAGTAGTAGTAGTAGTAGTAGTAGTAGTAGTAGTAGTAGTAATAGTATTGTTGTTGTAGTAGTAGTAGTAGTAGTAGTAGTAGTAGTAGTAGTAGCAGTAGTAGTAGCAGTAGTAGTAGTAGCAGCAGCAGTAATAGTAAGCACAACCTATTCCGTAAAGCTGAACTCCAATGAGGGATAATGTAACAATCTAATCCTAAAAGAACAAATGGAAAAGAAAATTTAATGCCTTAACGACGAACATTTCCTAAATAAACTTGGACTCCATAGAACTTCGGTATTAGAAAATCAATCAATGTACTTTTATTCCCAGTTTTTTTTTTCTATAGGTAAAAAAAAAAGTTCATTAAGGAAAAAAAGTTAACACGATACTCGGTTCTAACTTCCATGAAAATATATAGAAAAAAAATTGAACAAATAAATCAAACAACTATCCTTTTTATTCATTTTTCAAGGTGATTTTGTTTAATTAACCCCTTTAATACTGGGACACATTTTTAACTTGAGATTTGTGTACGATTAGACCATTTTATTGACATTAGAAAGGGTCTAAGGAGATGAGGAAATTAATGGCCACAGTCTTTACTATTTTAATCCCCAACACGAGTTTCTAAAGCTGCATAAAATCACCAAATAGTAACCAGAATGAATATGGAAATGCATCATGATACTGAAGGGTTAATCCTGCAGTTGCTAATGGCGCGTTTTTCACTTCATTTGAGGAACCTTAGACAGCTCATGTGGCGAAAAACAACAGACAGTCAGAAATTTAAGCCATTCCTTCCTTCACTCTCTTTGGCTGTCAACTGCTTCCTTTCAAGTTATGCTCTGAATTTATGTAACATTTTCATTCATTCCTAACATTCCAAGGCTTATCATTAACGTATAGACACGTTACAGAGGCTAAACACACCAAACCTCTCCATCATCCACTTCAACTACGTCTTTTTAAATCACATTCTGAACTTACATATCATTTTCCATTCATTAACAGAGACCAGTGTTGTTGTTACTCTATGGACACGTTATAAAGGGAAATCACACCAAACCTCTCCATTATCCACTTCAATTACGTCTTTTTAAATCATGTTTTGAACTTACAACTCACTTTTCATTCATCGAAGGAGGATAAAGAGTCAATATTACTCTATAGACAAGTTACTGAGACAAAACACATCAAAACACTCCATTATTCACTTTGCTTTCAACTAGTAGGTCCTTTTAAATCTTCCTCTAAACACCTAACCCGATTTCCATTCATTCACAGAGGTTAAAGTGTTAATATTACTCTAAAGACAAGTTACTGAGACAAAACACACCAAAACATTCCCTTATTCATTCACTTTGCTTTAATCTAGTAGGTTCTTTTAAATGTTCCTCTGAACTCTTAACTCCTGTTCCATTTATTCACAGGAATCAGTGTTATTATTACTTTATTGACAAGTTATTAAGACAAACTAGCGAGGGATTTATTTTCTTCTATTATGGGAATGTGTGTGCCAATATATAGTCTCCTTTTTTTTTGAGGAAGGGGGAGTTGGGAGAAGGGAGAAGGAGGAAGGAAATGGAGTGAGGAAAGAAAAAAAAGGAAGAGCTACATTATAAACATTTAGCGAAGGAGACCTGCAACATTTACACGTATTGACTTTTGGATAACTCTTAACTTAATAACTCTAAGGAAACTAACAATCCAGTGGCTCTTTTTTTTCCATTTTTGTTGCCCTTAGCCAGTCTCCCCTCTTGCATAGAAGAAAAAAATAACAATAATACACTGCAACATTTATACCTATTGACTTTTTGATGAGAGAAACAATATTAGAACATAAGTAAAGAAGGAAGCTGCAAGAGGCCGCCAGACTATACGAGGCAGTCCCAGTGTATTTAAGCTACCTAATTACATCTATCTTTCCATCCATGAATTTATCTAACCTTCTTATATACATTTTTTTTAGGGGGACAGGTATGAGGAAGCTAGAATCTATAGGAATATTTGAGAGAAAACGATACATTTCGAGTGGAGGAATTTGTGATAATGTATGTACGTACACCTTCCTCTTTCTACATTATGAGAGAGTAACTACATTGTCATAAACTCAATATATTTACTTATTTTTCGTGGAGAGAGAGAGAGAGAGAGAGAGAGAGAGAGAGAGAGAGAGAGAGAGAGAGAGAGAGAGAGAGAGAGAGAGAAAGAATGGAAGACGATATATGACGGAAGAGAAAAAAATATAATTAACTTTACATACAAATTCTAATTAATCTGCATCACTCAAACAGGAGATACGTGACAAATGGAGGAGGAGGAGGAGGAGGAGGAGGAGGAGGAGGAGGAGGAGACTCTACCTGCGTTCATTAGCGTTACCTGGCCGCGCTCAGGTGGGCCGGCAGGTAAGCGCCCCGCCCAGCGTCAAGATGGAGGTGGTGGTGGAGGAGGAGGGAGGGAGGGAGATACAGGAGGAGGAGGAGGAGGAGGAGACACAGAGAGGAGGAGTTCTCGCTGCCATTCCCTCTTCCATAGAAAACGGGTGACTTAAAGCAGAGACCAGGTTAAAATAGTACTGATGTTTTTTTTTTTTTTTTTGTTTATTTCATTGTTAGTTTGGATTGTGATGCGATTCTTGTTGTGAAATAATGATGTTGTTCCTTGTACTTCCCTTCACTATCATATATGTAAGGTTTATCTATTTATTTATTTTTTTTTCTTTTTTTTTCATTATTTAAACTTGTGCTTTTTTCCTCTTTCATTTATTCGTTCTCCTCCTCTTCCTTGTCCTTCTCCTCCTCGAATTCAAATCTCACTTTCTTTCGCCATTTTCTCCTCCTTCTCCTCCCCCTTCTCTTTTCATAACTTATTTATTAGTCTCCCATGTTTTTTCTCCATCTCCACTCATCTCCTCTTCTGACCTAGTGTACTCCACCTCTTCTTCCTCATCCTTCTCTTCTCCTAACCTTGCCTCTTCCATCTCCTCATCTTCCTCCAATCTTATTTTTTTTTTCTAACTTAACTTCCTCCACGTCTTCCTCATCCACCTCCTTCTCTTTTCTTAACATGATACACTGACTAACCTTCTTCCTCCTCTTCCTCCTCCTCCTCCTCCCGCTGTTAGCCTTCCCGCCTGTCGTCCCTCATTAGGATTTTTTTAATAAGTCACGCCTGAAATTAGTGAAGAAGAGCGTGATTGATCGCCACTCTTGCCTTCGTGATTAATTGCTCTCGTGAGTACAAGAATATATTACCGAGGTGGTGGTGGTGGTGGTGGTGGTGGTGGTGGTGGTGGTGATATTCTTAATGTTTCAAGAAGTCGACAGAGTTATCATGTTTTCATCAATAAACGGCATTTCTATAATCAAAAGCCATCTAAAATTCAATGACATTTCTAAAAACACTCCTGTATTTTCTTCCCTAGCGATGCATAGTGGTGTGTATTTTGTGTAGGATGTGTTTGACTCACGGCCAGCGCCTTACAGACCAGGATCAATTCATTTCTTTTATCTATTTATTCATTTGCTGTTCTATCTTACTTTTATTTACTGATTGATTGCTTGGGACGGTGAGTTGCGCGTGACTGCAGATCGTCACTGGGCTGAGTTCAAGACTTGTGAGTCTCGTGAGAAATCCACATTAACTAACATTCATATCATTACAGACCTATTCCTTACCACTGCAGTTTATCAGATGTAACTCGTTTAACTGTGGAAAATATCATCTGAGGAGCGAGTGACGACAAGAACGGTAAGTTGGAGATAGTGAACCAGTGTTGTCCAGACTGTGGTCCGCTTACCCTTGAGAGTACACACCATAGATCATACGGGTACGTGAAAGTACGAAAACACACACACACACACACACACACACACGGCAAAAAATCTCCCATGTTCTATGAAGGCAAAGAGAAGAGGAGGGGACGGGAAGGGAAGGGACGGGAGGGGACGGGAAGGGAAGGGACGGGAGGGGACGAGACAGGAGAGGACGAGCAGGGATGGGAGAACGCCCGGCCCAGGAAGGACGTGGCGCTGACTGGTGGAGAACCACTCACTGTTGCTCTGCCTTGCTCATACTCAGGCTTCTCTTAGCGTCAGTGTGTGCGTCTGTTACTTAAGACACCATACAAACTTATTCTTTTTATTTCAGTGTAACGCATTCTAATCAACTGACATTCCTATTATGCAATCTTTTTCTTATTTGATGCATTAACTTAGATGGAATTGAGTTTGTTCAACCATGGGAACGGTGGTGGAGCGGGGCGGGGCGGGGCGGGGCGGAGCAGGGGTGCGGGCGGTACATACATAGGGGAAGGTAATAAAGGATACACTACGCGGAAATGTTTGTACAGCACCGTGCTAGACACCCAAGGTCATACAGCGCCAATGAGATGATGAAGGGTAAGTGCGAGACATGCAAGGAAGGAGTGGGAGGGAGTGGTAGGTGTCTCCACAATCAATGTTAGGGTTTGCACAGCTTGAAAGTAATCAGTACTCAATACTCACTGGTTCATCGCTGTACAGTACGACCTGGTTGTGTGGCAGACACGATCCATGCTCCTTCTAGCTTTATTCAAAGTTTTCTAATGTCAATAATAGTAATTGATGAGACACTTTTCAGTCACTCGGAACTCAAATGTAAACCACTGCAGGCACATGACCTGGCTGGAATTAAGACGTGTAACAGTTGTAGTAGTGGTCACGGAAGAATGAGAAGAGTGACACATTATCTGCCGCACAATCACTCCATCCTTCCCTCAAAGGGTCACTTGTTTGGCCAAATGGTTACTAAACACGGTGGAGACAAGGTTGAGGAACAAATCAGACTTAATCCCCGGCATCTGGCACAAATGTTGGCTCCGTGCTGTACCAGCGGTGGCTTACCTCTCCCTGCTCTCGCGAGTCTCATCTTGGTGATGTTCGAGCCAGTTCGACCTTCAACTATGATAATTCGAAACACTGAATTTCTCGTTATCATGGAAGACTTTACTTTATACTTTTGACTCACTTGGTGGACAGAGATGCCTTATCAGCTTTGTTATAACCCTGAGTGGCAGTGACGGTTCCTGGTGCCAAATCTTTTCCGTGACAGGAGTAGCATTTTGTAATGATTATAATAATCTTAATATTACTTACAATTGCTCTCCACCAGTCAAGTAATGCTGATACCACTCGTACATCAGGGTTGAAATGTGTCAGTGTGTTGTACTTTACATTTAGCATCTATGTAACAATTATTTAGGACCGAATAGCTATTTTCCACATTTAAGAACACATCTAACACCTTTGTTTGTATCAACTGGGATCAACATCACTCTCCGGCTGGGAAGTAAATGCAATGCCTGCCGAATCCTTTCATAACCTAATCGTTTTCTAATGGTATGGACGTTATTCTTTCTTCCCTAGAGAGTGTATGAGGTATGTGTGGCGTGACGTTGACCGCAGCCAGTCCAACCTTGCCGTGAAGTACGTACATCCTCGAGAAGACCGAGTCAATAATCGTGAAAACTCCTTACTAAGCAGCCCAGTGGTGACGATAAACACTAGCAGACACGCTCCCCCCTTCAGAGAGAGAGAGAGAGAGAGAGAGAGTAGTGGTGGTGGTTTTAGTAGTGTATTTCAACATATTCCTCCTATACATTATTTCTCCTCAAAACTACTACTCTCTCTCCTCCACCACCTAATCTCATCTTAATTTCTCTAAACTTCACCTCTTTCCTCCCCATCCTTCCTTCTCTCAAACATCGTCTCTGTCCTTAACTCTGTTCCACCTTCACTCCTTTCCTTCAAAATCCCTTCCTATTTCACGCCCTATATTATTTTTCACCCATCTCACTCTCGAAACGAAGAAGTCTGCTGCTCTCTAGACTCCCAACACCTGCCCTTCTTACATCTTCAGTGTACTACATTTCGTCACACGGGGAAAGAAGCAGGAATCAAGACTCTCTATTCCTCACACCCTAATGTTTTGAGACTATCGCTCCCCGTCAGCACACAGCAAGTCAGCACAATCTCTCAGCATCATACAGTCACAAGTTTTCGTTCGCCAGGACGCGGAACCTAAGCTTACAGCGCGAGAAAATTGTGACGTAAGCGAAAGTCAGTGAGACAAGCGCGGTGTGTCCATATGGTGAGGTCTGTCTCGCCACACAGACTGGGTCAGGACGTGTCTCGTGTCTGTGGGTTGGTACTTTGGTCAGTAGTACTATAGTAACGCTTTGCTCTCTCACCATGACTGTTTTCCAAGGCCACAGAGATGATTAGCGGAGTTTTCAATGGGATTTCTCAGGTTAATAATGTAGATATCTTATCACTCTCCGTAAAGGACTAAAAACACCTTAATAAAACGCTCTTCTCTTTCACCAGCACTGTTTTCCAAGGCCACAGAGATGATTAGCCGGATTTTCAATCCTGTTTCTTCTGTTAATTATGTAGAAATCTCATCACTCTATCTGTAGAACCATCAAAACACCTTACAAACTGGTGTAAAGTTAAGTAAAGCCTTTTTGTTTTCATGTTTTAGTGGAGGTGAATCACAGATGTGTTTTATAATACGAGCAGAGTTAGGCTGCCGGTGAAATTATAATCGCTTTGTGTTGGTTCTTTTTTTCTTTTAAGGTGGATGAGGAAAAAGAAAACTAGCTAAGAGAAAGTGGGTGGGAAGAAAAGGAATGAAATGAAGGTGGAGAAAAGACAGGCTGTGGGTTCATTGTCCACTCGTCCTCTCGTTACCTGACACACGCTGAGTCTTGACGGATTCCTACAACTTTCTCTCTATTCTAATATACATTTTTGTCCTCACCTGCCTTTTTTTCAAGAGAAGTGAGATGGCTGACTAAGCGTTTTACATATAGATTTGCCCATTGATATAGAATACTCATAGTAATTCACCCTCTCAGTACTGGGACACATTTTGTACCACGAATTTTGGGTGATTAGACGATTTTATTGACATTAGGAAGGGTTTACGGAGCTCACATTACTGACCAGTCTTCACTATTTCAATCCCCCCACTTAAGTTTCTGAAGCTGTTTAAAATCGCCAAATAGTAAGCAGAATGAAACTGAAAACGCGTGCAGGTACTGAAGAAGTTGATCGTTTGCCTGCAGCTTCCTTTATTAATGGTTGTTCTCTTTACACTTTTAAATGCATGTAAAATGAAATATATATAAATCATGAAATGATTTGATAATGTGGAAAGCTGGTATTGTATTAGCCCCATCAGTACCATGACGCGTTTCCATAGTCATTCTGCTTATTATCTGGTGATTTCATACAGCTTAAGAAACTTATGTGGGATGTTAAAATAGTGAAGACTGTGGCCATTAATCACCTGACCTCCATAGACCCTTCCTAATGTCAATAAAATGGTCCAATCGTACACAAATCTCGCGGTAAAAATGTGTCCCAGTAATAAAGTGGTTAATTGTCATCTCATTTTAAATTAAGACAAGTAAACTAATGAACAAAATTTATCTCAACTTCATAAAACAAAAGATAAAGTAAAAAAAATATAAAGAACTAGGTTATGGAGAGAGAGAGAGAGAGAGAGAGAGAGAGAGAGAGAGTAGGAAGGAAGAGAGAATGAACACAAGACCTTAAAGATGCAACAGTAAGCACAACAGGTCACGAGGAGGAGGAGAAGGAGAAGAAGAAGAAGAAGAAGAAGAAGAAGAAGAAGAAGAAGAAGAAGAAGAAGAAGAAAGATGAAGAAACGTAAAAAAAATAATGATGGTAACAACAAAGCAATTATAAGAAAAGAGAAGGGAAGAAAAAACACAAAAACTTTGCGGAGAGAGAGAGAGAGAGAGAGAGAGAGAGAGAGAGAGAGAGAGAGAGAGAGAGAGAGAGGAAAAAAACGTTACTTGCATGATACACCGCTGACTACAGGAGGAGGAGGTGGAGGAGGAGGTGGAAGAGGAGGAGAAGGAGAAGGAGAAGGAGAAGGAGAAGGAGGAGGAGAACTGAAATACGAAGATAGATTAAAATTCAAACTTATGACAAAGTAATAAAAAGAAGAAGAAGAAGAAAAGGGATGATGAAAAAGGAAATAAAGGAAAAAAAAAGTAAGAAGTAAAAATAGAAATAATTAAAGAAAACAACAACAACAGCAACAACAATATTAAACAAATAAAAAACATTATGGCAAAACTATTAAATCTAGAATAAAGAAAAATAATTAATCAAGAAAGGAATAAAATATGTAATGTGGAAAACAAGAAGTAAAGGGAAGAGGAAGAGGAGAAGGAAGTGAAGGAATGGAAGGGAGAAAAAAGAAATTAGGAGAATGAATAATGAGAAAGATGATAAATAAAAAGAAAAGAAGGATGTGGAATTGGGAAGGGAGAAGGAGAGAAGGAAAGGGAATGGGGGCAACAAAGAAAGAGAAAGAAGAATAAAGAAATAGAAGAAAGAGAAGAGAATAAAAGAGGAATGGAAGTGAGAGGACAGTGAAGAGAAGAGGGAGGTAAAAATAGGAAAAGAAGGAATAGAAGGAAGAAAAGGAGGAAGATGAGGAGGAGGAAGGCGGGGCATAGCTTGAAGGAGGGGGAAGGGAGGGGTGAGAGCAGCCTGCTGACCAAGCAATCCTAGTGTATAAAAGCGACCACCCTCCTCTGCCAGCCATCTTCTCTGCCCAGATTCCCAGTAGAAGAGAATCTGGACAGATAAGATGAAATAAACACCTTTGATCCACCCAACCCTTACACAGGGCACAGGGAAACCAATGGCAGTATAGCATGGGTTCCCTCACCACACCAGTCACGTGCAGTGCTGGTGGTGGAGTTATGCAGTGTAGTGTTGCAGTGTGGTGTTGTGAGTGGTTTACCTGTGTGTCTCCTGAAGTGATGGTGTTCTGAGGTGTTGTGTTCAGCTTTCGTTCTGTTTGTCTTTGTGCTTCTTTCTCAGATGTGTGTGTCTCGTCTCTCTCTCTCTCTCTGATTCACCTCACTGTTGTTCAGAAGTGTGTCTCATTCTGTGTTGTCTTTTGAGTGGACACTGCAAGGGAAAGCTCCAAGATGACTAAACCAACGAAGAAATAAACACGTATGAATTAATAAATGAACAAACAGATACTTAAATGAATAAACACATAAGCAGACAGATGGCAAATGTGAATGAAAGTCAGAAAGTATGAATAGTCAATGAATGGAATTGTTATAGTGTTGTTAGCACAGTCCCTGCCAGTCCTCACCAATCTCTGGCTGCCACACACCATACACCACCACAACACACCTGCCATGGTACTACAGACACAATTAATACAATGTTGACCATTTATTGCATTCTGAAGATACAAAAAAAACACCATCATTACATATTATCATAAATCATATTTACACACATTTAGCCAAAAACATATGAATACAGAATATAGTGATTATAAAAATATATCAAAAATATAAATTCTGATGTGTCAATTTTTCCATCACCGTGCATCCAAAGAATGGTAATTTTCATAACTTCACAAATTTGTACCCTTTCATCGTAAGCCCTTCAGTACTGGGACACATTGTTCTCTTGAGTTTTGGGTATGAAGACATGATTCTATTTACATTATGAAGTCTTTATGTAGGTAAGTTTAATGGATAGAGTCTTCACTATTCTAACTCTCATGCAAGTTCTTAAAACTGTATAAAGTCACTAAATAGTAAGGAGAATAAATATGAAAATGCATTATGGTGCTGAAGAGGCTAACCACATATTTTCCACTCACCTTATATATTTGTAAAATCAGATAACTGTCTGTAAACAGCTCACTATCCTTCCCCTCCATGATTACCATTTTCCTGCAACCTGAAGCACTTTGATCTGCTGGTGATGAACAGATGTAAGTCAGATCACAGGACTCCAAGAAGAAGGAAACACAAATAGAAGAAATTTACTACAAAAGGAGACTCAACTTCTAAATGCAAGTCAATGGGAATGTTGGTATACTGTGTGTGAGGATTGGTGTATGTGCAGTGTGGCAAGATCATGTCATACCTGTCTCTTGCCACTCTGATCAGGCTAGGGTGGCCATATACATGACCAGCAGTGGTATTAAGAAATTTCGAGAATTGTTTCTTTCGCTACCACTGTGAACAATTACAACTGTGCCATGTGGCTTTGTAGCTTAGTGGTAATTATTGACAAAACACAAAATAGATTACAGAGGATCATTGGTTTTAGTTGTTTTCTTAATATCACAAGCCAGTAGCAGATCTCTGAGGGGTCTACCAAGATAAGTTATAAGTAAAAATTGTCCATGGGGAAATAAAATAACCCCTGATTTTACCTAACAATAATTTCTCAAGATTAACTGAATTCCAAAAACATTATATTACAAATAGGTGTGAATTGGCTGAACCCCCGTCACTGCATACTAGAATTACTGTCACTGAACACTCCAACTTATTCGTGCTTTAGTGCAATTCTCCTCTGTGCAGCGGCAGATTCAGGTGGAGAAAGGTTTGGTTGGAGCAAAATTTAGATGGAGTCAGAGTTGAGTGGTGGCAAAGTTAAGTGGGAAGATTCACCTGCTGCCTGACTCAAGTGAGGTTAAATTTAAGTGGGTTGAGACTGCAGAGGAATCAGACTAGGGTGAGAGCAAAGAGGGCAGTCCACAAAGCTGCACCTTTAAGAGCCACACATCTGAACCTTTTCAGCACTGAGATGCATTTTTTCCAAGAGTTTTGTGTATGATTTCACCATTTTGTTGACCTTGGCAAGTGTCTATGGGGGAAGGGTCAGAAGATAAAAAAAGACTTCCTTATTCTAATCCTCCACGTAAGTTTCTGAAGCTGTATAAAATCACCAAATAGTTAGCAGAATGAATATGGAAATGCATCATGGTACTGAAAAAGGTTAAAGGGTGTACTTCCCTACATGTATTGCAATAATCTAGTCAGTAACTGCATCATGTATCATAGCCAACAGTGTAAGACATTGCAGTCCTCACTACGAAATACCAGAGCCACAAATTACAAATGGACTGCCACCTATAACACCACCAATAATTACCTTTTTAGTGCAAGCTCAGAACTCATTATTATTGATCACTGTCACTGGATAAGACCCAAACCTCACATACCAAATGCCTCGTCACCGTGGTAACAGGAAGCACAAACTGACTCACTGTGCTGAAAAATCCCACAGGTGTGTGTGTGTGTGTGAAAGTAAGCTATTAATAAGCCTATTTCCCAAGTCAAGGTGTGCATGCGCACACACACACACACACACACACACACACTGTCTCTCTCTCTCTCTCTCTCTCACACATATGGCAAGCAACCAACTCCTGAATTTCAATGGACTGGAGAGACTAAACATTCACTTAAGGCAATGATTCGTCCAATTCAGTTATCTAATGTACAGGACACAGGCACCAGCTGTCATCACAAACACGAGTGGAGGTGAGTTACCTGAGGAATGTGTGTGGTGTCTGAATGGACAGTGAAAGTAACAGAAATGAAAAAGACAGGGTAGATTTTGTGTCCAGTAAAGATAAAGGAATACAATCAGAACAGGCTGAGTAAGTCAAGTGAACTGAATAACAATATCAGACTTATAAGATTAAATCAATATGAAAGGAATGCAAGAGGATGATGACCACTGAAATTGAAGAGTGCTGGAGTGCATGCAAGACATAGATGAAAGGTGAATGAAGAGGATTAGATGACAGGAGAGGAATAAGTAGATCCATCAGTCACCACCATGACATGTGGAAGTACTGAGGAGCAGATGCTTGATATGAATAAGTAAATAAATATTAACCTCTCCTCAGTGATGCAGTTAATTCTTTTGCTGCTGCAGTCATCCTTTGGTTGCATTCATAGCATCAGAAAAAAAGAAAAGGAGTTTGCATAGATGCACAAAATATGAGAAAAGTAGATTCATTTTGTTTGCAGCCTTCAGAAACATTTTAAGACTAGAATAAAAAACAATCTAAAAAGTTTCAGGTGAAATATATTGTCAGGTAAAGAAAACATGGCAAATAGATTTTGGACAGCCAAATATCTAGATCAAACACTAACCCACATAAACAAGTAATCATTTTTTATACCTTTGGAAAAATGCATAATAAATGATAAAAAAAAAAAAAGCCATCAAACCATCATTATGAAAAATACCTATTAGTCTGAGATGCCAAATATAAAACAGCTTTGTTCAAACCACAACAAACACAGTAGTAGCCAGATCTCACTTCTTGCCAGACAATGCACCACATTCTTGCTTCCCAAACACGTTACTTTTTTAAGCAGCTATCAACATTCTAATTTTAAAACTTTCTTGACTCAGAATGTTCAAGATCTTCTGTAATATTCTTGTTGAGACTGAACTTGGCCAGGAGACTGTACGCCTCATCCAAGGAGACGTTCTCGTTGTCCATGACGATCTTGGTGAAGAAGATCGGCACCAAAACGCGGCAACGATACACGGGCACCTGTCACAAGCAGAGGCATCAGTGACACCATAACGGCACACTACAACTCCATCACAATCATACTACACCAAGATAAAGAAGAAAAAGAAAAAGAAAAAGAAAAAGAAAAAGAAGAAGAAGAAGAAGAAGAAGAAGAAGAAGAAGAAGAAGAAGAAGAAGAAGAAGAAGAAGAAGAAGAAGAAGAAGAAGAAGAAGAAGAAGAAGAAGAAGAAGAAGAAGAAGAAGAAGAAGAAGAAGAAGAAGAAGAAGAAGAAGAAGAAGAAGAAGAAGAAGAAGAAGAAGAAGAAGAAGAAGAAGAAGAAGAAGAAGAAGAAGAAGAAGAAGAAGAAGAAGAAGAAGAAGAAGAAGAAGAAGAAGAAGAAGAAGAAGAAGAAGAAGAAGAAGAAGAAGAAGAAGAAGCAGAAGCAGAAGAAGAAGAAGAGAAGCAGAAGCAGAAGAAGAAGAAGAAGAAGCAGAAGCAGAAGCAGAAGAAGAAGAAGAAGCAAGAAGCAGAAGCAGAAGCAAAAGCAAAAAGAAGAAGAAGAAGAAGAAGAAGAAGAAGAAGAAGAAGAAGAAGAAGAAGAAGAAGAAGAAGAAGAAGAAGAAGAAGAAGAAGAAGAAGAAGAAGCCAAAGAAGAAGAAGAAGAAGAAGAAGAAGAAGAAGCCGAAAAAGAAGAAGAAGCCAAAAAAGAAGAAGAAGCCAAAAAAGAAGAAGAAGAAGCCAAAAAAGAAGAAGAAGCCAAAAAAGAAGAAGCCGAATAATAAGAAGAAGCCGAAAAAGAAGAAGAAGAAGAAGAAGAAGAAGCAGAAGCAGAAGCAGAAGCAGAAGCAGAAGCAGAAGCAGAAGCAGCAGAAGAAGCAGAAGCAGAAGAAGCAGAAGCAGAAGCAGAAGAAGAAGAAGAAGAAGAAGAAGAAGAAGAAGAAGAAGAAGCCCAAGTTTTTTTCTTATACAATACAATATCACACCTTACTTTTATAATATAATCTCAATGTATTTCTATAAACACAAACAATATATGCCTTTGGACAAATTTCTTTCCCTTTTCATTTAAGTGAGAGGAGATCCAGCGAAGAGCAACAAAAGAGCACCCACTGAAGACGCCATTCCCAAAAGACAACAAACAGTCCGCAGGAACAAACCAAGCCAATGGTAACAACACGAAGCCACTTACATCAAAGGAATTGCCAATCAGTTTGTCCATGTGGCTGAGTTTCTTCTTGAGCAGTTCCAGTACAAACAGTGACTGGTCCGATGAGAAAGGGCCATAGATGAGGTAGTCTTGCTGTAGCGTCAACTCAGGATCACTTTCTTTAAACCACTGCAACAAACCAGACCACCACCCAAATGTAAGTCAAATATTCCTTCACTGTTCATTCTCCTTCCATGCATCTTGACAGTCTTGGCAGTTCTGGAGGGTCACGCTGGAACAAAACTTACTCCCAGGCAGAGAGGGGCATTCAGGGGAAATGATGACAGTGTAGCCTCAAGAGGAAAGGATGTGGAGCATTAAAGCAAGTGATGGTTGACAGGTTTCCCCTTTACCAGCATACCACAGGGGAAATGATGGCAAAGTGGTGATCTATGGTAAACTGTGGTGAACTGTGGTGACTCTAGACCTGTAAGAAACTGGTGATTTATCTTGATCTCAACCACATTGTTTCACCAAGTCTGTCACAGTAATCTTGCCAAAGGACACACACACACACACACAATATCACAGCCTCTCACTCACTGACAGCCTGGCTCATGTATTCCTTTCTGGTTTTGAAATGTGCGCACAGTAGCCTTCACTTGGTTATAAGATGATGAACTACCATATGAAAGTAATGTGCTGTATGGGAGGACCTTGTATGCCATATGAAAGTAATCTGGTACATAGAGGGACCTTGTATGATGCTTTTCCTGACCTATCATGAAAACCAAATTTCAGACAGTAGGTAAAAAAGTAAATAAACAAATAAAAATCCTTACTTTTACTCCTATACTTAATGATCTCAGTGGGAATAAAGTAAATGTGCCACATATTTGAAAATAGGATGGTGTCGACAAACCACCAAGCATGGCCATCTATCAGTTGCATCCTCTCTATTAACCTATTCAGTATTGAGACACCTTTTTGCCATGAATTTTGCATATGATTAGGTATTTTTATTTATATTACAAAGGGTTTATAGAAGTCAGAAGATTAATGGTCAGAATCTTCACAATTTTAATCCCTTTATAATTTTCTGAAGCTGTATAAAATCACCAAACAGTAAGCAGAATGAATATTAAAACATGTCATGGTACTGAAGAGGTTAAGCAGCTGAATTATAGGGACAGACTTGTTGACACAATGCAGGAACACAAACACAGGGGGACGCCTACCTGATGTCTCTCATTGGGCAGAACTCCCCGGATTACATTCTCCAGGTAAGATAAGTTCTCTTCCATCCGCTGTTCAAGATCACTGTCCGTCATATTTCGTAGCTTCTTATAGCTCTTCCTTAGAGAGTCCAGGCTGCGCTTAGTGCCTTCCACCACATCTGTGATCTGACACTCTTCCTCTGAAAAGTCAGGATTTTGTTATTTTCGTGTTTTACGTAAGAATAGAAACCTGGCCAAGGGCAACAAAAAAAAAAAAAAAAAAAAAAAAAAAAAAAGACCCACTTAGATGTCAGTCCGAGAGTTAGCCAAAAGAATGGGATAAATATCTTGAAATTGCCCTCTTACATGAGTTCAGGTCATAGGAAGATGGAAATATAGCAGTAGGTTGTGAGTTCCAAAGTTTGCCACATTGGTAGTTGATTGTTTCTGCTGTAGCCCGTCAGTACATCCAACACCTCTTCCACTTCACAATAAAGAGGTGATGAAAAAGTATGAGATGAATGCACTGAGATAATCAAGATACTGTTTAATCCTTTCATTAATGAGGCAGACAGAATAAGGATACAATAAAGAGGGAAGATACTGACAAATGCTTCTTAGATGAGGAGGACAGAATAAGAATGAGGGAAAATAAACAAAACACACAAGGGAAGCAAGAGCAGTGCATTAATTAACACCTTCAGTACTGAGATGCAGTTTTACCATGAGTTTTGTGTATGATTAGACAATTTTATTTCCATTAGGAGGAGTCAATGGAGGTTGCATGATTAATGGCCACAGTTTTCACTATTTTAATCCCCACACAAGTTTTTGAAGCTGTATAAAATCAACATATAGTAAGCAGAATGAATACAGAAACACATCATGGCACTGAAGGGGTCAACTAGTGGCTTGAATAAACAATGGCACTAACCGCAAGACTTTCCGTTCCTCATCCCGTCCACCATTGGCACATCATCCACATCCCTCGAGGCAATGGCATTCAGCTGCTCCACTTCAGCCTGGATCTTCAGATAAAAGTCATCATCAATAGGTTCAGAAGTAGGTTCTTTTGTATCGGATTTAGATTGTTTTTGCTTGGCGTCTTTTTTCTTTTGCTTCTCCTTCTGACATTTCTTAACTGAGGATTTCTTGTTTTTCTGTTTCTTGGTGTTGTTGGTTTGCTTGTCCTCCTTGTCATTCTTTTCACCGAGGGAGAAGTTCCATAGTTCATTATAGTAGCTCATGTCAGTTTTATCCTGCCCGCCCTGAGTCTTGCTGGTCTCTGTGGCTTTACTGCAGGAGGCTTTGCTAGTGGAAGGTTTTGAGACCTCTTTCTGGGTCTTATAAGAATGTTGATCTTTTTTCTTCTTGACAGGCAAGTGTGCCCTACTGGTATCATCCTCACTTCCATTCTCATCTCTGTCACACTTGTTTTTCTTGCAAGGATTCTTAGACTGCACTGCTACTTTGCTTTTTTTCACTGGAGTCTTTACTTTAAAGAATTTCTCAATTTTTTTCTGTTTTAGAACACCTTTATTTTGTTTGTACTTTAACTTGTTTTCATTTTGTTTCAATTTCTTGGCATGTGGAGAAGAATTGCCATCTTTACTGTGACATTCTGACTCTGAATTACAATCAGGAAACAATTCCATCACATGAGATCTTCTCTTTATTCTTGTACTTCTCCTCAGGTTCCCTTCTTGCTCATCCTCCAAAGAATTTAAATTTAAATCCTCTGGAGAAACACAATCTGACACATGGTTGGTTTCAGATGATACAGAGCCAGTGTATCTTGTGGAAGATTCAACACAATTTTCTTCCATCTGATCTACAGAATGACCTGACTCATCTGAATCTCTTGCCAGTATCTTGGAGTTCTTGCTCAAGAGGAGCTGCTCATTTGCTTCAAAAGGATAAATGGAGCTTGTTGGGGCATCAGAAGAGGAGGATTCCCAATTGACTTTCTTCATTCCATCAGTGCAAACTTCCTCAGGGACATATTCTTCATTTGAAGCATCCAATCCTGCTTCACATCTATCATCCTGAGAAAATTGCCCCATTATATTTTTGGCTTGTGCTCCTTGATTGCTCGTATCACAAAGACCAATGGAACATACTCTTTTGTTTCTGTTCAAGAAAGATGAGATATTTGATTGCTCTTTCTTTTTCTTTCCTATTTTGTTTGCATCTTTTACTTTATCACACAAAGTTTTGTGAGCATCTTTTTGTTTCTTTGTATGCGTTTGATGTCGTTGTGGAATGGAGCAGCCTGTCCGTGATTCAGACCAGTGATTCTCCTGCTCCAAATTATCCTCTGTATCTGACCTCGAGCTGAAATATAATGCAGTATCATGTGCTGCCGGAGAGTCAGTAAAAAATTGTTTGCTGACTTCACTCTCTGAAGTCAATCCTACATGATATTCCTTGCGTCTATTATGCAAATATTTCAAGTTTCTCAAAATTTCTACCAAACTCTTTTTCTCTGAATCTTTTTGGGGAGAAGTACATAAAGGATCTTTATGAGTATCATGAAAGACACTGTGTTGTGAAGGTTCCTCCCTCATTACTGGAGACTCATTGCACATCTGCCTTGGGGATTCACAATCATTTGAACTCGAAGTTTCTACATTTACAAACAAGGATTCTTCACAGCTATTCTCCAGTAATAATTCATTGGACAACAGCTGCGGCGAACTATTGACATCCCGAGACCTACACCAAGCCTCAAATGTGTCCTTACCATCCAAACCATGGCTCAGGGAGTTCTGATATCCTGCCATTTGTCTTCCAGCCGTGTGTTCTATCCTCTCCTCTGATGAGAAGAAACTTTCATTTTCATACATTTGTGCACAGTAAGCTTCTTCATTTACTGTTACCATAGAATCTTTAGATGAATATGAAGATTTCTTTGTTTCTGATAGATATTCCATGCTAGATGGAACATATTCTACTGAACTTGCTACCCTATTACTCTGGAGTTTTTGTCTCTGCTCCTCAGCATGAAGGAAAACATTCTGTGTTGGGTAAATTTGTTCATTTCCTTCCATTGTATTGCCTCCAGCTGAATGTAAAGACTCTTCTGTTTGTGATGGATATTTGATGTCCGTTGAAAAATATTTTACATCAGGACTGGTTTTTAAATTCACATTCCTATGATTTCTAAGCTTTACCTTTTCTTTGCTATGCTTCTTTCCAGGCTGACTAGTGTTTTGGCACCCTGGAACTGGTGCCTCCAAGTCACTGTGTTCTTCATCACAAGTTTGGCAAGTGATCTGCCTGCAGGATTTCACAGATTTCACAGTGACCTTTGACAGACATGTTTTTTCAAGGTTTACTTCACAATTAGCATATTCATCACACACTGACACTCGTGATGGTTCCTCTCCTAACCTGTTTGACTGAATGTCTGCACAGTTGGATAAAGTCAACAGATCTGCAGTGTCATCCACTTCAGTCTTTATGTGAACAGACTTTTCATGGCTACTCACAAGTGACAGTAACCTTTTCTGTGATGAGATCTTTGGCATCTTTGTTGTAGTCTTGTCCTGGTATGGAGAATGCACCTTTCTTCTTGCTGCATCAAATATTCTATAGTCTTCATGTGATTCCTCATTTCTACTGTGTTCTTCACAGCTGGAACACATCCCTCCATCCTGATTCTGTTGCATTCTATTCAGCACATCATGTTCATTTTCCTTAGATGAATGTAAATAATCATGTGAATTGTGATCTAATTCTACATGCTCCTGTTTAGTAACCCTAAACAAAAACAAGTCATTTTTTCCATCTGAGGCACACTGAATGTTCCCAGCAGTGTATCTCAAACCTGATGAGCATCTTTCTCTCTTTTTCCTTGTATAATTTTGTTTATATTCCATATCATTTTCATAGAATGATTCATCTTCAGCATCAGTTTCTGCTTTACAAAACCCACTGAAACATGGATCTGTGTCAGGGTTTTTCTGCAATGCAACGTTTGGCGATGTGTAATTACATGATAGTGGTTTTGTTGCATTTTGTGAGCTGCCTCTTGATACTAAGAATGATAATGCATCCATAAGCTTGTATTGTTCATAATCATCAACATTTCTCACTGTGTTCTCTTTGACATTCCCAGCAACGTCTACCAAGGCTAAGGAACCCAAAGGATCTGTTTGTGGAGAGACAGAGCCTCCTACATCATCTGCTTCCTTCCTCTGAGACACATCACCAATGAAAAAGACATTATTCAGTTTGTTCTTTTCAGCAGAGACAAACTCTTCACTGCAGCTTAACATATTCATGTTTTGTGCCTCACATTCAACATTCTCCTTTGGAGACTCTAAAAAGAAGTCTCTTGAAGTATCACCTTCAGAAAACCTGACTTCATTGTTACCATCACTCTCTGAATCTGAGCTGCTCACACTGAAGAAAGATTTTTTCCATGATGGCCTTCCAAAATTTTCCTTTGTTTTCTCACCCTTTGATGTTTTGCAGTTCTTATTAAAGTTTCCATGTACATGCACTTTTTTATCCGCCACATTCCCTTCTGCAAGCACAAAGACATTTCTCTGCTCTGATGCTGAGTTTGACAAATCTGTACAAGGATTTTTCTTGAAGTCCAACAATGAAGTTTGCTTCAAGTTTGTCAAGGCTCTGGTAGTCTTCTTTGGCACCAGTGTTTTCTTGACTTTGACTCTATTATCATGAAGTTCATCATGATTCTTCCTTATCCTCTTCCCTTGAGGATTTTGGTCACCCTCAGTGAGACACAAAGGTGTTGGTGCATTGATAGTAGTGTGACACCAGGAGCCATCCACACTCTCACTAACTTTGCTGCTCTCATTTTTCTTGTGAAATCTGTCTGAGGTCCTGAAAAACATAGAAATTACAATCCAATAATTTTCTCATCCTAATCACTACTATTATCATTTTCGTTACATATAAAAAGTGAACTTGAGATAGCTCACCTATCTAATGCTCATTACTGGTCAAACTACAAAAGTGTTAAGTGCACTTCCACTCACAAAATGGCACAAAACACATCAGTAAAAATTGGCTGCATCAAGTACTAACATGAGTGAGACATGAGACAGAGGGAAGTCATCTTCTTGACACAATGAACTCTTGTTTGTTAGACTTTGTGATCTTGTCTATTTTTCTCCCATCTCTCCACAAGCAAGCCCTCTCCCTGCCACAACACCAAAACTTTTCCTTTACCACAACACTGTTTCTTGTCATTAGTTCAGACATTAAACTGCACAGCTGAGCTGCCAGTAAGGACTGTATCCTGCTGGCGAGTGATCTGTGTGGAGCTGAGTGAGACAGAATCACCAAACCACTCTGGAGCCACATGTTGCTGACAAACAAAGCTTTGGTGATGTTTGTAACTCATGATGAAGCCTTAACAGCTTTTCCTAGCAGCATTGTTATGCAGGAGCCACACGCAGCCATCACCAAAACACTTTGCCCATCTCCTCACTGACAGGGCAGGGCAGCAGATGACTTTCCTTCAAGGGGGAGAGCTGGTACACATGAGGATGACTGACCACAACAAAGATAAAGAGGAATCTATCCTGTGGTTACATCAGCAGCTGGTTGGCTGGCATGAGACACCTCAATATCTAACCTGATGGGCAATGAACTGTAATACACATCACTGCAACAATTATACGAGACTTTTTACATCACCATCATTGCTCTGCTACCCTCTTAGTAAGACCCTGCATCAATTATTAATCACAGAAGTAATGCTCTCTTTACCACAATGAAAGAGTTACCCCTGTGTCACTTCTAGCAACATCACTGCATTGCTTTTGAGTCACACTGGTATGAGAATGAAAATAAATTACTGACACCACCAACAATCAGACATTTCTACAGCAGATTTTGGAAGGTAAAAGATTTTGAGTGTGCATCAGTAAACCAAGAGTACCACAATATCACTACACATATCTAAAACAATTCTTTACAACATTGTCAGAGATATGGCATAAAGTGAGATACTAGTATCAGTGTATTGTCTCAAGCCAGGGCACCACCACACACTCACTGCCCTCAAACTGCACAATTAATCTGGAACTCCAGGAGAAAGGCTTCACTTCGGAACATCAAAACCCATCAAGTTCCCAATCAAACAAGAGGTGGAGCCATGACAGCCTTGACATTTGGATCATTACAACAATGGGAGGAGTAAAACACATAAATAGGTAAATGAAAGAAAAGGTGGTCAATGAGAGCAAAACAATTCTGTGCAGGGACAAATTAGCTTATATTTTCAATACAAAAAAGGTCTTACACATGTCCAAAGTTACATAACCTGTGACCAGCAGCACAGAGGAGTGCGTCCCAGCAACCACTGATGCATTGACACCTCACAAAACAATGACATCAAAACTGTTTGGATGACATGAAAACTTCCAATCTTTACATTTTGGGGCAATCTTGGTTTGGATAGGTGGAGTAAGGCAAATTAATCCTTCCACTGTTATATTTGTTGGAAGTTACGAGAAGACAAGGAGCTAATTCCTTTTCTAGGTTATTTATGGGACAGGTGATAAAAAAGAAATAAAAAATCAGAGTAGATTTTTTTTTTTTTTTTGAAAACAAGTTAATGGTGTTTAACGTACTTTACCGAGTGGGAACACACTCCCTCCTTGGGTCCACTTGATAACACTCTCTTGGATGACGGGACTGACGCAAAGGACTCATTATCCTCAGGAGCCTTGAAATAATCCGAGATAGTGGGCACTACCTTGCTGCCAAGGGCCTTCATCAACTTGTTAGTGACTCTTGCCTGCTGGTGACTGTTACTTGAATTCTGAGTGAGGACTGACTGAGAGGAGCTGCCAGTCAGGTCACGAAGAGTCACACTGACCACTAGCATCTCCCCACAAGCCATCAGGTCCTCAAAGCGTCCCCCTGGAGATTACAGGACCACTTACTACAAAAGACAGTACATCTAACCCTTTGCTTTAGAATTTTCACTTAACAAAACAAAACATTATGTACAGTCAAGGTCAAACATTGGAAGATAACACTGTTCACTTTATCCTGAACTGCTGTACATGACTTTACAAACTCATGGAAGACAATGGCATACCTTTATCTTGCAGATATCCACTATCATTCCCATCATCTGTCCAGGTCTGATGGCTTCTCGGGGTAAGGAAGTAAAGGGAGCAGTAGCATTTTGGAAGAGGGCGGAATACGTACCTGTCAAACACATGAAATACTATGATACATAATGTACCTTTGCTGTGTCTTTGCCTGATCTAACTAATTATTTCCTCTTTTATCTTTTTTTTCATATCTCTTCCTGTTAATAAGTTCCAACATTCCTACACATACATTCACACTGTACACACTGAACAGCAGGATTCTCAGTGCTACATCTATTCTTTCCAATCTACTGACACCTACAAAACTTGACAAGAGAATAAAACTGTAGCCTCTCACTTTTACCACACAACACACACTCAATGACAAGACTCCTACCAACAACATAAGAGAACATAGAGTAAAACAAACTGTAAGAGGCAATCAGACCTACATGCACAGTACACTACATTTTTTATATGTTATGGTCTATAGCACCTGTAGGTATACTTCAAGAGTATGGGAAGTGCTATTCAGCTTCCTTCCATTAGTGGCGCAGGTAATTTTATTTATAGTGGTACCCATATTAGGGCCCATATCACCACCCAGGTGCATCTTTGGTGTAACCACCTAGAACCTGGGCATTACGGTGACATGTAGGCAACTTTAAACCAATCGACAAATGGCAAAGTTTGGTATCTTGTAATGGAAAAACATCTAAAAATCTCACAATTTGCTTCACTTATAGCAGAGTCAAAAGGAGCAGCATTGACTCCCATCACATGAGAGACTTTAACCCTTAACTGACAGACTGCACTCTCAGTTATCCATCTCCATTTCATACAATTCCAAAATGTCAGAAAACTATATCAGTTACATAAATCTATGCCTCCTTTACCTACTGACTAAAGTGATGTATTTCTCAGCACTCAATGATATCCAAGACCAAAGTTATTGCATATAAAATTATGATTTAACTGTCATACCCCGAGAATCTCCAGGTTCAACGATACCACCAGATTACTCTCTCTCTCTCTCTCTCTCTCTCTCTCTCTCATAAACATGAGTTTATAGAAATAAATCTTACATAATCCAAACACAGTGATTCATCATAATGGTATGACATATAATGAATCCTGAGAAGCAGAGAAGGGAAAAAAAAACTCCCCTTTGTCTCTGATAAGGTGAGAGGGAGATAAAACTAGAACACCTCTGATCAGGCCAGCCATCTGTCACCACACACATTTACCAGCACTCATAATGTAAAGAACCAATATTCAGTGAATCTCAAATAATATAGTATGATAAAAATAAACTCCATGCATAAATAGTCTACTTTCCAGTGGGGCCTTTCTTCCCAATGTGCCTTGAGCTGACAGACACCGCCTAGATGGCAGGATGTGTCCTGAGCGTATGTGCAGTAAATGTCAGGGTCACGTGGCTCACTGGTAAGTGTTGCCAGACAGCTGCTCAGTCACTTACATAGGACGCCTACAGAAGTGACACAAATTTACTGGCGGGAAATATGAACAATGACCACGCCTTGACATGGAATGGCACACTGACAAGAACCACCATTGTTTGTTAAGGGATGAGAGGCCTGCTGGACAGCTGGCTTGCTGGATACTCACCCAATCTGTAGTGTTGTACCAGTCTTACATTTTGGATTGTTGCACTCCACCTTGAGGGCAGCCCTCTGCTCCTCATACTCCTCCACCACCTTCCACAGTTGACGGTGGAGCTCCTGGTAAAAGTCAGTCATTGATAGACTGGTCATTATCATTCAAGAATATGGTAAAGCAAATCAGTCACCATTAGCTGAGTATAACAAAGTCAGTTATCATTATCTAGGTAAGTATAACAAACAAAGTGAATCGGTCATTGTGAGTTAAGCACAGGACAAAGTTAGTCATCATTAGCTCAGCACAAAGCAAGATAAAGGAACTGGAGGTGAATCAAACAGAGTAAGTTGGGTGCAATGAGAGTCACCTTCCAGTGCGAGTATTCCATCCATTTATCAGTGCGAGTGGGACCTGAGGGAGTGTCCAGGAGACATGTTACAGGTCGTACCTCCACCACCAGCACCTTCGAGTCCTTCACCTGCAAACCAAAGGCTCTTATTAGAACACAGGAAGTCAGGAACACAAGGGAAGCTGCAAAAAGCCATCAGGTCTACACAAAACAGTCCCCATATGAAAGAAACCTTCTACCTAACACCATCATCTAAAACGAGAGAAGAAACCAGTCTATTCCCATTTCTATTTCTTTTTCGAATCTAACTTATTTTTCACACTTTTCACTCCTCCTCCTTCCGTCTCGTATGGGTTAATATAAATATGTACTATTCCAGCAGCCACTGTCAGTCTATCACAGATCTGTAATTGGGTGGTGGGGTGGGGGTTGAGCTGTCTCCCCCGACCTCCCAGCAGCAAAGGTTAGGTTAGTTAGGTTTAATTTGCATCCTGTCAGTATTTTAAGGATTTCTTGGCACTATCCTAATATAGACGTCCCTCCAGCTGTCCTTGTTTCCCAGCTCCCCCTTTGCAGCTCTTCCACTCACCTAATGGGACATTGGAATAAAAATATGATAACCAAATTAATCAAACCCTAACTTTAACCTAACCTAACCTAACCCTAATTTTAACCTGGCCTAGCTAACATAACTTAGTTGAGGTGACATGCATCACTGATATGTCTTCCTCACAACCCTTCTGACTGATAGCATGGTTAGGTTAGGTTAGATTAGAGTTTGGGTTATGTTAGGTTAAAATTAGTTAGATAAGTTTTGGTTATCAAATTTTCATTCCCACGTCCAGTCAGCTGAGTGAAAGAGCTACATAGGAGATGCTGGGAAACAAGGACAGCTGGAGGGATGTCTATATTAGGACAGTACCAAGAAATCCTTAATATACTGACAGAATTCAACCTTTAACTAACCTAATCTTTGCTAGTGGGGGTTGGGGAGGGGAACAGCTTGACTGGCCCAACCACCCATGACAGACTGACAATGGCTTCTTTTTTTTTTTTTTTATGAAGGGAAGAGAGCCAGCCAAGGGTAAAATAAAGAAGAAAAGATAAAAAAAAAAAAAAAAAAAAAAAAAGGCCCACTTGAAAAATAGTACATACTTATATCAACACATACGAGAGGGTAGGAGGAGTGGAAAGTGTGAAAAATAAATTAGATTAGAAAAACATAGAAATAAGAATAGACTGGTTCTCTCTCTCTTTTTAGATGATGATGGTAAGTAGAAGGTTTGACCACTGGAAGGATGGGAGAGGACATTCAGTAAAATGAGAATATTTGGTATCCGGTCATTTCGCCCACATGCCATTTCGCCACACTATGGAGTTATTTCGCCCACACTGTGGCAGGGTTGCCAACCTGATTTTGCAGATAGTAGTAGGATATACCAAAGGTATATCCTACTAGGGCCAAAACTGAATATTTTACGACGGATACAGGGGGTGACCAACAGGCCACAATTAGACTGAATGGTGAAAAGTTGAAGAGAGTGAAAACATTTAAGTACTTGGGATCAATGGTAGACGAGACAGTGGAAATGGAAAAAGAAGTGAACTTCCGGATTCAGTGTGGCTGGAACAATTGGCGGCAAGTTTCGGGTGTGATATGCGATAGAAGGGTACCAGTAAGAGTGAAGGGCAAAGTCCACAAAGCAGTCGTCAGATCTGCTTTGATGTATGGGCTGGAAGCAGCACCTTTGAAGAAAATTGAAGAGAGGAAGATGGATGTGGCAGAGATGAAGATGTTGAGATGGATGGTAGGAGTCACCAGAACAGACCAAATTATGAATGAGTACATAAGAGGAACAGTGAAAGTAGTTGAAGTCATCAAGAAGATCCAGGAGTCAAGGCTGAGGTGGTATGGACACTTCAGAAGAAGAGTTGGCGAAGACCACGTAGGAAGGGAGATCATGGAAATGGAAGTGCAGGGAGTTAGAAGAAGAGGACGGCCCAAACGAAGATGGATTGACTGCATAAACGGAGATCTTAGGGAGAAGAATATAAATCCAGAGATGGCAAACAACAGAAATATGTGGAGAAGGCTCATTCACAACGGCGACCCCGAATAGGGAAAAGCTGGGAAGAAGAAGTAGGATATACCGAAGGCGGGATAATACGATAATAGCTCACATCTAGTATGTCACAACTATAGGTAAACGCAACTAGGTAAAATACACACCACTGATCTATACTATACTACTGGATGGCTCATGGTGTAATTCATGAGGGAAAATTGTCTTGTCACTATCAGGCACACTAGATTACATTTTTGCATTAGGAGCACTGTCACTCTCAGGCACACTAATTGAAGAGAGAGAGAGAGAGAGAGAGAGAGAGAGAGAGAGAGAGAGAGAGAGAGAGAGAGAGAGAGAGAGAGAGAGAGAGAGAGAGAGAGAGAGAGAGAGAGAGAGAGAGAGAGATAGCACACTAGATTACCAGTGGTGAGGGGTGAAGGAGAACAGAGCGCGAGTACTTGGTTACACTGAGCACTTTGTGCAAAACCATGGTTCGTTGGACATAAATTTCCCACGTATTATACGACAGTAGTCTTCCTGACTAATGCCAGTGTTACATTCCGGTGCTGCCACTAGTTACATATTACATTTATTTAACTGTCTTTTGATAAAAGTTTATTTTTAATTTTTTGTAACTGCTTTCTGAATCTTGCATATATGCAGCTATTTGTTAAAAGTTTCTTTTAAATTCACCACTTTCTTAACCTTACATGTATGGAGATGTTTTTTTTTAATAATTCCTTTTTTAAATATATGTGGGCGAATTGACTCTTATATGCAGGCGAATTGACTTGTGGGCGAATTAACTTGTGAGCGAATTGACTTGTGGGCGAATTGACTTGTGGGCGAATTGACTTGTGGGCGAAATGACCGTAATTCAAATATTTCTGATAAGGACGTGGAGGAAAGAGAATAGCAACGTGAATAGTATGTTCTCTGTGTTGCACTCATCAATTTCCTTCCCTAATAGTGGAAGGACCTGAACACAACACTGAAGGGAAGGAGGACCTGTAACCAAAAAAAAAAAAAGCGGAAGAAAACACAAGAATAATAAGTTTAAAGGAGTTACTGCAGTTCCAACCAATACCCCACGCATTACTATATACACATTCTCACTGTCTAGATCACACTTCTATGAGCATTTCTAACCTCATTTTACCCTATCGGAAAATGGTGTTGGGTTATGTTATGTTAGGTTGGGTTGGGTTAGGGTAGGATAAGATAGGGCAGGGTATGTTAAAATCCCACTTTCCCATGACGTCCCCAAACTAGTTAGATGTATGGAAAAAAAAAAAATACAAGATATGGTACATTGGTTGAAACTGCAAAGTTACAAGTTTATATTAGGACAGTGCCTATTTCCTTTCCAATTTAAGCAAACAAGTGTTCTTAAACTTTGCCTTCCCCAGCCAAACCCCTCGCTTGCTTGCGTTGGGAAAGGGAGGAAGGTGTTGTGACGCATCTTTGCCCTGGATATACACACAGGGACTGTTCACACATTTGCTGCAGACACGACAGAAAGTGACTGGAGGCTGAGGGAGACTGGCGGGAGTGACTGGTGTCATGCTAAGTGGAAACAGGTAATAGGAACTGACACGGGGACTTAGCTGTAGGAAGGCGCCTCAGTACCTTTAAACACTTTATTATGTTTGCCATTTGTGTACAGATTGTGATAACAAATGAATTTCATAAGCAAGTAAAAACTTTATGGGCAAAAAAATAAAACCTTGCTCTCCACTTCTTCATATACTGTCCCAGCCTGGAATTACAATACACGTAGATAAAAGTGTCAAGTGGGTAGTAGATACCTTTATGTATTCCAGATGCTTAATGGACATGTCTTCCTCTCCCTCAAGCCATTAGAAGAAAGAAAACTAACAGGTAGACTTTGTTTTGGCTACTAAACACACACACACACACAAGTGACGGTCTTGAAGCGACGCGTGCTCATTTCATGGCTTACTATTTTTCTTGAGGGTATGAAGAGAGGAATGTTTACTCATTTTCTTGAGAGTAAATATATATATCGTTTCATATCATATCAAAATACATGATTTTATCCAAAACATTGAATTTAGTTCTTCAGATATACTACCACAATGTATAATACGACGCGTTCATCTTGCAGATGTATCACGGTAGGCGGGAAGCAGAAGGTTGCCTGTACAATACTACCGGATTCTTTAAGCAACACAGCAATGCCTTCCACCTTCGTCACTTGAAGGGCACCACCGGGAGAAATCGGTTTTCTTAACCCCTTCAATACTGGGACACATTTTTATCATGAATATGAGGTGTGATTGGACGATTTTATTGACATTAGGAGGAGTCTATGAAGGTCAGAAGATTGATGGATTACAGTCTTCATTATTTTCATCCCCACATAAGTTTCTGAAGCTGCATCAAGTATCCAAATAGCAGAGGTGGGCGCGTTACTAGATACTGGGTAGTCCGGTACCGCTCCTCCGAACCTTGAAATGCAGATAGTCCGTACCTGTACTTTCCTCGCCTGAATTTTTTTTCCCTCGGTCCGGTACCGCACCTCCGCACCTCCGGTACCGTACCCAAATTATTAGTGCGCGCCCGAAAAATCTAGTCCGCACCTCAAAAAAATAAAATAAAATACAAGTCAATAATACATCAGAGCTTCATATTATATATATATATATATATATATATATATATATATATATATATATATATATATATATATATGTGTGTGTGTGTGTGTGTGTGTGTGTAATTCACCACGATCGTCTGCTGGTCACCCAGCCAGTCTTCCCCATTAAGGAGCGAGCTCAGAGTTTATAGACCGATCTTCGGGTAGGACTGACCACAACACACTCCACAATCCCTCGAGTTACATCCAGTAACTATTTACTGCTAGGTGAACAGGGGCCACGCTTGTCCATTTGCCACGCCGCGCCGGGACTCGAACCCGGCCCTCTCGATTGTGAGTCGAGTGTGCTAACCACTACACTACTGTGTGTGTGTGTGTGTGTGTGTGTGTGTGTAATTAACTGTTTGATCTGCTGCAGTCTCTGACGAGACAGCCAGACGTTACCCTACGGAACGAGCTCAGAGCTCATTGTTTCCGATCTTCGGATAGGCCTGAGACCAGGCACACACCACACACCGGGACAACAAGGTCACAACAACTCGATTTACATCCTGTACCTACTCACTGCTAGGTGAACAGGGGCTACACGTGAAAGGAGACATACCCAAATATCTCCACCCGGCCGGGGAATCGAACCCTGGTCATCTAGCTTGTGAAGCCAGCGCTCTAACCACTGAGCTACCGGGCCGTGTGTGTGTGTGTGTGTGTGTGTGTGTGTGTGTGTGTTTACCTATTTGTAGTTTTACAGGGCTTTATGCTCGTGTGGCCCCGTCTCCATATCTACACTTATCCAATTTTTCTTTAAAAACTAAGCACACTCGTTGTTGACACCACTTCCTCACTCAAACTGTTCCAAGTCTCAACACATCTTTGCGGGAAACTATATTTTTTAACATCTCTCAAACATCTTCCCTTCCTCAGTTTCTTACTATGCGATCTTGTGCTTCTAATGTCATATTCTTCTCTCAGGATTAGTTTCTCATTATCCACTTGATCCATTCCGTTAATCAATTTATAAACTTGTATCAGATCCCCTCTCTCTCTTCTCTGTTCCAGGGTTGGTAGATCCATAGCTTTTAGTCTCTCCTCATATGTCATCCCTTTAAATTCTGGAACCAGTCTTGTAGCCATTTTTTTGTAGTCTCTCCAATTTCTTTATGTGTTTCTTTTTATGGGGGTCCACACCACTCCTGCATATTCCAATCTGGGTCTTATTTTAGTACTTATCAATTTCTTCATCATTTCTTTGTCCATATAGTGAAATGCTAATCCAATATTCCTTAGCAAATTATATGTCTCTCTGAAAATTCTATCAATATGGCTTACCGGTTGATTGTTTTCTTCCATTGTCACTCCCAAGTCCTTTTCCTTTTTACTTTTTCTAGTTCTACTCCATCTCCCATCTTATAGATTCCCACTGGTCGTTTTTCACTTTTTCCCATTTCCATGACATGGCTTTTGTCCACATTGAATTCCATCTCCCATTTTTTACTCCATTTCCAGATCTTGTTTAAGTCTTCCTGTAGTATTTCATAATCCTCTTTTTGTTTTATGACTCTGCACAGTTTCGCATCATCGTCCGCGAACAGATTATGTAGCTGTTCACTCCCTCTGGCATGTCGTTTATATATAGGAGAAAAAAGTAATTTTCCATCCATCTCAATGTGCTTTCTTTTAAGCCATCCTTCTCCTCTAACTTCCATAGTAATCTTTCATGTGGCACTTTATCAAACGCCTTTTCTTTCTTTATTTTATCTAAATAAATACAGTTAATCCATCCCTCTCTCTCTTGTACTTTATCAACTATTCTAGAGTAGAAACTCAATAAATTTGTTACACACGACCGAGCTTTTCTAAAACCAAATTGGCTACTTGATAATAATTTGTCGTCTTCAAGAACCTCAATCCATTGTTTCTTTATTACTCTTTCACACATGTGTGTGTGTGTGTGTGTGTGTGTGTGTGTGTGTGTGTGTGTGTGTGTGTGTTTGTGAAAACGTCTATCACCAACGCAAATGCTATTTTTGGGAACTTTGTATTGTGTCTATAGTCTCTCTCTCTCTCTCTCTCTCAAACAGGCATAATATCACCACCATCACAACTGATCACCATTACCATCTATACAACGAAATATAGGAATCCACACACACACACACACACACACACACTATCACCATCACCACCAACATTCGTACAACGAAAGACAGGAAGACAACACACACACACACACACACATCACCACCATTGATCACCATTACCATCTATGCAACGAAAGACAGGAACACACGCACACGCACACACACACACACACACACACACACACACGCTATAACACAGTACATCATGCTACATATGGACTAAGAGAACCAGGAAGGGAAGGCAGCTGGGAGGCTCCCGCCATCGTGACGTCACGACCTGGCCCGGCAGACTGATGACGTCACGGCCCCAGCCTGAGCCAGCCCGGTCTGGTGGGCTTAAATACGTTACATTAATCATCTTGAAAATGGCCTTTCGAAAAAACGCCGCCAGACCTGAATGTTTTACATATTCTGATTTGGCACATATTTGAACTAATACCAAAGTACAAAGAAATTCCAAACCCCAGTAATATTGATGATTTTTTTTAAAAGAACTATAAATAAAATATTGGAACATTGACCCACCTCGAAAAAAAATAAATGTCCGCCCATTCTCACTTCAAATGAACGAAACACACTTTAAAGAATATAAAGTCTTTTCCATCACTTCAGAGTGAGTGTGAGCAGCAAATTAATAATTCACAGTGTTAACAACAAAACTATTGTTGGAACAGTACACCGTTAGAAAACTATTCCGCTCCCCACTAATTCCACTGACGATGAAAGCGAAACACTTTAAAACACATCAATTATTTTTCTAAAACAATAACAACTTGATACTGGCACAAACAAAAATTTTTCCAGACTGGTCCTGAAAATTTGGCTCCTTTTAAAAAACAGCCTTATTTAACACAAAAACAACGCCAACAGCAACGTGCAGCGCCCCACACACGCACAAAAAACACTTCAAACACAACCAAATACTTGTAGAAAGCATCAAATCTCATCATTCAACCCAAATAAACTGTCTAGGAATTAAAGAAAATAATCCTGGATTCTGGGCGGGCCGGGGTACTAGCATAGGCATATTAAAGATGGCGGCGGGGCCGTGGAGGGGTTGACCACCCCTTTTTAACTCACTTAAACATTAACCGAACTTAATCCTGCCCATGGCGGTCTGTTTTGTCGTTTTGTATAAATAATTAACAAAATATGGATATATAAAGCTAATGATATGTAAATGCATAACATCGAGAAAACCCAAATAACAAATAATAAAGCTTAACCTCCTCACCCAGACCTTTAAAAATGGCGGGAAGGCATTTGATAATTTATCCTGAGCTATCCATCCCTTGGTTGTGACTTGCCTTGAATATACACTGAGACCAAGGCTGCCATTCGTACGATAATTATCGAGTTTGTACGACAATTTTCCTTCAAATACGATGTACGATACCCTTCCTCACTATCGTACGATTTGTACGATAATTCTACGCTTGTGACGCTGTCTGTAGTGACAGTAGTTTTTTTTTTCCATAAATGTAATAATTCGTTTAAATTCAACATGAAAATGTTCTGTTTGTCTTTTTTTTTTTTATTTGCTAAGTACATAGTATATAGAAACTTTCAACCCTATATTCGCCTCTGTGATTGAAGCATTGAGCACGAAAAGTGTAAAGAGGAGCGTGAATGTGACGGGCAAACAGCACTTACGTATGGTGTGATAGAGGCGTACATAAGTTGTATGCATGAGTGTGTTGTTACGTCTTTCGTCTCAGCTGTCCCGGAGCGTTGGGTACTGTGACCGGAAGTGAAGTGCAAAACCAAAAGATGAACAATTGTGGAACTGAATGATAGAAGGAAAGGCAGCTTTGTGTAATCAGTAATCCAGGTAATGCCCTGTCTCATTCATTCCGAAATCAAACGCCATCATTGTACCCTCTCATTGTTGAACTCCCTCGAATTGTGCCACCAAATAATCTTGCACAAGTTCAAAAAATAGATGACCAGTGGCGAGTTCTTCCTTCTTATGCAAATGAATTAAATATTGATGTGAAACTGCCTGTTGGTGAGTTTTGGGTTAATCTATACAAGAGAGGGGACGAGAGGGATTTTTTTGATCTGTCACAATTTGCACTTTGTATTTTAAATTTGCCTCACTCAAATGCAGTGTGTGAAAGGGTTTTCAGTAAAGTAAATCTATATAAAACGAAAATCAGATGCAGCTTAAATACAGAAACAATGAATGTTGGCATTGTTGGCTGCTGAATGCATCAAAGAACAAAATTCATGTGTACAGTTTAACCCTACAAAAGATATGTTGGCAAGGGTTAAAAATAGCTCAGCGCTGTATGATAATGTGTCTTAAGGAAGTTATTTGGGTACGCACTATAGGGAAAAAAGGTATATTCTATATTGATGGGTATGTGCAGTAGGCCTAGTAAACAAAACTTTCAGGAAGGTAATAATTGTTCAGCTCTGTATGTCTTATTTAACATGGTATTATGCCTATTTAATAAAGTTTCAATTGGTTATATTAAATGATTTATTAAACCTCTCATATAGTATAAACTTTAAACTGCAAATTATTCATTAATTTTGGTGTATTTGTACGATAATTTAGTCCATAATTCCCATAAATTGGTACGATAATTTCGGGGAGAAAACAATTTTGAAGCTTAGGTACGATGATTTCGTGAAAAAAATCTGGCAGCCCTGACTGTGACACTAAGCCTTAAGGCGTGTGTCACTCGCTGTGATATCGTAGCCCTGCCTCTGTCGTCCTGGGCAGTCTTGATGCCGTAATTCTGCCCCCACAACCTTAATAACACTCATCTAAAGCCGTTTGAGTGCATAAATCTTGTTAATATGTCACTAGATTCGTAAAACCACTCTTGAAATCCCGTGTCACATCAACCAAAGGATTTTCAATAGAAGTAGCTGCTAACCTGCGAAGCTCCTGCCGTCACGAAAGTGTCGGAAAAACTGGAGTGAGATTCTCAGTGGAGTGACGGTCACCAGTGAAGTCTGGAGGGTGAAGGGAGGAGCGACGGCGGGGGGGAGGTGGAGCTGTTGCCCGGATCACAGTAGCGACAGTTTCCAAATTAACTAGGTTATTATTTGAAAAAAAATGTTGCCATCAGAGTGATAATAATACTACTGCAGAGATAGGTAGTACAACTTGTCCCGTACTTGTATTAATAGTAGTAGCAGTAGTAATGATGCAAGTAGGTTCCTCACTGATGGAAAAGCGCGCAATAACTATCATAGATGACATTCTGATCGGAAATGTATTAACCAGGTTACGGCTTGTTACTGTGCGCTTGTTTCTTCATGTAACAACCACCAAGCAAACATAACCAATGTGTCTGGCTGTACGTCTCTTTCCTTACACTGAAAACAACAACAACAACAACAACAACAACAACAACCACTACTACTTCTACTACTACTACTACTACTACTACTACTACTACTACTACTACTGCTGCTTCTGCTGCTGCTACCACCACCACCACCAGTATTTGGTTGCGTGTGCTGTGTTTTGAGGACTAGTTTGCTGCAGCTCTCTCTCTCTCTCTCTCTCTCTCTATATATATATATATATATATATATATATATATATATATATATATATATATATATATATATATATATATATATATATATATATATATATATATATATATATATATATATATATATATATATATATATATATATATATATATATATATATATATATATATATATATATATATATATATATATATATATATATATATATATATATATATCCTTTTAAGCAGATTTTTTTTTATTGAATAAAGACGCATCTAGGCCTGAGTATGAAGAATATGGGCCTATGATTACCAAAAGCACACACAGGACTAATGTCGATCCCGCCGCTCGGCGCGGACCGCTCCCTTCGCCCCCGGCCATTAGCTACGCCACGGTTCACAGTTGTCTACATTTTGAAAAGAGGAACGAATGGGTTTCCAAATAAAGTGATAGATGAGTAGAATAAACTCATTAAGTTAGTGCTGCACTAAGTCATTTTGGAACTTTTATTGGAGTTTAAACAATGTTGTGAATAATGATAGGAATAAACAGACATACAATACCATACTCCATACCGGGAATGTCACACGTAGACACAACCTCTTCCTGCACTAAAATATAACATATAACATAACATAAATAATAGGATAACAAAGGGCCACCAGGGCCCATCTAGGTTATCTTGTATCAGTCGCACAGCGACCTCGTCATCAGTACTTAAAGATACACTTACAAGTACACAATACATTATATACTAATTCTAAATATTTGGCCCATTAACAGGGCTAAGTCCTGCATCGAATTCCTCTACAACCTGTAATCCCCATACATGGGGATCATGTCTTGTTTAACTATAGTAAATTTCTTATAAAAACTATCATGCAGCGCTATACATAATTATAAATCTAATAAATTTAAGTGCTTATCTAATCTGTTTTAAACATTGTCAAACTAGTGCTATTTACAACCGTCTCTGGCAATGCATTCCAGAAGTCTACCACCCTATGACTAAAGAAATATTTTCTTATATCTAACCTGCAGCCTTGCTTTCTAATCTTCCTGCCATGATTTCTAGTCCTACTTCCTCCTCTAAGGTAAAGAAAGATCTCACATCTATGTAGTTTGTATCTGAGAACATTTTAAATAACTCTATCATATCCCTCTTATACATCTCCTCTCAAATGAAAACATGTTTAATTCCTTTAATCTATCTCTATACTCCAGGCGCTTTAATGCTGGTATCATCCTAGTTGCTCTTCTCTGAACTGCTTCTAACATGTTGATATCCTGCCTATAGTGGGGTGACCAGGCCTGTATGCAATACTCTAAATGGGGCCTAACATAGGAATTATATAAGCTACGCACCACTTCCTTACTTTTATAACTAACATTTCTATTTATAAAACCCAGGATCCTATTTGCCCTATTTCTTGCTTCTAAACATTGCTTTGAAAATTTCATAGTCCTGTCTATCACTACTCCTAAATCCTTTCCTTCCTCTACTGCCTCTAGCCAACATCCCTCCATCTCATAGTTAAAGTTTGTGTTGTCTTTACCTAAATGCATAACCTGACACTTTTAGAATTAAACTCCATCTGCCACCTGTCTGCCCATGCTATCAGCCTGTCCAGGTCTCGTTGTATTCTGTAATTGTCCTTTTCACCCTGTACTGCACATGCTATCTTAGTATCATCTGCAAACTTTGATACTTTGCTACTAATTCCTATATCTAAATCGTTAATGTACACCAAGAAAAGAAGAGGTCCTAGCACTGATCCTTGGGGTACCCCACTAACCACTTCCTTCCACTCAGACATTGCCCCATTTAATACTACTCTCTGTTTCCTATCAGAAAGCCATTCACTAATCCAATCAACTAACCTACCCCTATCCCATGTAGTCTCAATTTGTACACTAGCCTCCTATGCGGTACCTTATCAAACGCCTTGCTAAAATCTAGATATATAACATCTATGCTATTTCCATCATCTAACTCCTTGGTAATATATTCTAAGATATCGAGCAAATTTGTAAGACAGGACCTCCCTGATCTAAAGCCATGTTGGGTATCTCTAATTAATCTATTCTCATTTAAATGCTCCCAAATACTACCCTTAATGATTTTCTCTAGTATCTTACATACTATACTAGTTAAACTGATCGGTCTATAATTATTCGCATCATCCTTCCTACCTTTTTTTAAATATTGGAGTAACATTAGCTAACTTCCAGTCCTGAGGTATCTCAGCAAACCTAAGTGATCTTTCAAAGATTAACTTAAGTGCTTCAGAAATACTGTCTACACCCTCCCTAAGTACTCTGGCATGTAGCTCATCAGGACCACTAGCTTTCCTATCGTCTAGTTCAAGAATAAATTTCCTAATAATTCCCGGTTTTATATCAATATTTTCTAAAGCTCTTAAACTACTCGTCGCACTGTTTGTAACAGGATTTCCTATTCTTTCCTAGTAAATACTGAAGAAAATTGTTCATTCAATAATTCTACTATGTCTTCATTTTGATCCACTACTACACCATCTTTTCTGAGTGGTCCAATCCTATCCTTATTTCTTTTATCACTGACCTTGTAATAACTATATAATTTTTGGGATCTTTACTCCCAGCTCTAGCTAGTTTTATCTCTGCCTGCCTTTTACTTTTTTTATAACCTTACTCAAATCATCTCTGACCTGTCTGTACCTAATCAAATCTACATCTTCCCACTTTTCTGCAACTCTCTGTATGCCCTCTTCTTCTCTCTGATCTGGCTACCTATCTCATGAGTCCACCATAATGGCTTCCTGTTTCTCTGCCTTATATCTTTGTAAGGGATACACTGCATCACTATACCCTTTACTACAACCTTAAAAATATCCCACATCTCCTGTGCAGTTTTATTTCCAAAACTATCTTCCCAGTTTACCTCTCCTAATAACTGACGTAACCTACCATAATTGCCTTTCTGATAGTTTGGGACTCTAGTCTTATTCACTATATTATCCCTACTGGAATTAATGATAAATCTAATTATATGATGGTCACTGTTTGCTAAAGTCTCTCCTACCTCAACTTCCTTTAAACAATGCTCAATATTTGTTAGTACTATGTCTAAAACCTTCCTCCCCCTAGTAGGTTTATCTACCATCTGCACTAAATAGTTATCCTGAAAACTTTCCATAAACTTATTTTCACTAGCATCTCCTACCATCCTCTCCCAGTTTACTGACTTAAGATTAAAATCCCTAAGATAATTGTCTGACTAGTACACCCCTATTTATCTCATCTACCATAAGGTTGTCTACATCTGCTGACTGGTTAGGTGGTCTATAAAAGCTCCTACTCTAATAACCTTACTTTTGTTTACTCTAACATCCAGCCATAAGGACTCTACTCTGTTATCTACCTTAATACCATTAACCTGACTGGAAATGAAGGATTTTTTACATAAATAACTACTCCTCCACCTATCCTACCAATTCTCTGGTGTAAATACATAATGTATCCATCTACTTCATATTCTTTCCTATTTTCCTAAACTTTTCCTCATTTACCCATGCCTCTGTGACACATACAACATCTAAGTCCTCCTCAACTATATAACTAGATAACTCGTCCTTCTTGTTCCTAAGACTCCTGGCATTTACATAAAAACATTTAAGTCCTGCTACCTTCCTAGATGCTGTCTCCTTATTTGGAATCCTAATCTTATTCTCTCCTATTTGCACCTGGAAATCTTTCCTAATCTTTTCACTATCTCTGTTTATCCTATCTAATTTATGTCTAGCATCTTTCTTCTGGAATGCATTTGCTACCTCACCCCTACACTCCATCCCAACTCCCCTCCAGACATCCACTCAGCACATCCACACCCTTCCTACTCAGATGCACACCATCCCTAGCATACAAATCCTTCGCCCATAGAACCTATCCCATACATCCACAAAGCTGACACCCACATCCTTACACATCCCTTTTACCCGATCATTCACACCAATGGCTCTAGACAACCATTCCCTGCTAACATACACACGAGGCAAGATTCCTGACACTACACACCTCCTACCACTCTCCCTTATCTTGCCTAACATTTCCCGAAATCTTGCCACTAACTCCTCCGACCCACCTGCTCTGACATCGTTCCCACCTACGTGCAAAACTACTACACCCTCCCTCTCCATCCCCCCAACCCTCTTCTGCACCTCCTCACTCACTGCCTTCACACCTGCACCAGGCATACACACGTTCGTCCTCCTATCCCTGTCTTTCCCACAGAAAGTGCTATCTAAATACCTAACCTGAGAGTCACCCACCACACACACCTGAGGTGTGCTAGGCACAACCATCCTCCTCCTCTCCTCTACCCCCTTCTTTCTCCTTTCACTCACCACAACCACTTCATTCACTCCACTCTCACTCACTCTCCCTCCCTCCAACAAACCGAACCTATTTTCACACTCAACAGGTTTAGTCCTATCCTCCCTAACTGCCTCCGCTTTCCTTCCCTCGCAACCTGCCATCTCTGCCCATCCTGACTACTATCTTTCCCAGTCTGGCTCGCCTGCTCCCTCTTCCCCACTCTGCTCTTCCCGACAGAGGGCCAAGCCACCCTGTCGCCCTCAGAAGGTCCAACCTTCGGCCTAACACTGATCTCCTGCCTAATTTTTTCCACTGCCTCCCCAAGCCTCTTAACCTCCTCCTTCAACTCAAAGATGAGAACTTCGTTCGCACTTTTCCCCTCACTTAGCTTTCTCATTTCCTCTCGTAATTCTCGGTGCTCAAGAATGTCTTGTCTTTGTGGTTGTACTTGTAATCCTTACTGCATCCAGTATGGCTGCCCACCTCCTCTGTCTCTGCACCAGGGCCCACTGAGACCAACCTATCAATACATGAATAAATTAATGATGTGTGGGCCAGCCTGTGAGGGATTCCTGGTGTGATGGATATTAGATTACCTATAGTATCTATAGATCGGCAATTTTCACTGAACTTAAGTAATGATTTATGCTTCAAGATACTTTCTGCTCAAGGCAGTCCCAGAAACTTATGTTGAGAAGTTACTTAAATGCATTCCCTGCTTGAAACATCATCGTGTGGTCACATTGACTGGTCAATGAAGATTACATCCAGCACAACCAGCTACTTACACCTAAGAAACTGTAGCAGTACACGAGGATCAGTTCCAAAAAGGTAACATGGAAAAGATCTCTCTCTCTCTCTCTGATTCCTTTAATATAGTGGGTGGGAGGGGAGGGAGGCAATAATGAGAGAGGGAGCGAGCATAGCCACAAAAAGTGTGAGGGACAAATCTTACTAAATATTCCTTCAGTCTGAAAAGAAGCGGGAGGGGCGGAGATGATGTCCCTCACTCCCGCGCACCTCCCCAACAATCAAAGGGAATTAAGTGGCGGCAGTAGTGATTACATGCCGTTTGTGTGAGTGTTACTTTTACTTTTTTGGCGGCAGTAGTGGTTACATGCCGTGTGTGTGTGTTACTTTTACTTTTGATGCTGTTGCATTTTTTGTGGTAAGGTGTATTACTGTTTAATGTTTTACCAAATTATGTTTATGCAATAAGTTACTACTAATGGTATTGTTAGTACAGGCACAAAACAATAACATGAGACATTGTTGAATTTTAAGTAGCACAATAAGACTATCACATGTCTTAACATGCAATACATGTGTCCTGAAAATGTCTTGGAAACTATCAAATAAAACATTTCCAGCCGTTTGGGTGGCTACCCTCGCCAGCGCCCTGCACCCTCATGTCTCCTCCCCCACTAAAAAAATATATATATATATATATATATATATATATATATATATATATATATATATATATATATATATATATATATATATATATGTATATACATATACTGTATATTAAGGAGGTTAATAGTGCCTTTCAATATTTTATTACTTCTGAGAAGAGCAGCAAACTGGAAGCCCCCGGGCCACCCTGAGCAGCAAAAACACTAGCAACACCACTGTAACTGACCCAGAGAATTTGCTATATCTCTCATACCACTTTAAGATCTCTATCAGATTCCCTTACCTACATTTATTTAGAAGGATCTCTTGGTACAAATGATAGCAGTGAAGATAAGTAAGCTAGATGCATGTACAGCTGCTCCATGACTCAATAGCGAGGCGTATTGGTTCACCTTACCTCTGAGTGATGAGTGTGCACTGTACAGTAAATGGGGAGGAGGATGCCAGAGAAGAATCCATCAGGCAGGAAGACATACAACACTGGTACATTGTAGGAATCAATTCTTTTAATCAATCAAATTCATAAGACACAATTAGCAGTGAATGAAAATCTAAGACATACATAAGAATGCTACAACTAAGAACATAACATTTTCTACGTCTTTGGGAGAAGTCTTAACCAAATAACTCATCAGTCTTACTTTACATTTAAGTTCAAAACATAATAATGGCTGATTATTGTACTGATGGTGTTTCAAACTAAGGATACTTTTTACCATCACAAGGATCAGTACATCCAACCTATTAACTGCTGTGTGACTCCTCAAAAATCAGTAATAACATTCGGTTTGAGTTCATACAAAATTTTTGAAAGGTGCTACTGACATAATGAGACAGACTGAATCGTCTTGTTACTCAGACTTATTACTATGCTAAATAAAAAGTCCTGCTGTAAATTTGATATGATTTTGAACGACACCACTGACAGAGAAAATGGTGCAATATATCGCTTGAATATTTTAACGCCAATGGTTACCTAAACTTTCACATCCAGCAGCTGTCTTGAGTAGTAACTAATTGGAACACTGCCTGTTTTTGTGTTTCCTGTGATTCAAGGAGGGTTCACTCTTGGCAATTTGTGGCTAAACTTTATACTTATCTTTTAATTCTATTTGGGAACTGGCACCTCATTTTTGTTGTCCTTAGCCAATGCTCCTCTTGGAGAGAGACAAAAAAAAAAAAAAAAAAAAAAAAAAAAAAAAAAAAAAAAAAATAAAATAAATAAATAAATAAATAAATAAAAAAATAAATAAATAAAATAAAATAAATAACTAAATAAATAAAATAAAATAAATAAATAAATAAGAAAAAATAAATAAATAAATAAATAAAATAAATAAGAAATAATAATAAAATATAATTAAATAAAAAAAAGTCTTGTCACAAGCAGTCAATGGGTTAGACAAGTACTAAATTTAAGATACCTGTAGTCCACTCAATTGCTTCTACTACTACTGCTGCTGCTGCTACTGCTACTGCTGCTCTTGCTGGAGTCTGAGCGGTGTCGTCTCCTATTCCTCGCCCTATCCCTGCTTCTCGACCTTTCCCTAGACTTCTCTCTAAGCCTGTCCCTTGACCGGTCTCTCCGCTCCCTTGACCTGTCTCTCCTGCCTCCTCTATCTCTGGATCGGTCTCGCCTCTCCTTGGAACGGTCCCATCTGTCCCGGGATCGGTTCCTCCTCTCCCTGGACCAATTCATACGTCTCTCCCTGGAACGATTACTGCGCATGTCCTGAGAACGTCCGGGTCTGTCTCTTGATGGCCTGTACCTCTCCCTGCTCCTGTCTTTGTGGCGTTCATTATGCTCCCTACCCTTGCGTTCTGGGGTGTGGTCTTTGTGGTCCTTTTCAGCTGTGGTTGCATTCTCCTTCTTAGTTTCTACCTCTCTTTCCTGTTCATCAGCTGGGGCGTTCTCAGCTTCTTTCGTCTCCTCCTGAACTTCCTGTCCCGCTGGTGTCTTGTGGTTGGGTTTGGCTGTCTCACTTAATTTCCCATTCACGCTCTTCTTGCCCTCGTCGTCCTCCTCCTCCTCCTCTTCATTGTCCATGGCTTCATAATCCAGGGCTGTTTCATCAAGGTCATCATGTTTGTCTTTCTTGCGAACATCTTGCTGCTTGTGTTTTGTGTCCTCTTGTTCCTTCTTCAAGTCTTTCAGGAGAAGTAAATAGTGTTAGCTACATAGAAGTACTAAAAAGATGGAATGGTGTTGTATAAAATAAGTTTGCACACGATATGTACATTACGGGTTGCTATAGTGACAAAAGGTGTAAAGGTAGCCATTGTTCACCAAGCTATTAACCCCTTCCTTACCGCAGCCACCCCCCCGATATAAACAAAGCGTTCCCCTCCTATACCGCAGCCCCTGCCCGTGAGCGCACGTGCCTCACGGCCAGATCTACACATTATATTTCTTTCTAACTCAGTGTTATGTACTTTTTTCTAAACATATTTTTGTCACTTTATTAATAAAAGAAAATGTAAACATAATCATAAATTGTGCACTAATCATAAATTCAGCACCACACACTCTGCACCTGGTGAGGGTGGCCCTGAGGCAGTCATAACTAGGCTGCTCCCCCTCACTTGCTGAGAGGGTTTCAACACTGCTGTCACTATCACTCTCTCCTATTTCTTTTTCAGGATCATAGTCTGAATCATATTCATCTGGAGAGTCTTCCAGTATATCCTCACTATCTGTCTCATAATTATGATAATCCTCATCGCTGCTACACGAAGCAGACGCCATTATCTCTAACTAGAGGCAATAGAACAGTTTCACCACGGCCGATACTAGAGAACTGATGTTCTTGGGGGGACTGTGGGAATAATATATGTCAAAGAATAGTGATTGGCTTTATAGTTTATGCATGAAAAATTAACTCCGATATTGATTGGCTAGTGGGGGGGGGGGTTTTGTTACGCTGGGGTGGCTAAAAATAACGCCTCCAGTGTTTGTTTGTTTATAGTGAACCACGTGGAGCATGAAAAAGGCAAAATCCGCACTCAGGCCACGGTTATACACGGAAATGTATTGGTGTGGTACGCACGTACCACGGCGGCATCTTGCGGTACCACGAGGTCGCTTTTGCACGTGGTACGCACATACCACAAAACAGTCTTGCGGTAAGGAAGGGGTTAACTTGTATTATGTAATCAGACAGTGAGGAGAGCAAAATAGAGTAAATACCAAGAGAATAAGGAACAGTTACACCAAAGAGTGGATAGGAAAGTTACTTTCACACATACATAAAAATTCAGAGCATTAGTAAATTATTTAGTGGATAAACTTACCATTTTTCTCTGAGTTGTGGTTTTGTTTATGCATTTTTCTTCCCCTGCAAAACAGAAAACAGAAACCATAACATATAGATAAACTGGTACATATTTATCATTCTTAGTTCACAATTAAAATGTATATAACAGCAGCACAAAACTCTTCCCTTTCATCTCTATAAAACTACAAATTTAACTTAAAACAATCAACTGGAAAATTATAACACACTCTTTTTTGACTCCACTAAGACAACCATACAACTGTGCAAGGAAAATTAATGAAGCAAAACTTACACATCACTTGCACCCGATTCAGGTCTTTCCCTCTGACTCTGCAGCTTCTTTCTCAAGTCCTGGTGTCCAAAAGCTCCCTCCTCCCTCTCAGCCTTCCAGTCCACATTCCTCCCTTCCCTGGACTCCTCTTCAGCCCTAGTCCTCTCCTGAGCCTCCCGCCAGTCATGCTCTCCTCCACGCTGCCTTTCCCGTCCGTTCCGCCAGCCCTGTGGAGCTCTTCCGTCTCTAAAGTCTCTCCTCATTCTGGAGTCACGCCAGTCGCCCCTCATGCCCTGCTCTCGCTCACTGTACTTGTTGTCGCCAGGCTTCCCTCCATTCTCCTCATTCTCTCGGTGGCGCTGCTCTCGCCTCTTGCGCCGTTCCTCCATCTCCTGCTGCCTGGCCTGTCGCTCCTGCTCCCGCCTCAGCTTCTCCTCATTCATTTTCTTGTAGGGAGAAGCACAGGGTTCAGGATTTGTGCTACTAAGTCATACTGGTTTGCTATACATGTGAAATAACTTACATTGTTCAGTAGTGGCTGGAGAAAGAATTAGGGAATGAACTTACTACACCAATTTGTACACACATCAGTACCTGTCTCCAAACACCCTGATGCAGCACGAACACTAACACTGTATTCTCAGAAATAAACAAACCTTATGTATCAAGAATCCACACTGTTACATAGTTCAAGTAAAAGTACTGGAGCACATCATAGAAACAGCTGATGTGACCAGTCGATGTGGCAATGGTTTGGTCTGACGTGCTTGGTCTTTACCTGCAGCTGGTCATAGGAGATAGTGCGCCTCTGGGCCTGCCTCCAGTGTGGTGGGGTGCGGCTGCGTGACCGGCTGCGGGACCGGGATGGAGTGCGGTACCGCTAAATATAATCAAATCATCAGCAATTTGTTTACTTTTTTTTTCATCATAGTTAAATATAATTTGTCATGATGTTTTTGCGATCTTCACTCATGTAAATCAGGACTAATACCACCATATTCTAATTCCCAAGTTAAATATCAGTAAACCAAACATCTAAATGATCACAAGCTTTCTGGAAGTGGATGTGATAACTGGTATTGCAATTGAGGGCAAGGAAGTGCCAGTAAACAAACACATTTGGGATATCTAGATATGAGGAAGAATACATGAGCCAATCCTCACCAGGGAGCCTCGGCCTTTGACCTTGCGGCCGCTCTTGGTGTAGGCTCGCACTGTGGAGCGTGGCCGGTCCCTGCCTCTGTCAGCCCGGCCCTCCTCATCGTTGTTCTCCGGTCCAGCACGGTACAGGAACCGGTTTTTGGGGACGTCTGGTATCTCATCAGGGTTAATAATTGACACAGAAACCAGCGGGTGGCTCTTCATCTTGGCCGTGTCCCCGCCTGCCTCCGAGCCGTCGTCCTTCACCTCCCCCTCCTCACCGGAGCTGATGAGTCCATTGACAAAGCAAATATACACTAGAAAGTACTACACATTACTATCATCATCGCTAGTGTCTCAGTATTCTTTGTAGGAAGATTGCGCTGATGAGTATCATTCCTCTCACTCTTCTTGCCTTTCACACACACACCTGTCTCTCATCCATATTCACTAATGCCTGTATCACACGGTCACGTATACCCGCGACAGCGTGTCGCGCGACCAGTATGTTCGACGATCAGATCGCAGGAAACATAGCACACGGCGTTGATCTTCCATCCGAGACCTTCACCACCACCACAACAACAAACCCGGGTGGAGTGCCACTGAACACAATGGACCCAGTTGACCACACTATCTTAGCTGTTGGACTTTATGCAATTGCACTGCAAGAGCAGAACAAACGAAAAAGGAAGGTAAGGATTTGGACGCGAAGGTGGCTAGTCCAGCACTTGTGGTGGTAAACAAATCAAAACAAAATCCGATACTATCTGTAGGTAATTAATACATATCGTATAAGTGATGGGTATGCAAATCATGAAAAATTACAGCATTATATTGATGATATATGCCAAATAAAGCATTATAAAAAATAATTCAGTATTTTTGTGGAGCATGTTCATTATAGTCTTTCCACGACGGTCTTCCAGTCGCGAGAAATGGACAACGGTCTTGGATCATTCCCGATGACCCGCTGTCCTCTGAAAATCAGCGTTTCTGCGACGCAGTCGTTGATATTCCAGACGCACAACACGCTGTCACGGGTATACGTGACCGCGTGATACAGGTATAAGGGTCACTCATGCACCCATTGCCATTTTCTCCATAAGGCCACACCAGCTAAGAATGCCTGCCTCAAACCCCTCCACATTTCATTCTCTCATCCCTACCTGACACAATGGGTTCATCATGCAAACCTGTACTACTTCCACCAGCTTTGCCCATCCCTTCCCTGTGCTCAAAGGGAATCATAGTTTGCTCATACACACACTTAACTAACCTCTCATTCTTCTTGTGTTTCTGCTTCTTTTCTTTCTTCTTCTTCTTCCTTTTCTTTTTCTTATCCACATCAGAATCGGACTCTGATGATGAAGCAGCTTCTTTCTTCTTTTTGCGCTTCTTCTCTGAAAAAAAAGCACCACATTTTACGGAAATGTTTACATAAGCACAAGGAAATATTGACTCTTGGGTCCTTGGTTTGAATTCCACAGTAAGTTGGTCACTTCAGCCACCACTGAGCAGCTGGAGATCATGTGCATGACACCAACCAAGCCATCTTCAACTGTAAAATGCATCATGGAGATCAGCAGCATTGGTGAGGTGGACATAATAAAAGTGAACTGTTTTGTTGCATATCATTTAGGGATGACAGAGTGACAATGTTGGCAAACCCTTAAATCATCAATACAAACTGAATAAAGAAGAGATTTAGTTTTGCAGTAAATGCTAACACTCTTTCCTTCCTTTATGTTGAAACAATCAGGACACTGGTTAATCCTTGCAATAGCAGAGTGATGGGTGGCCAGAACAATCAATAGGGGAGCTGAGCTGAACACCACTACTTTGTTGTTACCTTTGGTCTTCGCTCTCTGCAGCACTAGCTCTCCACAGTCGGAAATCACCGCCGGTTGCAAGGGGCGGCTGCGGTTATCCACGGGCAGGTTCTCAATGGCCACCACCACCTCCTGGCCGCTGACCACACGCCCAAACACCACGTGCTTCCTGTTCAAACAGATCCCACCGTAAGATTCCACACACTTCAAATCGCATGTTGTTTTTAACCTTCCTTCTCTTACTATGTATACAGCAATGTGAACAGTTTTTGAGCAAAACAAATTATTACTGAAGCAAATTTTCCTGCAGCAATGTGAACAGTTTTTGAGCAAAACAAATTATTACTGAAGCAAATTTTCCTTATGTTCAATACAGATTGAGAGTTTTCTGTCTTAGCAACTTCCACAAGAAAAGTCTTTAGAAAATTGAGGCTTTGAAAATATAATAGTGAACTATATCAATCCATCAATTAAAGGACTTGAATATGCAGTAAACCCTCAACATAATGAATGATTTTGGAGAACACCAGTTTGTCTTCTGGATGAAAAGTTAGTTTGTAATTCATAATGATTTTTACAGTTATTTAGTGAGTCCAAGAGTTGATCAATGTGATCATCTATATTGTGCATGAAGGCAGCATTCATCAGCCATAGCAGTGTCATGTTATTTCTGAGATTTAGGGGATATTATAAAATAGAATATGTTTCTAATTCCATTTCACAGGGGTTGGTGACTGGTCCCTTGTTGCAGCCAGCAACTAAAGTGACGACCAACTAGCCACATGTAACAACTACTCATGAATGCCATTGTATGAGGGTTTACTGCACACTGTCAACAGAATTACCACTGCTGCTAACTGCTACTCACCCATCAAGGTGCGTCGCTGGCTGGGTTGTTCTACAGGAAGGACAAAACGATCATTACGGTAGAATAACGAAGCATGAATGTCTGACACAGTGATAAAGGAGGCACGGGGTGGATGTCAGCCAGCACCCGGTAGCCGTGGTCTTGCTGGCTGAGTGTGGGGAGAACACTGAGTTACTGCCTGCTAGTGCTGGGGGGCTGGGGCAGGGGGACCATCCAAACAGATGAGCCAATATGCTCTTAACTAAACTGTCTTTTCTTTATCAGTGGGACTGCCTAACAAACCCAATACATGAAACAAGATGATCCTGGCCAACAAACACACATATATTCATCAGTGGATCAATTGAACAGATGAAACAATGTGCTCTTAACTAAGGGATCTTTTCCTCACCAGTGGAAAAGTTTAGTGAATCAAAAAGATAAACCAAAATTGTCTTATTGTTTCGCTAATCAGTAAGAAAGGTACCTAAAGTTTTCTTACTTGAATGACTAGGAAAACAATAAATAAACACATTCATTCATTGATAAAAAGTTTTTATATCATTAGAGAAAAATAGCACAGATAGTTTACCATTCTTCATTTTCTTCCACCAATCTTAGTTTCTTTGCATGAAGCTTAAAAAATGGGCTAACCAGAGCGAGGACTTCATCATGTACTGCATGGAACAAATGACGCCCAATGAAAACAACACCCAACAACAACATGGTTACTTGAATGAAGCTAAAACATGGCAAGGAAGCTTCAATCCAAATACTTGAGCAAAATCTTCTGAAAGTGAAATGACTGTGATTATAAGAGAAAATACTTCACGGGATGGTCTGAGCCACAGTGAGTTGTGATGACAGTATTGGTGATGAGGGTAAGTTTGTGTCCGGTATATGTAAGTGAGGAGGAGCCGTCCTCTCCTTCACTTGTGGCTCATGGTGAAGAAGGAGTGAAAGAAGGAATATTAGAAGCAAAGAACAAAGGGATTAAAAGGGAAAGTGCAATAAAGAAGACTAATAACAATAACAATAATAACAAATATAACAATAATAAAAATAATAATAATAATAATAACAATAATAATAATATCTCACAGGAAGGAGACCACACTTACACACATCAACTTCAAGAAAACAAACACCCAATGAAAAGCTGTCATATAAATACACAGGACTACCACCACCACCACCACTTCCCACCCTACAAAATGTCTAGAAAGGCACTCACTAACACTGCTCAGGTACACACCACACTTGCTGCCAAACATAAGGAATGACAAGAGCACAATAAAAGGCCAGATGAACTATAATGTAACTCTTAACTCACACAATACTGGGACATATTTTTACCTTGAGATTTGTGTACAACTGGACCATTTTATTGACATTAGAAAGGATCTATGGAGGTTGGAAGATTAATGGCTGCAGTCTTCACTATTTTGACCCCTTCAGTACTGAGACACATTTTTACCTGAGGTTTGTGTACAACTAGACCATTTCATTGACATTAGGAAGGGTCTATGGAGGTTGGAAGATTAAAAGCCACAGTCTTCACTGTTTCAACCCCTTCAGTACTGGGAAATATTTTTGCCTTGAGATTTGTGGATGATTAGACCATTTTATTGACATTAGGGAAGGATCTATGGAGCTTGGAAGATTAATGGCCACAGTCTTCACTATTTTAACCCCTTCAATACTGGGACACATCTTTACCTTGAAATTTGTGTACAACTAGACCATTTTATTGACATTAAGATGGGTCTATGGAGATCATAAGATTAAAGGCCACAGTCTTCACTATTTCAACCTTCAGTACTGGGAAACATTTTTACCTTGAGATTTGTGTATGACTAGACCATTTTATTGATATTAGGAAGGGCCTATGGAAGCTGAAAGATTAATGGCCACAGCCTTCACTATTTTAATCCCTTCTGTACTGGGACACATTTTTACCTTGAGATTTTTGTACGATTATACCATTTAATTGACATTAGGAAGGGTCTATGAAGGTTGGAAGATTAACAGCCACAGTATTCACTATTTCAATCCCTCACATAAGTTTTAGAAGCAGCATAAAATCACAAGAAATTAAGCAGAATGGATATGAAAATGCACTGTGGTACTGAAGGGGTTAAAAGCTACAATATATTTTTGCAAAGAATAATTGTGATATCTTGTAACTTCTTGATCATTTGTCCTGTTTCTGTTCAAAATTAAGCAACACAGGAGCCAGTAATGGACAAAATAATGAAGACAAGACCTAAACAATGCAATATAATTTTGACATCACTTCAACTCCAGCACCACTACAGCAACTGATGGAGACTTGAGGCTGAAACAAATTGGTGTATGACACGTAATGGTGAGAATATAACACTTTACAACATTTGGTGGTGTGAAAACAATGTTAGGTAAAGCAGCTCGGCATACTCACATGAAAAACTGAGAGCCATTGGTGTTCTTCCCTTTGTTGGCCATGGACAGCAAGAAAGGCTCCTCATGGTGAAGGTCAAAGCTTTCATCTGAGTGAATGAGAGAGAGAGAGAGAGAGAGAGAGAGAAAGATATGAGCCTGTAACTTCCATGAAAAGTCCACATATTTATATAAAAAAAGAAGGATGCTCTATTAACAGGAGAGAGAGAGAGAGAGAGAGAGAGAGAGAGAGAGAGAGAGAGAGAGAGAGAGAGAGAGAGAGAGAATTACTGTTAATCTGAAAGCCTAAAAGAAGGAAAGAAACCCCTTCCCTTACTGAAGGAAAAGGAGTGACTTAGATCCACAACAAATAAAAACACCATATATTTCAATGCAAACAGAAAAAAAAAGACTAAAAATGTTGATGCATATAGAAAGCAATGTTAAATCAATGTGCGTGTGCGTGTGTGTGTAATTCACCTTACCTCGGTCGCCTGCTGGTCACCCAGCCAGTCTTCCCCATTACAGAGCGAGCTCAGAGCTCATAGACTGACCTTCGGATAGGACTGAGACCACAACACACTCCACACACCGGGAAAGTGAGGCCACAACCCCTCGAGTTACATCCCATACCTATTTACTGCTAGGTGAACAGGGGCCACACATTAAGAGGCTTGCTCATTTGCCTCGCTGCGCTGGGACTCGAACCCGGCCCTTTCGATTGTGAGTCGAGCGTGCTAGCCACTACACTACGCGGGGTGTGTGTGTGTGTGTGTGTGTGTGTGTGTGTGTTTCACTGTTTGATCTGCTGCAGTCTCTGACGAGACAGCCAGACGTTACCCTACGGAACGAGCTCAGAGCTCATTATTTCCGTTCTTCGGATAGGCCTGAGACCAGGCACACACCACACACCGGGACAACAAGGTCACAACTCCTCGATTTACATCCTGTACCTACTCACTGCTAGGTTAACAGGGGCTACACGTGAAAGGAGACACACCCAAATATCTCCACCAGGCCGGAGAATCGAACCCTGGTCCTCTGGCTTGTGAAGCCAGCGCTCTAACCACTGAGCTACCGAGCGTGTGTGTAATTCACTGTTTGATCTGCTGCAGTCTCTGACGAGACAGCCAGACGTTACCCTATGGAACAAGCTCTGAGCTCATTGTTTCCGATCTTCGGATAGGCCTGAGACCAGGCACACACCACACACCGGGACAACAAGGTCACAACTCCTCGATTTACATCCCGTACCTACTCACTGCTAGGTGAACAGGGGCTACACGTGAAAGGAGACACACCCAAATATCTCCACCCGGCCGGGAAATCAAACCCCGGTCCTCTGGTTTGTGAAGCCAGCGCTCTAACCACTGAGCTACTGGGCGTGTGTATGAGAAAGAAAGTATGTGTGTGTGTGTGTGTGTGTGTGTGTGTGTGTGTGTGTGTGTGTGTGTGTGCATACCAATCATACAAGCCAACCAACCTCAACTAAACCACAAAAACAAAACAAAAGCATACAATTACAAGAGGAAAGGAGCAATACTAATGAAAGCAACCTTAGGAAAATACAAAATTAATGGCACTAAGACACAAAACACTCCAATGAGATACAGGTCTGAACACTTCACAGCTTCACAGACTCACCTTCAAACTGGCCCCCATAGATGGACTCCCCGCCTGTCCCATTCCCAGCTGAGAAGTCGCCAGCCTGGATCATAAAGTCCTTGATCACCCTGTGGAACTTTACCCCACGATAGTGCAAGGGCTTCTCTGTGGTAGCCCCATTTCCCATCTCCCCTAAAAGGTAAAATGGTAGAAATTTAGGCTTTCAAAACATTGGATCTTATTACAAGAGAGGTTTCAATATATTTATACATTCCATTCCTTTGGCTAACTCTCTTGGACCTGCTTGTGAACTGGCATCTCAGTGGGCCTTCTTGCTTCACCTCAAGCCAGATTTCTTCTCATACATGAAAAAAAAAAAAAAAAAAAAATTTATTGACAGGATGGTGGTGGAAATAAGGTTCTATAAGGAGAGTGCCATGGGTAGAGCTGGTGGTGGATGAATACACACATAACCTTTACACCAGGGTGAATACCGACACATAATCTTTACAAAGACTACCATGCTTACACCTTCTTCTTCATATGACCTTATTCACCCTGTGCAGTAAGGTCAACCACTAAACTTAACTTCTTCCATCCGTTTCTATTCATTGCGTCCTCTTGTTGTCGTCCCAAGTTTATTCAAGTCACCCTTCAGCATGTCTTTCCATCTTATTCTCTGTCTACCCACACTCCTTCAACCCCATAGCTAGTACAAGCATTGCCTTCTTCACTAGTTCCTCCTCATCTCTCCTTTTTCACATATCAAAGTATCTTAACCTTGCCTCTCTTGTTTTTTCTGTCATGTTACACCCCATACATGCTTCTTATATCTTTACTTCCTCTCCTTTCCAGCCATCTATCTCACCATCCTCATCTCCATTCTCTGCAGAATATCCTCTCCTCTGCCTACACCTACTGGCTTTTTTTTTTTACCTTTCCTTCTATGTAAGAGAAGAAATTCTAGCCAAGGACAAAAAAAAAAAAAAAAAAAAAAAAAAAAAAAAAAAAAAGATGCCAGTTCCCATGGCAGTCTGAGAGAGTTAGCCAAAAGAATGGGATTAATGTCTTAAAACCTCCCTCTTCAATGAGATAAGGATAAGATGGAAATATATACAGAAGCAATTAAGCAGGGAGATCTAGAGTTTGCAGCAGCTTCCCTAATATTCTTCATTTCTTCAGTACTGGAACACATCTCTATCATGAATTGTTGGTGTGATTAGACAATTTACATTAGGAAGGGTCTATGGTGGTCAGATGATTAATGGCTAGAGTCTTCACTATCTTAATCCCCAACATAAGTTTCTGAAGCTGAAATTGCCAAGTATGAAAACACATCCTGGTACTGAAGAGGTCAATGTTCAGGGAATGGGATACTCACCGGTGCACAGAGCTCTGAAGTTCTCGCATGTCTTGGGGCACGCATCGCTGAACAGCTCAAAGATGACGCGACCGGAAGGGATGCCGTCAATCTCAATGTCAAAGAAACAGCGGACTTGGTGGCCCATCTTGGCCTCACCTGTGAGAGAGTGGGCAGTGACACCTCAACACAACAGGTAACAGGCAAAGAAAGGTGATACATGGAAGAAGGGAGAAAATAACAAGTAATAAAAAAAGGTGATACATGAAAGAAGGGAAAAAAAAAAATAAATAAATAAATAAAAAATAAGAAAAAAAAAATAAATAAATAAATAAATAAATAAAATAAACATATGCAAATAAAAAAAATTGAAAAAACTCAAAATAACAGGTAACAAAGAAAAATGATACATGGATGAAGGAAGAAAACAACAAGTAAAAGGTAAAGAAAGGTGATACGTGGAGAAAAAAAAAAAAAAAAAAAAAAATGCAAATCAAAGAAAACAAATGAAAAGAAAAAACTCAGATGTCAAAGGAAGATAACACATGGAAGGAAGGAAAAAGAAGAAAAATAGGCTCATTTACAGTTTGAACCAGCCATGGAGTCTGATGTGACTCATGGTTTTCTGGTGAGAAGTGTAATGAAGTGATTGATGGACCACTGTGTGTCATTTCCAGAGCTAGTTAACGTTTTTTGAACTATAAATCTTTTGACCTTCAACTTATGCTCACCTCTCACTCCCAACCATATTGCATGACCTATCAGAAATTGTGTCTTTTGGGTGGGGGCGCATTAACTTGGATGTGTTGCAGAAAAGCTCAGAAATTAAGAAAATCACATAAAAAAACTGATAATATTTTGATGGTGGAGGTGGTGGCTGAATATGTGGTACCAGCGAGTGTTGTCTTGTTTGCAAGGAGCAGTATTATCCACGCTGGCTTCCTGAAAATCACATAAAAACTGAAAATATTTTGATGGTGGAGGTGGCGGCTGAATACTTACCAGTGAGTGTTGCCTTGTTTACACGGAGCAGTGTTATCAACACTAGGCTTCCTGCTGTGTCCGTCACACCACAGCCCCCATGGGAGACTAAACAATCCCAACCTTAAAACCTTCTGACCAGAAGGGGCATTGCTTTGGGTCCGAAGGGTCTCCAAGCGCACGGATTCGAATCCTGTCCATGGTCTGAGTGTAGGTTGGGCTTCCTAATTCAGGGCAATGGTTTTCTAACGGGTGGGCTTTGAGATAGGAGGAACCACAAAAAGTATCCCCTTTCCCCCATAAATCCCTGTGAAAAGCCTATATGGTATTTAAAAAAACAAGCTCAGCTAACCTAACGTAATGCTACTGGTCCACAGTGTTCTGAAGACATATCAGCAGTGCGTGTTGCCTCAACTAGGTCAGGTCAAAAGTTAGGGTATCATGTTGGGTTTAGTTAGTGACCCTTGGGAGGTCCATTGGGTTTGTTTAGTCTCCCTTGGGCCTGTGGTGTGATGGACACAGCCAGAAGCACAGCGTGGACAGTGATGCTAGGTCAAGTTGTGAGCTTTACCCTAAACACATCCTTAATATTACCCTGTAGCATGGACAGTGATGCTAGGTCAAGTTGTGAGCTTTACCCTAAACACATCCTTAATATTACCGTTTGCTTTAAAATTAGCATGTTTATTAAAGATCACTTATATGCATGTACATGTAAGAAACATCACCATAATCTGTAAGGTGATAAAATATTACCCTGATAGTGCTCAAATTCCTCTAAAGCAAGGTATTTACCCTGCACCGACCAGCACTGAGCAGGGACAACACTGCTCTGTGTAAATATGAACAAATATGAAAACTTTGATGTATAGCAACAATAATGAAAACGAATTGTGCACCTAATTTCACTTATGACCTGAAATAGTATGCCTACCTAATATAAGCTAGAAATTATCGTAGGTGTCGTAAGCTTTAGATGATCATTTTGGGAAAAAAGTATATGAAATAATATCAATATTCATTAGAATTGTTATTGTACTCCTTTTTTGTTTTGTTTTTTGTGAATTCACTAAAACTAAACAAAGCAGCGCCGTACTCAGCCGCCGCCGCCATCAAATTCCATTTTTTTTTTTTTTATCTGATTTTGTACTTTCGATATTTTCCGCAACGCACATCACTGGAATTAATGGTCCGCCCACCCAGACACCCGATTTCCCACAGGCCTCCCAAGATGGCTGGGAATGAGAGGTGGGCATACGTTTGGGATTTCAAAACGTCATAACTCAAAAAAATATTAATTCACGCCCAAAATGACACACATTACTCCATCAGCCACTCCCACCAGAAAACCAAGAGTCACATCAGTGTCCATGGCTAACTCAAACTGCAGATAAACCTTACCAGACAACCAGAGAAGTAAATAAACACACACAAGGATTCACAAACATCGCCTAGTCTAAAAATATTGAAATTTCGTCCTTAATTAATATCTGCAGGTTAGTTACTCCCCGCCACACGCTTACCTGTATGTGGGGCGGCCAAGTATATTCCCCCTGGTATGGCTTGGCCCAGAACTTGCTTGTATTTACGCAGAGATTGATAATATATCCACAGAATTCCGGCTTACCCTCACGCGCGGATGCCATTAGAGGTCGCGGGTACAATTATTTTTAAATTATTAATTTCTTTACTTATATTTGCCACTCAGTAACGCCTTCAATTTGTTTGGTAAATATGCAAGTCTAAAATTGACTCCAACTGCATTTTACTAAGTGATACTAGATTCCATATTTTTATATAGAGATCGCTGGTATCGTTTTCTTTTTTACATACTAAGTTATTTATTTTTGTTCACCACAGTAATGAATTGAATTTATCTGATGAAAGATACGCCACTAAAATTGAATGATTACTTGGCTCACAACTGAGAAGACCCGGGTTCGAGTTCCGGGCGCGATTAGGC
>NC_059274.1:16231789-16266789 GCF_017591435.1 Portunus trituberculatus
AGGCTGTCATCCTATCTTCTCCATTGGGCTCTTCCGATTACAACTTCATATCTGTATCTTGTCCTTTTTTTTCAATCCCTCCTCAAGATCCCCCAAGGACCTGAGAAGGTACTATGTTGATTATCCCTGGATTGATTACTGTTTCTGTGCCAGAGACCCATCTCTTTGTGCTGAACGCATAACAGAGGTGATAGTGTCTGGCATGGAGGTGTACATTCCTCATTCTTTTTTCTCAACCTAAACTTTCTAAATCTTGGTTTAACACAGCCTGTTCTCGTGCTATTCAAAATAAAGAGGTTGCCCACGAAAGGTACTTGAGCTTTTCATCATCTGAATCTCATGCACTTTATATTTCTGCCCGGAATCATGCCAAGTCTGTTCTTCAACTTGCCAGACACTCCTTCGTAAATAGAAAATGTCAAGATCTTTCAAAGACGCTCCTGCGGCATAGTACACCTCAAGTATGTTTTCATACGCTTCAGTTTGGAAAAAAAAAAAAAAAAAATCCTCTCTGCTTCAGCTACTGTCACCGGAAGGATCGACCAATTTTGAGTGCAGTCCACAGACTGGGGCATATTTCTGGTAGTTCAGCAAAATGGAGAAAAAAAAAAAAAAAAAAAAAAAATACAGTCCTCTTCTATGGCTAAGTAACAACATATTAGCAAGAGACTACTGTTTCATTACACGCGCAATTAACGTCATTCATGGAGACGCGCATACTTTTATCTTTTGCTCGTTGCTCCTCTTTTTCTTTCCTTCTCTTCCTAAACTGGACACCTGACGGTTTCTTTTGGCGTTTGTCCATGATGCATCCTTGACTCCACTTATTATCACCTCCAGTCATGACTGACGTGATGTAAACAAACTGATGTAGATGCATGCACAGATTCCTGTTTTTTTTTTTCTTTTTTCACATGACCCAATAAATTACATATAGCTATAAGGCTTCTATATTGATTTTATGAATGAAATACAATTTATTTTGCAAGCAGCAGTTCGTGACCTGGGATCATAAATCGTTCAGAGGTCAGTCTGTCCCCCGCCCTCCATCTCATTGCTTTTCCTCCGAGAGTGAAACTCACAGGCGCAAGTTGATCTCTCGCTCCCCTCCCATTGCCTTTTCTGACATACAACATGCATACATGACAGTAGCAAGCAACCACTCCTATAACTTGACGTGGAAATGAGCGGTATTAGTATAAAAAAAACTGGAGATTATTTTTGCTTATTGATGGGGCGCTCGTGCGCTCCCCAATAAATTGCGCCCTGGGCGGTCGCCCACATTTCCCATTGCAAAAAAAAAAAAAAAAAAAAAAAAAAACGTCCTTGATTAGGTGTGCCGAGTCGATTCCGCTTTTTTTTTTTTTTTTCTTTCTCAAACTGCAAAATCTTAACATCTATGGCGTATGCTTTACATGTATGGGGTGGTATTCCACCAATGTAGCTCTTTTAGATAGGCTGAAATGGAAAACTTTTCGTCTTGTCAACTCCTCTTCTCTGACTGTTTGTCCTTAATCTCTTCAGTGTTGCATCCTTGCTATTTTCTACCGCCATTTGAAAACAAACTGCTCTTCTGATCTTGCTAGCTTCATGCCTTCCCTCCTCCCGCGGCTTTGTTGTACAAGGCATTCTTCTTTCTCTCTTCTCTGATAAATAACTTGGTTTTTACTAGCATTTGGTGTGGACGAGTTACTAAACTGATAGATAGCTGCTGATGAACAGTTTTGGCCAACACAAATACTGTGTTCAAGTTGGTAATTCTTTCTCAGACAAGAAGATTTTAGAAAGAGGAGTACCCCAAGGCAGTGTTTTAGGTCCTATTCTGTTCTGTATATATACTATTGAACTATCGCACATACTAAGAAAACATGACATTGACTTCAAACTGTTTGCTGATGACACACAGTTTTACATGGCCTTGAACAATGTAGATAATGTTAAAGGAAAGATAAAACTTAATATGGACGATGTTGGTAGATGGATGGAATCTAAGCAGTTGAAACTTAATCAAAACAAGACTGAATGCTTGATAGTGGGTAAGAAAAAGGACTTAAAGAGGATTGATATGTCCACATTATATATTGATGGTAACAGTTTGGGTGTTCGTGATACAGTGAAGGATCTGGGAGTATTATTGGACTGTCATTTATCTATGAAAGATCAAATACGGCAGGTGGTTAAGACGGCAAGATACCATCTGAAAAATATAGGTTTTGTCAGAAAATACTTGGATGAGAAAACTACGAAGATGCTGGTTCATAATCATGTGATAAGCAAACTGGATTACTGCAATTCTCTGTATTATCGACTGCCTAAGTATCTCTTAAAAGACTTACAGCTTGTCATGAACAGAGCTGCCAGACTGATTACAGGCGTCTCTCCTCGTGAGAGGATAACACCTGTATTGATAGATCTGCATTGGCTGCCAATTAAAGCATGAATTGAGTACAAGATTAGTATTATGACTCATCAGGCATTACAGTCTGGAAAACCTGAGTACTTGAGGAACTTACTGGAAACATTCCACCATGACACTACGATAGAGCTGAGACACGATGCAGACCCATACAGACTACATGAGCCAAGATATATCCTTGACATGGGATGCCGAGCATTTGCAAGATGCGCACCAAGGATTTACATTAAACTGCCGAGTGATATCAAAGGTTGTGCCAGGATCGATATCTTCAAAAAGAAATTGAAGACATATTTGTTCAAGGAAGTTTATGATTTTAACGGCATGGAAATCAAAGACAATTATATATGCTAGTTGCTTCTGAGGGAGGCTCTGTTAAGCGCTGCCTCGTAGTGGAGAGGAGCCTTAAACAAACACCCCCAAGTAACAAATGTCAACAGGTAAAACATAAAATCATCATGTGAAGCACCAGTATTCTGCTAATCATGGGCGGGTTAGCGAGGTGACAAGTCACCAGCTAAAGTTATCTTTGCATAGTGGTGACACTGGCTTAAAAAGAAACAGGAAAAAGAAAGAGAAGACAAAAAATTTGATTGTATATATGTACTCGTATATATATATATATATATATATATATATATATATATATATATATATATATATATATATATATATATATATATATATATATATATATATATGGTTGTTTTGAAAAAGCGTGACATAACTGCTGTTGCTGTCGCTAGGTCAAGAACACTTACAGATTTTCTTGGACAGCATTTACTCCGGTGAGTTCTTGTGGGGAGGATCGTGACAACAATGGCAGGAGGAAGGTCTCTGCTGATGAGGAGTCCTGCATAACTTTACAGACTATGATGGATTTTACGTGACCTGAAGGTGCTGAACTCAGTGTGCTTAGAAAGGGAACATCATGAACCTTCACAACAGACACCTGCTGGGGTCGCTCACCGAGGACTTCACACCTGATGGAAGACAGACTATAAACTGTATGGGTTCAAAGGCCTCATGACCCAAGCGCCACGTGGAGCATCGCCAGACCCGGGAAGCTAATCACGCTAGCTTTAATATGGTTCAGTGGCCTGAAAAAGAAAGGGAGAGAAAAAAAGAAGAGGAAAATAATAACACTAAATAAATGTGTGAGGCGACTTTGGAATTTCTACGCTTAGGTCATAACCACGCAAGGCTCAGCACTCCTGTCCGCTCTCTCTCTCTCTCTCTCTCTCTCTCTCTCTCTCTCTCTCTCTCCTGATGGTCAGCGTAAAACTAGTGTCCAGCTATTGAAGTTATACACATAACGTGCTATGAACTCATCCTTATCTTTATCGTAGCAAAATTTTTGTGACAGTTTAGCTTCCTTACTGATTCCTGACAGTTAATATCAGCATATTTCCTTGACTAATGTATACTTTAATGTTTTGGTCGTTGTTATTGAGCGCATATTGTATTGGCGTCGTACCAGGCAGATTGTATAATGCAAACTATGCTTGGTGTGATCATAGCGAAACGACTTCATTCAATTCAAAGGGAAAATTTTGTTCTTCAAAAATTTCATTCAATATCGGAAACAGTCCATTAAATGAAAAAATAAGTAAAAATGAAAAAAAAAAGAAATAATAAAAACTTAGTTTGTTTCCTCCAGTGTCGCAAGGTTTTTTGTCTTTTATCTTAGATTGTTAGGGACAGACATTGGTCGTTCCTGGGTTTCCAGGTAGTACAACGCTGCCTCCCCGTGAAGGTGATGGAAGGGAGCCCAGTCAGGCTGTGGTTACATTACTGAGCTGGCTGAAATAATGAGGTGAGTTAATAATAAATCAATTAACTAATTAAGTAGGTAAATAATTAACAAACTAACATCCTAACTGGTTAATTACATAACTATTAATCTAACTAGCAAACCAATTAATGAAATCAATTATTAAATTCGAGAGATACTTTGTCGAACCATTTTACTAGACTTTTCAAATCGCTCATATTACTTTTAACCATCCTTGTTTAACTTTGAAAATTACTTCTGTTATCAAAAATTTTTCCTCTCGTGCTAAAATATTACCTCCTTTACGATAAAATTTCATATATATATATATATATATATATATATATATATATATATATATATATATATATATATATATATATATATATATATATATATATATATATATATATATATATATATATATATATATATATATATATATATATATATATATATATATATATATATATATATATATATATATATATATATATATATATATATATATATATATATATATATATATATATATATATATATATATATATATATATATATATATATATATATATATATATATATATATATATATATATATATATATATATATATATATATATATATATATATATATATATATATATATATATATATATATATATATATATATATATATATATATATATATATATATATATATATATATATATATATATATATATATATATATATATATATATATATATATATATATATATATATATATATATATATATATATATATATATATATATATATATATATATATATATATATATATATATATATATATATATATATATATATATATATATATATATATATATATATATATATATATATATATATATATATATATATATATATATAAAGAAATACGATTACACAGATGGTATGCAAATGAAAACAAATTTCTTCATTGGTGAAACACAGTAAATTCTACATAATCAGCAGCCTTAGTATCTGAAAGCTCCCTAACTGGGTAAGGTTTGCCTGGAACGTTCTATTCATCACTACGGTTTTATTCAAATTTTGTGTTTGCTTAAGTTCAAAAATTCATTAATGATGAGTCTTTGCCTTGAATTAGAACATCCACACATCATGTGAAAAGTATGGTCTCTTTCCCTATACAGAACACGTACTCAGATTCGCAAATAAGGTAGGTTATTAGAAACAGGTGTTTCGGGGAGAGCATCGCCCTGCGGTGTATGTATATAAGGCAGCCGCAGCCCCAACCAGACATGAAACCGAAGGGGAACTTCATCTAGCGCAGACTGCTAACTGCGTAGTCAGACACAGAGAAAATCACTTGGCAGTGAACATGACTACTCACTGGTTGATGGTGATGGTCTTGGCGGCAGCTGTGTTAGCTGAGGACGTGGACATTTTAAGATCCGAGGTATTTTTGTCCTTTTTTCCTTACAACAAAAATCTTGCTTCCATTGCAGTCTTCATATCATTGAGCAGACTCATGCCAGAGATCAGTGATGTGATTGCCGTCTTAACAATTTCATGAACTTCGATTATTTTTATCAAATATTACTGAAAGAAAAGAAAAAAAAATGAAAATAAGAAGTTTTAATTTCTACTACACTTTGTTATCTCACGTAGTGTTGAGAATCACCAGCGTGACGAAGCTAAACTATAGTCTTGTAGTGGAAAAAAAAAAAAAAAAAAAAAACACCTTTACGCTGCCTGTGTCTCTGTTGTCCATCAGGATTACATCACCAAGAAATGGCACTGAAAAGTGTTCAATACATTCCCTGCACACTTGTACATAATTTTATTTGAATATGTATCGACAGTTAAAATGACTTCACGTGCTATGGCTGCTCTCACACCGAGACACCCACAGTTGCTCTCACATTAAAACGTATTACCATTTTTTACTGATTTACCAATGTAACAAAATTTGTGACACTGGATATTTGGTCGCACACACACACATACACACACACGCCCGGTAGCTCAGTGGTTAGAGCGCTGGCTTCACAAGCCAGAGGACCGGGGTTCGATTCCCCGGCCGGATGGAGATATTTGGGTGTGTCACCTTTCACGTGTAGCCCCTGTTCACCTAGCAGTGAGTAGGTACGGGATGTAAATCGAGTTGCGACCTTGTTGTCCCGGTGTGTGGTGTGTGCCTGGTCTCAGGCCTATCCGAAGATCGGAAATAATGAGCTCTGAGCTCGTTCCGTAGGATAACGTCTGGCTGTCTCGTCAGAGACTGCAGCAGATCAAACAGTGAAACACTCATTCACTCACTCACACACACACACACACACACACACACACACCAAACTATTGTTTCAAAAGTATGCCACTGAAAATATCAAAATAGAAATATGTTCATTTTTTGTTTTGTTTCACAAACAAGCTTCCCCTCTCTCTCTCTCTCTCTCTCTCTCTCTCTCTCTCTGTCTGGGCCTCACCGTCACGCCCGCCTCGTAACAACGTTGGGTGTGGCGGCAGACCCCGCTATTGTGCTCCAGCCTGCACGGCACCTGTGTGGCAGACGGAACCCATTGCTCCGTGACGCTGGAAGGCACCTTGGACTGTCCTCATGGAATCTGTTGTCTGGACGGTAAGTCATGAATTTCGTTGTTGTGGTAGCTGTTCACTATACCTTACACACTGATCCTGCACGACCAGGCTGCTATATAATGCAAATAAAGTGTATTGCGCATCAGTGATTGGTGGTGCATCACAAACCAGGATACGTCAGTTATTTAATTATTTGCTCAGATAATCTGATTTTGCTGAGGATGAATAGTGTCTCCTTCAGTTATTCAAGCAATGACTAAGAGTATATCCGTCTAATCCACATGAATTCTTTACCATTCTGCAGTGAGGGCAAAGAATGTAGCCTCCTATGACATTCCAAGCAGATTTTCAACGTTCCTTACTCTTCTCTAAAACTTTCGTAACTTCATTTTGCAGATATAGAAGTCGAAGAAACACTCGTCGCAAATTCAGGTAATTTTCTTTTCTTCTTTGATTTCATTGGTTTTAGTAAAGTTTCCAGAATTAACATTTATCTACATCACTTGAAGGGTATATTCAAACCAAGTCCGCTTCACTTTTGTGTCAATTCATCTCCTGAGGTAAAACAGTAAATGCAGAAGTAGACAGGTAATTGTAGGCACTCAGTGTGGAAAGCAGATATTCTGCTCCCAAGGCTGCACCAAGCCAGGCAGGCGACAAGCATGAGAGAGAGAGAGAGAGAGAGAGAGAGAGAGAGAGAGAGAGAGAGAGAGAGAGAGAGAGAGAGAGAGAGAGAGAGATTGTCTCAATTCGAGTTGTTCAAAGTTGTCTTTAACAAGAGGCTCTGAACTTTACAGAGTGCGTCGCTCGGGAGAGGTGTTGGAGGCACGGTGGCGCGTGCAAGGCGGCATGCGCAACGGACGAAAGGGAGATTGCCAAGGGATGCAGAGGCGGCAAACACTGCCACTGCTGCGTCCCTCCAGAGCCAGTGCCATGTAAGTGTTCTCTGTTTGCTTCCCGTAATACACAAACTCTGACTTTTGCTCTGGAAAGACAGGACAAATAAAATCGTGTTGATGTTAATACTTTACCTTTCACAGTGTGTCATGACCAGGCAGCATGTTTCCATGGGAGGGGCCAGTGCCGGGATTGGTGCCTGCACGGTGAGACGGAAGCTGATACCGGATGTGGACCACATTGCAAATGCTGCTTGTCCTTGGCCGAAGGTAAAAGCCAGTTTACAGAGTGTACTTATAACAAAATTTTGAAGTTTTGTCGAGTAAACTGATTTTAGGATTGAGTTTGAGTTCTAATCAACAAAGGTATATTTTAATCTATTCAGAAAGATCAGGAATTAGGTGTTCTGTGACTTCTCGTTCTGAGTTAGTTCATTCCTACGAGTTGGTCGTCTGACAAATGATGCAGCTGAGAAATGCAGTGATTAGCAAATGAGTGGACAGGATAATACGGATAATACAACTGGGTGAACTATATAACGAAAACAATGAGTGATGCGACAGAACCATGACACAAATTTCAAAAGGTTTAGAGCAGTAGCCGTCTGTTAATGGACTTGAACTACATATACAGTATATTGTGAAAAAAAGTTAACTGGAATGACAATTTCTGACTTGCTAACTTAACTTCTATCCCCACAGTGTGCCAAGAACAGCCACTTTGTCACCACGGACATGGCCAATGCCGCGAGTCCTGCTTGGTCGGCGAAACTGAAAAGGAAGGGGGTTGTGGGTTGAGCTGCAAGTGTTGCGTGGCAGTGCCCGATGGTAAGGCTCGCAATGCTCTCCAAACGTCATTTGGTTTTAACTTTATATCTCACTTTTGTGTTTCTTGAAAATCATTGTAAGTTTTTCAATAATAGATTTTATATTGTTGATCTCCGCACCAGCACAATTCCACAGCAGACATATATATATATATATATATATATATATATATATATATATATATATATATATATATATATATATATATATATATATATATATATATATATATATATATAGGTGGGCAGGGCACCGGTTTTTTATATATCAATGTGTCACAGTCTTTCCATACGTTACAAAATGGATCATGTCTGCTAGAATGCCTGGACGTGGAGCAGTGCGTGCGTGCCGGAGGACTGGTGAAGAGCTACTGTTCCAGAGGGGAAAAAGAGATCGCCGGGGGCTGCTCGTCTGACTTCTGTTGCTGTGCCCCGATCGACGGTGAGTCTTGCATCATAATTTTTCTCGTTGTCCGTTAAATATCAGAGTTTCTACTCACACACGACAAGTAAAAATGCATCTTGCGGTGAAAAGGAAACAATATATATATATATATATATATATATATATATATATATATATATATATATATATATATATATATATACTAGAACTAAATGCCTGGGAAAAACATTCTGCAATTGATGTACATATAGCAATATTTGAATGAATTAATATGTGGTACAGTGGAACCATGCGTGCTTTGGGTTCCGAGGGGTCTCCAAGCGCACGGGTTCGAATCCTGTCCACGGTCCGAGTGTAAATTGGGCTTCCTCACTCGGGGCAACGGTTTCCTAGCAGGTGGGCTTTGAGATAGGAGGTACCCCAAAAAAGTATCCCCTTTAGCTCAGAAATTCCCGTGAAAAGTCCACATGGTATAGAAAAAAAAAAAAAAAAAAAACGACAGGTACTATATCCAATTTCCTGGTCTCACTGGGTCATAAGATGCATCTTTTTTTTTTTATGTAGGGGAGAGAGAAAAAAAAAGATAAAAAAAAGTCCACTTGAGTGCTGGCTCTCTAAAAAGTGGGAAAGTTTCAGTCAAAATTAGGGAGCAAATGCCTCAATATCTCCCTCTTAAAAGAAAACAAGTCGTAGGAATTCGGAAATACAGATGCAGGGAGGGAGTTCCAGAGTTTACCAGTGAAAGGGATGAATGATTGAGAGTACTAGTTAACTCTTGCGTTAGAGAGTTGGACAGAATAGGGATGAGAGGAAGAAGAAACCCTTGTGCAGCGAGGCCGCAGGAGGAGAGGAGTTATGCAGCTAGCATGATCAGTTACCATGAAAATAGCGATAAAAGATAGAAAGAGATGCAACATTTCGGCAGTGAGAAAGAGTCTGAAGACAGTTAGTCAGAGGAGGGGAATGATGAGACGAAAAGCTTTTCGTTCCAACCTATTTAGTAAAACTGTGTGACTGGAACCCCCCCCCAACCATACGAAGAGTACTCCATACAAGGGCGGATAAGGCAGGCGGATACAGAGTAAACAGAACACCCAACTTCATAGAAGCTGTTTTAGCAAGAGATGAGATGTGAAGTTTACAGTTAAGATTATGAGCAAAGGACAGACCGATGATATTCATTGTGGAAGAGGAAGACAGTTGAGTGTCATTGAAGAAGAGGGGATAGTTGTCTGGAAGGTTGTGTCGAGTTGATTGATGGAGGAATTGAGTTTTTGAAGCATTGAAAATACTAGATTTTCTCTGTCCCAATCGGAAATCTTAGAGAGATCGGAAGTCAGGCGTTCTGTGGCGTCCCTGCGTGATCTGTTGACTTCCTGAAGGGTTGGCCGTCTCTGAAAGGACGTGGAAAGATGTAGGGTGGTATCATCAGCGTAGGAGTGGATAGGGCAAGAAGTTTGGTTAAGAAGGTCATTAATGAATAATAGAAAGAGAGTGGGTGACAGGACAGAACCCTGAGGAACACCACTATTAATAGATTTAGGAGAAGAACAGTAGCCGTCTACCACAGCAGCAATAGAACGGTCGGAAAGGAAACTTGAGATAAAGTTGCAGAGAGAAGGTTAGAAGCCGTAGGAGGGCAGTTTTGAAATCAAAGCTTTATGCCAGACTCTATCAAAAGCTTCTGATATGTCTAAGGCTATAGCAAAAGTTTCACCGAAATCTCTAAATGAGGATGACCAAGACTCAGTAAGGAAAGCCAGAAGATCACCAGTAGAGCGGCCTTGACGGAAGCCATACTGGCGATCAGACAGAATATTGTGAAGTGACAGATGTTTGAGAATCTTCCTATTCAGGATAGATTCAGAAACTTTAGACAAGCAAGAGATTAAAGCTATAGGACGATAATTTAAGGGATTGGAACGGTCACTTACTTATTACATAATTACATTCACTTTAATGTTTTTGTTGCGAATGAAAATGTAGTTCACATTTTCCTATGTTCCATTCCCCCATGTATTCACTGTCATGTGTCATGGAGGTGTTGCAATCTTACTAAGACGAAACTGGCATGTATTTCATCTCTCAGAGTGCCACGCTATGGTGTCTTGCGACCATGGCCGCGGTCGCTGCCGATCAAGCTGCTTCAAGGGCGAGAAAGAAAGGCACGGCCTGTGCGGCGCCCACTGCAGATGTTGTATTGCCTCGCTCAACGGTAAGTAACTCTGATAATGAAATATACTTTCGGTCCTATTAGTTTGTCTCCCTTGAGCCATCACCCTTAAATGTCCCTTTGAATTATGACTGCTCATATTATTTATGTTCTGCAAAAGTTTAGTAATTTTTTTTTTGTGTGTTCTCCGCAGTGGTATTCATATTTTTTTTTTAATCATGCACCGTGCTTGTAATTCGTTTTCCAATAACATAACATAACATAATATATATATATATATATATATATATATATATATATATATATATATATATATATATATATATATATACATAATTTTCTGCTCAAAACAACTACCAGAATTCGCTGAGGTGAAACAGTGCATGCAAGTTGGCGGCTCCATCAAGTCAAGGTGCACTGACATGGAGAAGGAAGTCGCGGGAGGCTGCTCAAGTGACCACTTCTGCTGCTGTGCCTTGAAGGATGGTGCGTCACTACCTCTGTGTAGTCCTGATTTTACTTTTTTCTTTGAGATTCTTATGATGCAAAGGAAACTTATTTTCATTGTTGCGTGCAAAGCATCTAATCTCCTATCGTAATGTACATTCTGTTCAGTGTGTGAAGCCAAACACTCGTGTAGTGGCGGACGAGGTTCTTGCCGATCCAAGTGCAAGGCTCACGAGTCAGAAACAACCGACAAATGTGGCGCGAACTGCAAGTGTTGTGTGGCTAACGTCGACGGTAAGCACTTCTTCGGTATGCTTGGCAGAGGGAGAGCTTGTTCTTTAGAAATGCAAGGAACGATAGATCAGTTGATAATGCAGTTATTAACGCTTCTCACGTTAAAGCACTGGGCAGCACATGAATGCATACATACATATAACATACACACGTACCTACATAGTTATTCCGGTCTTACCTACCAGTGTGCAAACCTAGCACTGAGTGCGAGGCAGCGGGTGGTGAGTGCCAGACGCAGTGCCCCCACGGAATGAAGGAGTTGCAAGGCGGGTGTTTCGGCAACAAGTGCAAGTGTTGTGTTGGCTTCCATCTTGGTGAGTTGAGTTTGGTAATATTTTCATATACACAACCGTTAAAACACAGGATATGATCTTCTCACTGCCCAATTTTCTTACATTTTTAGATTCATTGTGTGGAGGTCAGCTGGCTTGTGACGATGGCTTGGGACACTGCAGAGATGAGTGCAACGAATGGGAAGAAGAGGTGCACGGAAAATGTGGGCAGTTCTGCAAATGTTGTGAAGCCAAGATTGAAGGTGAGGAGCGATATGCAGCAAAACTATGATGTATGCGTCTGACAAACAAATTGCAGCATGCAAACACTGCTAACAATGCTTAACAAACTGCTTATTTTATTCACAGTTCTTCTTGATTTGGAGAAATGCAGACACGATGGAGGATCGTTCAAGGCATCTTGTTCAAAATTGGAGAAGGAGGTTGGCAGAGGATGCTCATCACCTCATTACTGCTGCTGCGCCCCGATAGATGGTAATGCAACGCTGTCGCCATATGTCACTTGGCATAAAGAGACCATGAAGAGACATTACATAAAACGGAAAAGATTTTGATTATACTAGGATTTAGATGAACTTAAATAATGTAAAGATGTAAAACATAAGGAAATATTAAGAGAGAGAGAGAGAGAGAGAGAGAGAGAGAGAGAGAGAGAGAGAGAGAGAGAGAGAGAGAGAGAGAGAGAGAGAGAGAGAGAGAGAGAGTGCGTGTTCAGATAACTTCTTAGTATACCACTCTTTTCTTTTCCAGTGTGTCAGGCTCATCCAACTTGCAACAAAGGACGCGGCCAGTGCCGGGCTTGGTGTGAGCCGTGGGAGGATGAGACGTTCGCTGGATGCGGTGCCCATTGCAAGTGTTGCGAGGCCAGGAATGACGGTAATAATGCCGGCAGGCTGCGTTTGACTTGTCGTCTAATCTGAAACTTTCCTGTTTTGATATACATTTTGGTTGCACTAGTAAGGAAACGCTGCACAATACAAATTACACTTAAGATAAGATCCCAAAGAACAGACGGAATAACATTACATTCAAGGCATATTTTAGCAAGGCAGTTCGCTCAAGTGTCTCTGAATTCGTAATTTTTAGGGGGCTTCAGCATTGTGACCTGAGCAACACATTCTGCTATTTCCATCAGCCTCTATACAAAGACTTCTGTAATAGCGCAACTTTTTTACCTCATTCAGTACTGGAAGATCTGGAGAGGTGTGTGCAAGAAGGGGGAGTGTTCAAGGCCGCCTGCTCTAGGGACGAGAAGGAGGTTGCCGGGGGATGCTCTTCCTCCAAATACTGCTGCTGTGCTCCTCTCGACGGTAAGAGTTCATTGGTCGATGTGCAAGATTTAGCGTGATAAGTTGATAGGACCAGGACTAAAAAAAAAAAAAAAAAAGAAAAAAAAAAATGCCAGAAAAGCAGGATTTATCTCCTTTTATAAAAATTTCCACGTTCAGATTGTAAATAATTTATGTCTGCCGCAGTGTGCCTCTCCCAGCCCTCGTGCGCGGGTGGCCGAGGATTCTGCCGGTCTAAGTGCAGCAAATGGGAAGAAGAGACCTTTGGGAGCTGTGGTGCACACTGTACATGCTGCGTGCCGCTGACTGGAGGTAATGGCGTGCAGGACAACTATCATTGGTGTAGTCACTTTTGTTCTTCATATCGGTTCGAAAGTATCAAGCTAACGTGAATCATATAACTCGAACTAAAATAAATTTCTTATACACAAATTTCAATCATCAATGATTGTGCTCAGATTATACCAAAGCTCAAGAAAAGTATTGTCTATGTAGCTTGAGCATCATATGACATACGGAATTATGAGGCTTTTACTAAGATCTATAAATTTCATACCATTCTCCAGTCATCACCGTCAAGGAGCTGGAGTCGTGTGTGAGGAGAGGCGGTTCCTTCAAAGCCAGATGTAGCAGGCACGAGAAGGAAGTGGCGGGAGGCTGCTCAGCTCATAACCTGTGCTGCTGCGCCCCACTGGACGGTACTCATTGCTAATTCCATCAGTCCCTCCTTCCCCCTCCCGCCCCCCCTCTCTCTCTCTCTCTCTCTCTCTCTCTCTCTCTCTCTCTCTCTCTCAATTGTCCATTCGCAAAAGGTGACAATATAAACGAGTATTTTTACTAATCTCAATTTATTTGGTTATTTATTCATTTTACCATTATCATTATATTATTAAGATGTTAAAGTATTCAACGCTAACGTTCCCCTATGATTTGCATTGTTTTGTCTCCTAACGTAATGCATTCATCACTGTACTCCTGTGCTTGTCCAGATGCATTGCACTGCTGCAAATGGCACGCGGTGAGTTTTATAGCAGTATGAATTTTAACCATGATCAAATACTTATCATTAATTGTTGTTGTACCTTACTAGTCCCTAAGACATTCATATTAACATGGATGACATTGACAGGTTGTATGCAATTTATATTTGATGATCGATATGAATACTTGATCGGAAGGCAAAAAATGCAGATCAAGGTGGTGCTTGTTCTCTTCTTGTTACTGCATTCAAAAGTATAGAGTTAATGATCAAATACGATTAAATTCGACAGAACATTACGAATATAGTTGTGTTGTTTGCAGTGTGCCAAGCTCAGCCATCGTGTGCTAAAGGCCGCGGGCGCTGCAGGAGTTGGTGCAAGGAGTGGGAATCTGAAGAAGGGCACTGTGGAGCACACTGCAGATGTTGTGTGGTTCAGACGGACGGTAAAGTTGTTGTTGTGTTGTTATTATATATTCGTGTAAGTGTGTGTGTGTGTGTGTGTGTGTGTGTGTGTGTGTGTGTGTGTGTGCGTGCGTGCAATTCAGTTTGATCAGCTACAGTCTCTGACGAGACAGCCAGACAGACGTTACCCTACGGAACGAGCTCAGAGCTCATTATTTCCGATCTTCGGATAGGTCTGAGACCAGGCACACACCACACACCGGGACAACAAGATCACAACTCCTCGATTTACATCCCGTACCTACTCACTGTTAGGTGAACAGGGGCTACACGTGAAAGGAGACACACCCAAATATCTCCACCCGGCCAGGGAATCGAACCCCGGTCCTCTGGCTTGTGAAGCCAGTGCTCTAACCACTGAGCTACCGGGCCGTGTATGTGTGTGTGTGTGTGTGTGTGTGTGTGTGTGTGTGTGTGTGTGTGTGTGTGTGTGTGTGTGTGTGTGTGTGTGTGTGCGTGCGTGCGTGCGTATACATACATTGATATGTAAACATATATACACACGCACACACACCTGTTTTCACACATATCCTTTCTTTCAGTGCTGAGGGAGCTTGAGGAATGCGTGAAGGAGGGTGGTTCATTCAAGGCCAAGTGCAATGAGGGCGAGAAAACCGTGGCATGGGGTTGCTCCTTGACCAGCCACTACTGCTGTTGCGCCCTTCAAGATGGTAAGCCATTCATCATAAATTGTTCTTTTTATTCACAAATTATTTTGAAAAAAAAAAAAAAAAAAAAAGTTCAATTTTCTTCTGTCTATTGGGGAAATTGTAATCTTAAGGCCCACGGTGTCGCTATTTTGTAATTAAAACTTTGCCGTATGTTCATAGTTATAATTCAGATGAATTGTATTGTTTAATGTGGGGATCCCATTATCATGAATACACATTAATAAAAATAATTTCCGAAATGACTGGTAGATAAAAGGAAGAGATTCAATTATCAAAGTTGTTAGTGACCAATCATTAAGAAGTTTTAAAAAACGAACAAACAGATTTATGTATGAGGATGATAGGTGGATATAAGTAGCAATGTGTCATATAAGGACTGCCATGTATAGGCTTCATGGCTCCTGCAGCTCTCCTTATTTTTGTTATGTCACGGTTGTGTCACCTGTTTTGTTGAAGTGTGCCAAGCTCAGCCGACGTGTGACAGCGGGCGTGGACAATGCCGCAAGACGTGTCTCGCTGGAGAGACTCAGAGTAGTTCCTCCTGTGGTTTGAGCTGCCAATGTTGCGTGCCCGACAGTGACGGTAATTACTAACATTAAACCTATGTTCGCAGAAATCAGCATTATAATATGTCGTGTGTGTGTGTGTGTGTGTGTGTGTGTGTGTGTGTGTGTGTGTGTGTGTGTGTGTGCGAGTGTTTCCGTGTTTTCATGGAATTTCTAATATTTTACTGAATTATCATCTATTACTATATATATTACCATATTTCACATGAAGTACAATTAACCCTATGCACTTTATCCACCAGTGAACATCAATGAAATAAAGCATTGTCTTAATCACGGAGGAGTGTACAAGGAGAAGTGCGGCACGGGCGAGAAGGCCATTGGCGAGTGCACTTCTAAGCACTGCTGCTGCATCCCAAATGACGGTGGGTAGCTCGCCGCTTGTAAGATCACTAGCAGGTTGCAGGTTATACTTATTTATTGAATAAATACATTAGCTTAATGGAAATTGTCTTCATCTGTAATGGATTGAATCAATAGTCATATCAAATGTTGCTGTTAGGAAAGGATCGAGTTATAATGCACTATATGGTTTCAGTGTTCAGGGTTTTGAACTGGGAAATGTCATTTCTTTTCTTTTTTTCTTCTTTTTGTCAAGTACCACGTGTCTTTTTCCTAGTATGTGACGGCGAAGGATCGTGTCACAGCGGCCAGGGATACTGCCGGAAAACATGTGCCACCTCAGAGAAAGAAGTGTACGGAGGCTGCAGCCGCAGCTGCAAGTGCTGTGTTCCTAATGACAGTGGTAATGATCTAACTGTACTGAATAAATCAATACCTGAACGATAAGTCAGTGGTATAATAGCAATAGCAAATACTTGGAGGCTGCATTTATGCATGAAAACTTAATTTTGCATTACAAATTTTCTCATGGAAACGAGCAAATCCTTATATGAATTACGTGTTTTGCATAATTAACCACTTTCGTTTCTTCAGTTCAACTGGTGGAGGACTGTCTACAAGCAGGAGGAGTCGTAAAGAGCAAGTGCAGTGCATTTGAGAAGATAACTGGTAATGGCTGCTTTGCTGTCGGATCATGCTGCTGCGCCTCAAGAGACGGTGCGTCCTCTCTCAGTTTAGTAATTAAAGTAAATAGAATAATAACAATACTATATATAAAAACGAAGAAATAAAGAAATAAAAATATCAGGATTAAGAGAAAGTTTGTCATGACGAGATCTATGATTATTCTTTAAAAAATATTTTCACTTTCTCTCTCCCTGCAGTGTGTCGATCGCTGCCATCATGTGACCACGGCAAAGGCTACTGCCGAGAGTGGTGCGAGACTTGGGAGGAGGAGACCTACGGAGAGTGTGGCTTCCAGTGCAAGTGCTGTGTGCCCAAGATTAGTGGTGAGGATAATTGTTTTAAAGATTCACTGACGCAACCACTACTGTTCTTTACTAGAAAACTTAACAATATAGTGCAAGTCCACTGCTACCAATAATAATGATTGGTTCTTTACTAAATTACACTCCACAATTATATAACATTTTATGTGCTTTGAATGATGATCATATATAAAAGAACGTAACATTATCACGAGACTGTTTAAGGTAAGTTAAGCTGCACAATGTTTCACATGCCAGTCCGTCATAAAAACTCTAGGTGTCTTGATGACTTTTCTACCAACTTTCTCTATGTGAACTTTCCCAGTGTGTGGAGTGTGTTGTGGTCTCAGTCCTACCCGAAGATTGGTTTATGAACTTTGAGCTCGCTCCGTAATGGGGAAGGCTGGCTGGGTGACCAACAGACATCCGTGGTGGTGAATCATACACACACACACACACACACACACACACACACACACACACACACACACACAGTGACTTATAAAACTTCACTTTACAGTAACCGAGATTCAAGAGTGTCTGAACGCCGGAGGTTCGATTAAGAGGAAATGCTCAGACACAGAAGAGAAGACTGCAGGTGGCTGCAGCTTTGCTTCCGAATATTGCTGCTGCAAACCCAAGGAAGGTGAGACACAGGCGGCTTGGTGTCAATCGAACATAATTCAAAGTGTTTAGGGGTTGTACATGCGCTCTTTCTCTCTCTCTCTCTCTCTCTCTTACACACACACACTGATCAAAGGTCAATTATTTTGGTAATTTCCGCCAATAGGAATGCTTATTAAAAAGGAAAATGTAATCGAAAGGAGACTGCCTTTCTCGCTTTACACTGATACATCACACATAAATATTATTATTAACTAAACACTTTTTAAGGACACTTGTTATTCGAGCTAATATGAATAAAGCAACTGAGTTCTTTCCCTTCAGTGTGTACAGCCAAGCCAAAGTGTAACAACAAAAACGGGCGATGCAGAGACACTTGCCTTGTCCACGAGACGACGGTCACCGACACCGAGACGTGTGGCACAACCTGCCTGTGTTGTGTACCAGAGATTGACAGTAAGAACGTTTTCGCTTCCGCTGCACCAATGATTGACAATAACACTATTTTTTCCTACTGCACCAATGAATGACAATAGGAATGTCTTCGCTCGACAGAATGTCTTCTTTCTAATATAAGAGAGTGTGTGTGTGTGTGTTTCTATATATATATATATATATATATATATATATATATATATATATATATATATATATATATATATATATATATATATAAAACACAATTGTGACACTACAAATGAACATTGGTTCATCTTTGAAAATAGACAGTAATTGTGTTCATAATCGTAATGAAAACGATGATGCAGTGAGTAAGGCTCGTCTCCACACAGTTAATGCCGTGGACCAGTGTCTCAAAGAAAAAGGAACATTCAGAGACGAATGTTTGGAGACGGAGATAGAAACGGGACCAGGCTGCACGAATGACGACAACACGAACTGCTGCTGTATCGCCCAGGACGGTGAGGCTTTCTTTGGTTTGGTTTAGTTTCTTCAAGACAAAGTTTTTATATTCTCTCTCTCTCTCTCTCTCTCTCTCACTCATTGTGCGATCGTTTCGTATTATTTGCAGTGTGCACCGAGAAAGGAAGATGTGACGAAGACTATGGCAGATGTCGCTCTCACTGTCTCGACACGGAGCGTGAAGTGACACCTAGCTGCGGCCACCACTGCAAATGTTGCACAATCCGGCCAAGTAAGTATATCGACGCTAAAATACACTTTTGAAGATTCCGTAACAAGAAAACGGTCACTAACTCTTCTTCTGTTACTTTCTCTTAGTATTCATGGAAGTATTAATAATGACTACACACATTTACTTTGCACGGTACCCATTGAGCAATTGATTTCCTTCTTGTTGATAAGCTACATATATATGAATTTTCTTTTACTTTTCTCTTTACCTTATTTGTGTAATTAAAATAGTTCATTCATTACCAAAAATATCTATCACCATTAACCCTAAAAAGTTCCCTATAGAGTGTATTCTTCTATCATTTGTTTATCTCATGTTTATCCTCGCTTTTTTCCCCTTATTTCCCTCACAATTAATCCCATTGTACATAAGTGTTAGCCGAAGTTTCATCAAGCAAGTGACTTAAACAAGAGAGAAATGGTAATATTTTGTTTTTTCGTTTAATAGCAACCACCACCACCACCACCACCACCACCACCACCACCCCGTAATAAAGACGATCATGTGGGGTGGGCATCCAAGGACAACGCATCGGCAAGTCACACGCGAGTCCAGATGAAGTGCATGCTGAGATGTCTCAACCAAAGCCACGAAATATCGAAAATGCTTAAATTGTTCGTTAAAATTTGTAGTTAGAGTAAGTAACAGCTAAAGTAATATTACTGGCTAGTATGGCGGACCTGAAATAGAAAGATATCCAAAAACCTTTCTGTCTCGAATCAAAAGGCTCATGTGAAAATCATATCTTTCTATGGTTACATTTTTTTACTTTTTGTTTTATTTTCCATTCACGACTGATTTTACACATTACACATCTATATCGTTCACACACACACACACACACACACACACACACACACAACTCGCTCGTCAGTCATTCGTAGGATAGAGTGAATCAATAAAAGCTTTCTTCATTTCTTGTTTCATTATAATGGAGAGAACTTGCGTTTGCCATAGTAATCTGCCGCAGTATTTTGTTTTCTGCTTTCAAAATATCTTTTCTCCTCAAATGATTGCTGAGGAATAAAAAGCTAGCATAGGATGATAATAACAATGCATCGTTTATAATAGTTTATGTCCAGAAAAGGAAAGATTTGACAGGTGTGGAATAAGAAAATGTCTTTAGTGTAAACTTATACATGATACCTAGTTTTACTTTGACCTCGTGGCTGTTGTTTCATGCACAGACAATTTATGTTGCATTTATAAATGGAATTCTGTACATTGTGATGATTTGCAAAAAGCTATTCTAAGGAAAATGTTGTTATCCTCTGTTATTGTGACTACAGCCGGCCGGTGATACTTCAATAAACTATGCAGATATCTTTTCTTTTGTAATTGTCATGGATCTTTCCTTAATCATACTTATTACACCTATTTGACTTCTTCCTTAAGGCCGTTCGGCGCCGATATGTGTTGATATCGGTTTTCGGGTATTCCTGCCTTTATTTCTCCACCACAATGATTAATATGGTAAGGAAAGCTGCAGTAGTTTTAGTGCAGTGCGTTATGTTTGGCGGCGACAAAAAATATTCAAAATCCTGTAGTAACTTCAAAACTACATATAGAATGGCAATTTGCTCTTAATTACAGACAATAAATATAAAAAGTAGCAACTGTGGCATTTCCGTCTAAGGTAGCTGAGATTAAATTTTATCAAATCAGTTACCTTCTTTCCGTCTGAAACTCGAGTTTTACAAATATTCTACATCATTTGATAGAATCAAGGAGTGGTCATGCCTTGCTTAGAAAAAAAAAAAAAAACGAGTGTGATGATCATTTTGCTACACGAAGTTTTAAAATGTGCCAATTACTGACAAATTTGTTTAAAATTTAATGGGCAAAATGTAAGTTTTAAGAAGACATTTTTCTTTATGTGAATATCTTCAGTAGCCTACCACATAGAAATCACTGCAACATGCACAAAAATGTAAACATTTACTTACATAATTCTACGACTATTCCTGGGAGATTGTTGGTGATTATTAGGTAGCTCAGGGCACGTTGCATCACTTTGTCACCTCTATGTTCCTTACGGAAGGCGAGTTCTTCCTAGGCTCGCTAAAGGAATCAAGGTTTCTGATCCCCTATTATTATCATATTAGAGAATATAATATAAACTGTGTCTGTTACTATATGACAACACGTGGGTGTCATGTAGGGAGGAGAAATCAGGCCTGCTTGGTGGTGGCAGTGGTAATGGCGGTGTCACAACGCACGTCTAACTTCGCTTCCCTTATCTACCCCAAACGATCCTCATGCTGCCGCGGTGCCGCCGCGTCGCCTGATAGACGCCGCTCGCTTTCCCTGCCTCTTTTTTCTCTTACCAAACTGTCGTACGTCGTTACTAGTCAGAAAAATTCCGAATAACAGCTGAAAAATCGAAAGAAATACAAGAAAAATAAAGCTTACAGGATATGGGCGTCTCAGCATCGAAGGTATTTAAATGCCCGGCTATTCAAACCCGTCATTTCCTTGCGTTATGCGTCTGACAACCGGGCACTACAGTTGATTGAAGCGAGAACAATTTTTTCACCAAATTTGAAAATTTCGATGACAATTTTTGCCCGAATGGACGAGTTTCCAGCTCAAGGAATTAAATAAGTGCTAAAGTTCCTTTCAGTAAATTGAAAGTGTTACCAATGAGGCAGCACAGCTATGCGGAACATTGAACGAGACAGATAAGATTAGGCAGTCTATCATGAACACATTCCACAACAACATTTAACTTAATTATGGTTCTGAGACGCTTCCTAGAAAACAAAGATGAGTTAGTGGTTTCAGGCGAGGACACCACATGTTACTGTTTCCACATAAACAGAGACGAAAGAAAAGTGCTCATGGAAGTACTGCTGCCACTGCTCCATCACTTTGTTTTCCCCATACAGCATATCTCTATCTGGCACATTTATCGTCCAATTTCTTGAAAACTTTTCTTTTTTCTTATCTGTCTTTTGTGGTGTTATGACACTCGTCACCATTTATATTTCTCTTTATTTCATCTATCTCTCTTTCTAGCTCTGTTTTTTTTTTTTAGCTTCAGCAATGCAGCATCTTACTATGTTGATACTTGCCTCCTCCCTCACCTTAAAACACACACACACACACACACACACACACACACACACATAAGGAGGTAAGGAATAAATCGAGTGGGGTGGAGCTGAATCCCCGAGGCCCCACCCCCACCCCCACCTCTCTCTCTCTCTCTCTCTCTCTCTCTCCTGTCCCTGCGTGGGTAGAGATATGGAGTAACAAGACGGACAGGGGCTTAGGAGGATAAGGGAGGTAGCTACTAAGAGAGAGAGAGAGAGAGAGAGAGAGAGAGAGAGAGAGAGAGAGAGAGAGAGAGAGGTATCAGTGTTCTTTCCCGAATCCTCTGATCCTCCATCTCTCTCTCTCTCTCTCTCTCTCATATTTGTCGACTTATGGATTGTTATTTTTATCATTATTATTATTATTATTATTATTATTATTATTATTATTATCATTATTATCATTATTATTATTATTATTATTACTATTATTATTATTGTTATTATTATTATTATCATCATCATCATTATTATCAACATCATCACTTCTGTGAGGCGACCCATTGAAATTGAATATCAGGCTATGGCAGTAAGGCTTTTTCATTCTGGCTAGGGGGCAGCGCATGGTGTGGCTCATTGACATAATTGGAGGAGACAGGGAGGATGGGAGGAGCAACATAATTTAATGGATATATCGCAAGATCCAAAGACGCAGTTCAACCGACACTCTCCGAGGAATGACGTGCAGAATCATAGCTTTACTCCAAATAACAAACTGTAGACAGACGTTGCTAGGGAAGGATCCATGCCAGCTCGCTATGATGGGAGTCTATAAAGAAGATAGCCCCAAGACAGAAGCTTCACTCAGCACTAAAATATAATACAAATGTGATGCCTACCTACCTAAGCGTCATCATATGTGCTACTGGAGGCTCACGATGCTTAAGTTGACGTCATCATAGTCGGGGTTCAACAAGTTATAGATAACCCTTAAAATGTTTTTCCCTTATTTTCTTTATCAGTACCTTGTTTTCGTTATCAGTACCTTATTTTCTTTATCAGTAATATAGAATTGGTTTGAACTATATTCTTGCACTGGTCAGTGGAGTTAATGTCTCGGGCAAATACCGGTCAGAACCTTCTCACTTTAAATAAAAGAAATGATTTAACTCACTAAAATACTAAACACTTTAATTTTCAACACTTACACTTTTAATAGTTCATCTCATACTCTTCTTTACTTATATTTCCTATTGATATTAAAAAAAAAATTACCACAATAATGATTTTCTTTTCATATTGATCGTCTATCCTTTATTATTATTATTTTTCAAAGTTTGTAGCAGCGTCATATTGATGACGTTCTGGCACGATGACGCCACTCCAATCTACCAACCAGTCAATCAAATGCGTTCTCTGACTTAATGCAAAATTTTGTTATACCTACAAAATGCCAAACCACAATAAAGGAGTGCTAATAAAAATTCAGCATCATAAAAACATCCATTTTTATTAAAAAGACACACACAAAAAAAAGGGAAAAACCGCAATATATATATATATATATATATATATATATATATATATATATATATATATATATATATATATATATATATATTAATTTATTTATTTATTTATCTATCTATTTGCAAAAATTGACTTATAATCGACACGATTACCACTAAGACACCAAGTAAAATAATTAATAGTTTGGTCCGAAAATAGTGCACAACACAATTTATTATCGTGAAATCTTCACAAAACCTTGAAAATAAAGACAATAAAAAGTAAGCAAATGAATAATTATACTAATAGGAAAATCAGTAAATAAATGAATGGATAAACAAATACATACATAAACAAATACAGAAATAAATAAAGAATAAAAAATGTGATGAATTATTATTCTTATTGTATTAAAAGATGTAACAGATATTTGAAACTTTTCACTGTGATCTACCTGAGGTCTGGTGAAAATATCACAAATACTTCCAAGAAACTCTAGAATAACTTCAGAGAACTTTCAGTGAAAAGAAATTATCGTAAACCTTTTCTTGATCCATCAGTGGAGCCGTAAATGGTAGGGAGAGGAAGACTCAGTGGAATTTTGACTCCGTGATTATTGTCTCGATGTTGACTTAAGTGATGGAAATTAGAAGCTCAACGATAAACTCGATGCAACTTTTATTACTTGATTTCAGTGGAACTCTCATTAATTGCTTCAGTGGAACCTTCACTAGCTGCTTCAGTGGAACCTTCACTGGCTGCTTCAGTAGAACCTTTACTAGCTGCTTCAGTGGAACCTTCACTGGTTGCTTCAGTGGAACCTTCACTGGTTGCTTCAGTGGAGCCTTCACTAGCTGCTTCAGTGGAACCTTCACTGGTTGCTTCAGTGGAACCTTCACTAGCTGCTTCAGTGGAACCCTCACTGGCTGCTTCAGTGGAACCTTCACTGGTTGTTTCAGTAGAACCCTCACTGGCTGCTTCAGTAGAACCTTCACTGGCTGCTTCAGTGGAACCTTCACTAGCTTCTTCAGTGGAACCTTCACTAGGTGTTTCAGTGGAACCAGTACTGGCTGCTTCAGTGGAACCTTCACTAGGTGCTTCAGTGGAACCCTCACTGGCTGCTTCAGTGGAACCTTCACTGGTTGTTTCAGTAGAACCCTCACTGGCTGCTTCAGTGGAACCCTCACTGGCTGCTTCAGTGGAAGCCTCAGTGGCTGCTTCAGTGGAACCCTCACTGGTTGCTTCAGTGGAACCCTCACTAGCTGTCTCAGTGGAACCCTCACTGGTTGCTTCAGTGGAATCCTCACTGGCTGCTTCAGTAGAACCCTCACTGGTTGCTTCAGTGGAACCCTCACTAGCTGTCTCAGTGGAACTCTCACTGGTTGCTTCAGTGGAATCCTCACTGGCTGCTTCAGTAGAACCCTCACTGTGTGCTTCAGTGGAACCTTCACTAGCTGCTTCAGTGGAAACCTCACTGGCTGCTTCAGTGGAACCTTCACTGGTTGCCTCAGTGGAACCCTCACTGGGTGCTTCAGTGGAACCCTCACTGGGTGCTTCAGTGGAACTCTCACTGGGTGCTTCAGTGGAACCTTCACTGGTTGCTTCAGTGGAACCCTCACTGGGTGCTTCAGTGGAACCCTCACTGGCTGCTTCAGTGGAACCCTCACTGGGTGTTTCAGTGGAACCGTCACTGGGTGCTTCAGTGGAACCCACACTGGCTGCTTCAGTGGAACCCTCACTGGGTGCTTCAGTGGAACCCTCACTAGCTGCTTCAGTGGAACTCTCACTGGCTGCTTCATTGGAACCCTCACTGGGTGCTTCAGTGGAACCGTCACTGGCTGCTTCGGTTGAACCCTCACTGGCTGTTTCAGTGGGACCTTCACTGGCTGGTTCAGTGGAACCCCCACTGGTTGCTTCAGTGGAACCCTCACTGGCTGTTTCAGTGGAACCTTCACTAGCTGCTTCAGTGGAACCCTCACTGGCTGCTTCAGTGGAACCTTCACTAGCTGCTTCAGTGGAACCTTCACTGGCTGTCTCAGTGGAACCCTCACTGGCTGTTTCAGTGGAACCCTCACTGGCTGCTTCAGTGGAACCTTCACTAGCTGTCTCAGTGGAATCCTCACTGGCTGTTTCAGTGGAACCCTCACTGGCTGTCTCAGTGGAACCTTCACTAGCTGTCTCAGTGGAACCCTCACTGGATGTTTCAGTGGAACTCTCGCTTGTTGTCTCAGTGGAACCTTCACTGGCTGTTTCAGTTGAACCCTCACTGCTTGTTTCAGTGGAACCTTCACTGGCTTTTTCGGTGGAACCTTTACTGGCTGTTTCAGTGGAACCCTTACTGGTTGCTTCAGTGGAACCCTCACTGGCTGCTTCAGTGGAACCTTCACTGGCTTTTTCAGTGGAACCCTCACTGATTGCTTCAGTGGAACCCTTACTGGTTGCTGCAGTGGAACCCTCACTGGTTGCTTCAGTGGAACCCTTACTAGTTGCCTCAGTGGAACTAATTTCAGTTGCTTCAGTGGAACCCTCACTGGTTGCTTCAGTGGAACCTTCACTGGCTGTGTCAGTGGAACCCTCACTGGGTGCTTCAGTGGAACCGTCACTGACTGCTTCAGTGGAACCCTCACTTGCTGTCTCAGTAGAGCCCTCACTGGCTGTCTCAGTAGAACCCTCACTGTCTGCTTCAGTGGAACCCTCACTGACTGTTTCAGTCGAACCCTCACTGGTTGTCTCAGTAGAGCTTTCCGAAGATGCTTCATTAGGTACATTTGTATTTATTTCAGTAGGAAGATCGACTGTTGATTCAGGAAGATTGTCAACTGATGTAGGAGATGCAGAAGAAAGACCCTCCCAGTTTTCTGTAGTTCTGTAAATGGAAGTGTTGTTGGATACATCGCTCCAAGTGTGGCTTGAAGCAGTGTTGGTCAGCACTGGCTCTTCACTGGAGGTGGGTGCATTACTAGTGGGTAGTGGTTCTTTACTTTCTTCGGGACTTGATTCAGTTTCAGTCTGTTCTGGTCTTGATTCAGTTTCAGTCTGTTCTGGACTTGATTCAGTTTCAGTCTGTTCTGGACTTGATTCAGTTTCAGTCTGTTCTGGTCTTGATTCAATTTCAGTCTGTTCTGGTCTTGATTCAGTTTCAGTCTGTTCTGGACTTGATTCAGTTTCAGTCTGTTCTGGTCTTGATTCAGTTTCAGTCTGTTCTGGTCTTGATTCAGTTTCAGTCTGTTCTGGACTTGATTCAGTTTCAGTCTGTTCTGGTCTTGATTCAGTTTCAGTCTGTTCTGGACTTGATTCAGTTTCAGTCTGTTCTGGTCTTGATTCAGTTTCAGTCTGTTCTGGACTTGATTCAGTTTCAGTCTGTTCTGGTCTTGATTCAGTTTCAGTCTGTTCTGGACTTGATTCAGTTTCAGTCTGTTCTGGTCTTGATTCAGTTTCAGTCTGTTCTGGACTTGATTCAGTTTCAGTCTGTTCTGGACTTGATTCAGTTTCAGTCTGTTCTGGTCTTGATTCAGTTTCAGTCTGTTCTGGACTTGATTCGGTTTCTTGGTCGTCATTTTCGTCTGGCAATGTGATGATAATTACTGGGTCACTGATTGGAGGAGGCGATGAAGTGGAGGAAGTGCTTGTCTGGGTGGTGGTTGATGTGCTTGTCTGGGTGGTGGTTGATGTGCTTGTCTGGGTGGTGGTTGATGTGCTTGACTGGGTGGGGGTTGATGTGCTTGTCTGGGTGGTGGTTGATGTGCTTGACTGGGTGGGGGTTGATGTGCTTGACTGGGTGGGGTTGATGTGCTTGACTGGGTGGGGTTGATGTGCTTGTCTGGGTGGTGGTTGAAGTGCTTGACTGGGTGGGGGTTGATGTGCTTGACTGGGTGGGGGTTGATGTGCTTGACTGGGTGGGGGTTGATGTGCTTGTCTGGGTGGTGGTTGAAGTGCTTGACTGGGTGGTGGTTGAAGAGGTCGGTTGGATGGTAGTTGACGTTGAAGTCTCAGTACTTGATTTAGTGGAAGTCTGAGTGGTGGGTTTAACAGAGGTTTGAGTGGTTGGTTTTGTAGAAGTCACAGTTGATGTTGTGGTGACCTTGGGAGTGGTAGTAGTTGTGGGAGTAGTTCTTTTCGTTGTCGTGGTTGTTTTTTGAGGAACTTTTCCTGAATGAGAAGATTTTGGAAAGTTTACAATAAAACACGTAGACATACGCAAAGGTACACACACACACACACACACACACACACACACACACACACACACACACACACACACACACACACACACACACACTGATTGCACGTTTTTTAGTTTTCATTTTTTTCATAGTCGATAATCCGTATTCAAAGTGGTGTTATGGGTTCTATGTGCGTATTCTTCATATTTTTCCAGTTTTGATTAATGACATGCAGGTGGGTAGTTGATGAGAGAGAGAGAGAGAGAGAGAGAGAGAGAGAGAGAGAGAGAGAGAGAGAGAGAGAGAGAGAGAGAGAGAGAGAGAGAGAGAGAGAGAGAGAGAGAGAGATTTTGTTTTATATCTTACTTTTGATTTTGTTTAGACATTCATTTGAGACGCGTAGTGTGAGTGGCCGCGTGTGCTCAGCTGGATCAGACGAGTGTTATGTATGCAGGTCTGAGAACTCGACAGACACCTTAGTCAACAATGTTATGATACTTGAAGGTAGTAGTGAAACGTTTAAAAACAATTAAATATTTTATTTTTTAATATAATATTCACTACTTCTATTTATGCAGTGAATTTCTTCACTGGACACCTGTTAGGTATTTCATGATCTTTTGTATTTATTTTGAACAGTAACTATCGAGTTGGACATGCCCAATGAAATATTTATCCTTTTCTTGTAACACTGAATTAGGAAAATGGATGATATTGGAAAATATTTCGTGGAACTTGCAGCACTGATATATGATTTGTTTGCAAGACAAACTCTGATAATTACCGCAGACACGCAGTTCTAAGGAATTTGGGCAAACACAGATAAAATACATGTTATAAAAAATAACCGATACGGTTTAGACTAAATTTCTTACCGACTGATATGACCCGCACGACAAAAATGAACACGTGAGCAAAACTATACAAAGTAAAACAAAGTACATTATGATGCAGATGGCGTGCACAAGCCCTCCTTCATGTCCAATTTCTTGTCCATGTGGTCGTACTCAGATATGCAAGCCCAGCTCCTCTTTCTCAGCCGGTGTCAGGATTGCTGGCAAGACAAAGTAGAAGTGAAGTTATTTCAGAACTGCAGATTTGACTTTAAAAAAATGTATATGTGTTTTGTGTATTGCATGATATGTCATGCAAGAAGTTTTTGAAAATAATTTAAGTAATCAATAGTACATTTTTAATCTGGTTTATCTATAAAACTCTTATTTGGATTAGATATATCATCCTTAACATCTGCTGTTTATCTATTGCAGGACGAAGTCATTTTAGGAAAGTATTTCTTTACCTTTTGTTTGTGTTACTATTATCTTGAGTAACATTCCAGCACATTCTACTCCTCATTTTTATCAGTTTAAGATGCTCCGTTTACTGATTCAACGTAATAACTGAAATTTCAAGTGATGCGGGAGACAGCTTGACCATGCGCCTTTCGTCAGTTTGGAGGCAGACCGTCAACGCGTTTTAGCGGAGATAGTAAGCAGGTTTCCGGATCGGTAATATTCTCAGTCACTATTTCCATGTCATCAATCAAATATGAAGATATACATACAGCACAAACTGATTATCAATTATGAGTGATCTTCATAGACTATGATACACCAGAGACCACATAAGCATAAATGTGGCATACTTGTAAAGGTATTGCAAGACGTATTTTCACTGTATATGAATCTAAGTAAGACTAGTGAAAGTCTCCGTTTGAAAATAATAATGATAAGAATAAAAAAAGACTCAGTCTGTCCCCCTATGCCTGTCCGATGCTTTACGATGAACGAGATCAGATTGGAAATACAACTTGAACCAATCAACATGTGATCATCTTTAATACAGACAAAAAATTTCGGCCATCAGAAAAAGCAATCAACAGAAATTTCATTTCAGAAGGCAGAGTGAATCTTGCACGTAAATTTCTTCAATGGCTGTGCTCTTCTCGTTCCAAAACTAGAGATATTCGTGAGCAACACATGTTAAGTAGGTACTTTCTTTGGTCTCATTCTGCTCAAACTGCTGCGTAAGTGTCACTAGTACAAACAGAAAATAGGGCTGGAAAGCATAACATTTGATATGACATAAATAAATGAAAAGAGAACGTGATGATTTAGGAAGCGAGGGAGTCAATGGCGTAGTGGATGAGGTGGTGAGTGTGGGATCGGGCAGACTTCCATGCGTAGGTTCGAATCCTACCACGTGCCGCCTTGAAACTTTGTCATTTGTCGAGTGGTTAAAACTACCCACATGTCACCATGATACCCAAGATCTAAGTGGAAGTATAATTGCCTTGCACCAAAGAGGTGCTAAGTTACGTGATATGGGCCCTAATATAGGTTTCACTATAGATAAAATTGACTGCGTCGCTAATGGGTGGAAGCTGGGCAGCGCTTCCCATACTCTTCGAGTACACCTACGGGCGCTATAGGCCAAAACATAAAAAAAAAAGAACCAAAGTTGAAAGCACCTATAGATTTCATGTAATAGCAAAGAACGTATAGAACTAAAGATTGAGATTCTAAACTCAACATATTACTCTCTTTCATATTTTGATATGAATTATTTCACTCTCCTTGATTCGCTTTCCAATTACAGATAAAGGCCTTCAAGGCGTTCACGCTTGAGTATTTGTTGAGTTCTTTAGATGATCCACAGCCAGCAGCATTGCAGCATAGTGCAGACACACATTGACATTTGCTACACTAACGCCATTGATCGTTATAATACACCATCAGATGGAAACCTCATTTGAAGATAATTTGGTTGCTTAATTTACACACAATTCTACTCGAGAACCAGATGTTATCATTTACTGTGAGTTCTTTAGGTTTTTTTTCTTTTAATATGACGTGTTTATTGATATTTGATCTCTATCTACAATTTCATTCATGGACGAGAGGTTATATTCATACAATATTGTGTTTGAAGTGCTTGAAGAAGGCGAGAGTGTTCGTGTAAGGTTTCAACTTCATGGACAAATAGCCTATACCTCAGTGAAAGATAGTTGCATTATCTGTTTTGCAATAATAGGATCATAAGTCGTGGTCTACGTAAAGCATTGCAACCCGAAGATATTGTAAGTACATTAGTAATTCTGGATCACACCAACATCCTGAGAGTCCTGTGTAACATGCACCATCCGTTACGGATACAAGAACATCTAGAAGGGAGGCTCAGCACACTGGCAAAGGCAGTGCTGGTGTAGTATCATTAAGAATTGGGTTTTGCTTCAAGAACCTGTGGCCGGAGCCTGTGTATGTACGTAGCTGTGATCGACTTGGGTTTGGGGAGCTGGATCTGAAGCTGGTCCATCACTGGGTTTCATTTCGCCTACGTACCAGACGTGCAATTTTTTCGAATAAATATTTTTAGTGTTATTTCTGTTTTGTTTTTTGTAAAACTCAAATTTTTTGTAATTTCGCTAATTCTACCCACCCGTTATTGCCTGCTTTGTAGTGAATATCTTTGATTTTTTTCTTAAATGCCACCTTGCTGAGAGATGCCTGCAGTCTTTGAACCACCGAGTTTAAAGCATCAATGGAGCACGTGGGAAAATTATACTGTAGCACCATATTTTGAATTATAAAAACAAACAATCAAATAATTTATAATCGATGACTTAGTCACACACACACACACACACACACACACACACACACACACACACACACACACACAAACACAAGCACAAACACATACACACACACACACACACACACACACACACACACACACACACACACACACACACACACACACACACACACACACACACACACACACACACACACACAAGGAGAGAGAGAGAGAGAGAGAGAGAGAGAGAGAGAGAGAGAGAGAGAGAGAGAGAGAGAGAGAGAGAGAGAGAGAGAGAGAGAGAGAGAGAGAGAGAGAGAGAGAGAGAGAGAGACAGCAACACTATAAACAAACTTACTTAAGCAGCAAGTGCAACTATTTCCCGAGCAAGTAAATGTTGGGTGTTTGTCGTGAGGGCACAGTCTCTCGTCTACGCACGTTCCTGGGCAATCGCTGCCGTGGTTGCTGCACACAGCTGGCCGAACCGTGCAGCACTTGCAGTGATGCCCGCAGCCAGGCACCTCACGCTCCATTTTGAGGCACCACGTTCGACACACCCCAAATCCATCATCACACAGTGGGTGCGTTGTACAAGCTATGAAAAGATTACCTATGTTATAATAATGATGATTATACTAATAATAATAATAATAAAAAAAAAAAAAAAAAAAATAATAATAATAATGATAATACTGATAATAGTAATGTAGGCAAGTTGAAAAGCGAGCACGGGTGTAGGGATTCAGTTATTCCCGACGAGTTTCGGTGGCCTACTCTTCAGGGGATACTGAGTTAGCTCCTTTGTTGTCAATATTTCGTGGAGCATAAAGGGTCGTAAGAACTATAAGTGGCCCGTCTCTGCCGTTGTTAGTCTTAGAGGCGCTGGCGCCGCTTCTTCCTACTTGCCACTTTAAGCAGCTTTTCGTTGGTGAGGGGCTCCAAACTCGCATCTTAGGGTGGCAGACCATTGTTGAGATTGATTTTTAAGGAGCTCCTCTAAAGAGACGAGCCAGTCGCTGTGATGTTTTTCTTTTAATTATGTAGAGGTGTCGTTCAGTGCTGGAGTCACCTCAGTGCCATATTTCAGCGTCTGTTGCAATGTCCTTGGTGCTTCTGGTGGTGGTCTGGAAAGAGGCGCAGGTACAGCGGGGGTCGGGGACCAACTCGGTAAGTGTGCCATAGTCAGAGGTGTGGCGCTCTGGGCAGAGACTTGTATGACCATTGTGGTAACGTTGAACCTCTTCTTCCTCCTCCTTTTCTTCGAGGGAAGGTCCGTGGCGGGGTCTATGGCAGTCGAAGGAGGAGCTACCGGCAAGGTTTTGGGGTTTACACAGTTCTTCACAGCTTTAGTGGCTGCTTGGTCTCTCTCTGCCTAAAGCAGTTTGAAGGAAGTCTTTTCAGTGTTTCAGGGATAAGTATGTGCCTCGCGTGGTGGCCCTTGCTGCAATTTAGAAATCTAGCAGGTTGATGCCCACCCCAACCTTTAGAGCACTAATTCACTCCAAGATGGGATGTCGGCCAGGGAACAGCCTCAAGATAACTTATGTCCGAAGGCCTGAGACTTTAAGCATCTAGGGGGGGGGGGTCAGGGGTGAACCTCTTAATGTAGTAAGCTCTCCATAAGTCTAGGTCGAGGAAATACAGGAGTTGCCCACTGAACATTACCTCAACGTGATGCACGGGTTCTCCGAAGCCATGCCCAGTGCGATACGTATAACTGCTGGTGAACGCAACGGGAGCACACACCAGAATGGGCTCCATCTAAAAAGTCAAGAGATTATCACAGAACGACGTCCCTGGATTCCAACGTAGCCTTATCCAAGATGATGCCAAGAGGTTTCTCTCACAAACCTCTTGGGATGAGAAACGTTGCACCCTGATAAGAATACTGGAAGCCAAAGGCATGGGTACTCCTCTTCTAGTCGCCTTTCAGTCTTTTTTTATGTTATGGCCTATAGTTCCTGTAGGTATACATGAAGAGTACATATGGGAAGCGCTTTTCAGCCCCACCCATTAGTGGCGCATTGATTTTATTTATAGTGGTACCTGTATTAGGAACCATATCACCACCCGAGCTCATCTTTGGTAGGTAACCACCTAGAACCTGGGTATCATGGTGACATGTAGGTAATTTTAAACCACTTGACAAATGGCATAGTTTCAAGGCGGCACATGATGGGATTCAAACCTATGCATGGACGTCTGCCCGATCCCACGCTCATCACCTTATCCACTACGCCACCGTCTCCTTGGAAGGGGATAGATTCCTAATGAGGCAGGAGCTTATACTGCCAAAATGTAATTGGGGGTGTGGGTAGGACACGCCTTGCAGTGCTTCTTTCTCACCACTTGCACGAGCCTCCCTCATCTATGGGTGAAGAGAGGTAAAGGCGCCGCCTGAGCATTGAGGCTTGAGGCATCGCGATAGAGTCCTCTTCAGAGAGGGTTGCTAAGAGTCTCCTCGCTAAGAAAGCTACAAGCAGAACGGTTCCGTCCAATTTGTTTGGTTACAACTACACTGCCTCTCCCCTGGGATAACGTGAGGCTCGAGCAGCTAAGATTAAGAGGCTGAGGAGGCATGTTGATTATTTTTTTATGTAAGAGGGAGAATTGCTAAGGGAAAAAAAAAGCTATATTAGAAAAAAAAGGTCCACTGGAATTGAAGTCTCCATAAAAGATTAGAAGGAATTAGTCAAAAGAGTGGGACAAATGTCTTGATACCTGTCTCTTAAAAGAAGCTAAGTCGTAAGAAAATGTAAATACAGAAGCAGGTAGGGAGTTCCAGAGTTTACCAGTGAAAGGTAAGAATGACTGAGAGTACTGTTTAACTCTTGTATGAGAGGGTCGGACAGAATAGGATGAGAGCAAGAAGAAATCCTTGTGCAGCGAGGCCGTAGGAGGAGGGGAGGCATCCAGTTAGCAAGATCAGCAGAACAGTTAGCATGAAAATAGCGATAAAAGATAGAAAGATATGCAACATTTTGACGGTGAGAATGAGGCTGAAATCAGTCAGTCAAAGGAGGGGAGTTGATGAGACGAAAAGGTTTTGATTCCACCCTCTTTAATAAATCTGTATGAGTGGAACCTCCCAAACACTCAAAGAGTACTCCATTCAAGGACAGACAAGTCCCTTGTACAGAGTTAGCTGTTGGAAGGCCGAAAAAAAACTGGCGGAGACACCTCAGAGTGCCTAACTTCATAGGAGCTGTTTTAGCAAGAGATGAGATGTGAAGTTTCCAGTTTAGATCATGAGTAAAGAACAAACCGAGGATATTCAGTGTAGGAAATGGGGACAGCTGAGTGTCATTGAAGAAGAGGGGATAATTGTCAAGTTTATAGATGGAGGAACTGAGATTTTAAGGCATTGAAAACTACTAAGTTTTTCTACCCCAATCATAAATCTTTGAGAGATCAGACGTCAGGCGTTCTGTGGCGTCTCTGCGTGACCTGTTGACTTCCTGAAGGGTTGGTCGTCTCTGTTGAGTGGTGGTGAAGCTTTGCATTGTAAAATGATCTGTCAGGAACTG
>NC_059274.1:16271789-16289289 GCF_017591435.1 Portunus trituberculatus
CTATATATATATATATATATATATATATATATATATATATATATATATATATATATATATATATATATATATATATATATATATATATATATATATATATATATATATATATATATATATATATATATATATATATATATATATATATATATATATATATATATATATATATATATATATATATATATATATATATATATATATATATATATATATATATATATATATATATATATATATATATATATATATATATATATATATATATATATATATATATATATATATATATATATATATATATATATATATATATATATATATATATATATATATATATATATATATATATATATATATATATATATATATATATGTATGTATATATATATGTATATATATATATATATATATATATATATATATATATATATATATATATATATATATATATATATATATATATATATATATATACACATATATATACACACACACACACACACACACACACACACACACACACACACACACACACACATATATATATATATATATATATATATATATATATATATATATATATATTCATACACACACACACACACACACACACACACACACACACATACCGTGTTCCACAGGGACGCAACACTTGCAACTCAAACCACAGCCACTTCCTGCTCCCACATCTTGCTCCCAAACATTACATGTTGTTTTGCAGACGCCGCGACCAGCCAGACAACCCGACAGTACTTGACAGACTGTGTGAAGAGAGACAAAGAGAAACAATAGTGATATATTCTTCACACACACACACACACACACACACACACACACACACACACACACATACACACACGCACACGCGCGCGAACACACACACACACACACACACACACACACACACACACACACACACACACACAGGTACTATGTTTGAGTGGATTCATAGATTCATAGATCAGTTGACCTGTATAAGGATCATTCTAGGTTTGGGAGGGAATATGTAGGTAACTACAAAATTTACCTACTTATAAATTAATCAATTTTTATGTGGTACAAAAATCAACACAATACTCACCGTCTTTTGGAGCACAGCAGCAGAATTTGTGAGAACATCCGCCAGCCACTTCTTGCTCTTTGTGGTTGCACCTGAGCTTGACCGAGCCTCCTGCCTTCATGCATTCATCCATATCGTTACAACCTGGTGGGTGGATGGATGGATTTAAGATTAGGCGCCGCAACAGCGAAGGTCATATGGCGCCACTACAATTTGTTAATTAAAACCATATAGTTTATAAAAAAATAACTAACAGCAATTAAAAACAATGAAATTAAAAATAACGAAAAATACTAAAAATACAATCAAACGAAATAAAACATTAGAATACTGGTGGGGGAAGTGTGTGTGTAAGTGTGAATACAACGGCTTATGCTTTACATTGTCTGTGAAAAAAAAAAAGAAATCCCTCAAACTGCAACATAATAATGCTGCATAGTGAGAGAACGCTACAGCTTTTATGTGTTAGACAATGAAGACTTACATAGCTAGTTTTATTTTGATACCATAACTGAAAACATCCATCGCGGAAGCTTAATAGTTGCCAGTGATCCACGGCTTTTAAATGTATTGTTTATGCTATCAATATCCACGAAATCTGGGAAGACAATTTTCATAAGTATCCCGGTAAGATTTTGGTAGCACATGGTTGTGTCTCTAACCCCTTCAGTACTGGAAAGCTTTTTTACCTTGAGTTTTGTGTGTGATTAGATGATTTTACTTGTCATTAGGAAGGGTCTATGGAAGTCAGAAGATTAATGGCCACAGTCTTCAATATTTTAATCCCCCACATAAGTTTTTAAAGCTGTAGAAAATCACCAATAGCCACCAGAATGAATAAGGAAACGCTGCAAGGGACTGAAGGGGTTAATATTTACCAGAATTAATACACTGATATTTTGCGTGTATAACTTAATCAAATTGATAAAGTTAGGTCATATTGAGGGGAAAAGGATGTATATGCATCCCAAGATGATATCGTATACCAGATCCAATACAACGTGCATAGTGCTGAGCTGGTTTTGTCATCTTTCTTGCTCTCTGTTTGATAATCGTACCTAAAAATATTGCTAGCGTTTTAGTAGTTGGCGCGATAACACAACTGACGTTTTTTTTTTTAGTTGACTATATTTTGAGTGTAATAATCAATTTGCTATCTGTTAGATTTTTTTCAGAGCATAGCGAACGCCTTTAATTAGTAAAAAAAATCTAAAAGAACTGACAATGATATACAATCAATATGATATTTATGAAATTTGATTATGAAAACAATAAGGAGCTTTGTAATTATGAAAACAATTATGACATTTGTAAACTAAAACAAAGCAAAGATCAAGATTATGTAAACCAACAGTCCAGTAATGTGTAAAACGAATAAACAACTAATAAATATAACTCGAAGATTACTTCAGGCAACATACAACCATGGAGGGTTGTTACTGTTTGGGAGTCTGTCATACAAGAAATTTTAACAGTGAAATATTATATATATATATATATATATATATATATATATATATATATATATATATATATATATATATATATATATATATATATATATATATATATATATATATATATATATATATATATATATATATATATATATATATATATATATATATATATATATATATATATATATATATATATATATATATATATATATATATATATATATATATATATATATATATATATATATAAATAGACAAACACACACACACACACACACACACACACACACACACACACACACACACACTCACAGTAAGAAAACTAAGCAGTCTTTGAAATATTTAATATTTAGAGCAATTCTATGAAAATTTTCCATCAGCCGTTCGAGAGAAGCACTGAGGATGAGAAAACCGATATAGTCAGTTATTTCGATTTTTTTTTTTTTTTTATGCAATAAGAGGCAACCAGGCAAGGGCAACAAAAATTGCAGTTAAAAAAGATGCCTACTGAGGTGCCAGTATCCGAACAGAGTCATAAGAAGTAACTAAAAGATTTAGATGAATATGTCTTGAAATATCCCTCTCTGATGAGTTCAAGTCACAGATAGTTGGAAAAAAGGAAGCAGACGTTGTGAGGCACCAAGGCAAACGGTCAGTTAGGTCATGGCTGGCTACAATGAGAAGTTTACAGCATTTCCTGGTCAAGCACTATTAGAGGGAGTAAATATCTTTTTTGGCAGGTGTTTGTTGTCTCCTCCACCAGGTACAAGCTACTATTCAATTTGATTTTCAAAACGAATACTAACACGTGAAAAGTGTAAACATTAATTTCAAATGGTCTATTAACTATGAATACTATTGTCTGCCGTGTTAAAGAGAGTCAAGGAAATATTCATAGAAAATACTAAGAATAAAAGAAAAAGAAGGACAAACCCATTTAATTACCTGCTTCTGCAACATCTGCAACAGTGCAACATTTGCAGCCTTTGCCAGAGCAACCATTCAAGACTTCGTCCTCTCCATGGGAACACCGTTTCTTACATATGCCATGCGCTTTAATACATTTTGTCTTCATTTTGCATTCTGTAGATTAGAAAAAAAAGTGTCAGACAAGTCAGACAGATTCAGATACAATGAAAATATCCTGTGCTACAATCCTCCATTCCTTCATCAGACAAGACTGGCTGGGACAAGACTCTGGCTAGAACAGAAAGCACAAACTTTTGCCACCATTTCGGTCTTTTTCATATTTTTTTATTGTCTTTTTAATACCTGCATTGTATTTATTGCCAGAAAATTTGGGTCAGGAATAATAAATATCAAAATTAATAAACAAAATACATATAATTTGTCACTATAGACTGTATGTGAGGCATTGACATTTAACAATTCAATTGTTGTTTTATTAAACCAGTGTTTTACTCTCCCTGGGCAACAACACATTTCCAAATGTCATATGATTGTTAATAAGGAAAACTCGGTCTTACAAGTTTTGGAATTGGTAATGTATTTCAATTAAAATAATGATAAATATTTCAGTTTAGTAAGTAAGCGATCACTCTAAAAAATTTTCTTGTGCTTTACTTGCACCAGAACATTTGCCGAGTGTTTCAAAGAATTTTATTACCAATTTTGCAAATCACTAAATTTCTAGCTCAGCGTTCTATCCAGTGCCACATCACTGCATTTCACTTGGCCAATCAGCATATGGCTCACATTCTTCTTGGATTAATATTCCATTTTTTTAATCGTAATTCAGTTTCACTACTTGCCCTCTTTGGTGAATGTTTTAAGATTTGTTCAAAATTTGGTAACATTTGTCTTGCAGATTACTCATTGATTACTTATGAACAGAGACACAAGTTTCTCATGACAGTCTTTCCATCTGAATACAAACGTCTGAAATTATGGATAACCAGTCTTTGCTATTCACCACCTACCTTTTGATTTTTTTGAGACACAGCAGTGACATTTCTTTCCACAAAGTTCAGGAACGTTGTCCTCCTTCTTGGAACACTTTTTTTTGCACTTTCCATCTTTCTTTGTGCACTTGGACTTTTGGGGACAACCCGCTGAGAAGAAAAACATCGATAAGACTTGTACACTGAAACGCAAACACACACACACACACACACACACACACACACACACACACACACACACACACACACATGATGGTAAAAGAGTGAAACAACACTAGCAACTAGCAATACACATCAGAAGACAGCTATTTAACAGCTGTGGAAACAAATATGGATTGATATCAAGGAAGATTCACAATCAGCAGTACTAGAATTAATGTAGAGGCCACCGATTATTACAAAGGGAGTTAACACATCACTGTGGTAGGACATGAAATGAGTAGGCAGGTAAATCAGTTGTGTATGCTAAGGGGATCTCGATTGCATTACAATGGTAGCAGGCAGTGAAGCAGAGGAACTTCCTAAAGTAATTCAGGATAATTTCTTTTTAAACAAGTGATCTTGGAATCCACAAGAGTGAATAACATTCAAGATTTAATTCTAACAAGGGGAAGAGGGAGAGGAAGCAGTCACACTGGTTCACAGTGTGCTGTTATCGAGGTTGGCTAGATAACAGCAACTATTGTGAAATTTAAGAAGAAAAAAAAAAATAAAAACACTTGTAATACTTGACAAAGAGAACAGATTTTGAGCGGCTAAAAAAGTTCCCCCAGGAGTTGACGGACAACGGAGGAGGAGAGTGAAGATATGGTCTAGGGCAAAGATAAGGGAAAATAGGGTGAGGGAGGTGTGAGGGTGAAGGGCAGGAACAGGTGGGAACATTTAAAGGCCGCATGGATTGGAGGGGTGGTAGAACGGGAGATATGCTGATGGAAGAGTATGTCGGGCCGAATGAATATTTGCTAATCCTTGCTTAGAATAACATGCAGAATGTTGGTTGGTGAGATTTTTAGAGCATAAGAAAATGAAAGGCTGATAGATATTTCCATAATCAAGGAGATAGTAGAACAGAAGATAGTGAAAAAAAAAAAAAGAAGTCACCAGGGCCAGGCGAAATATACCTACTTGAGTTTTTACATTAACGTTTACAAAATAGCAGATCAAGGAGGTAGATGTGAAATCCAATACTTGGAATTTGACAACATGTCAGATCGGAGGCTCCTGAGAAAGATTAGGGCACACAGGATTGATGGAAAGATATGAGACTGTATGGAGTCTTGGCTAAACGGCTCTACAAGTTCGAGTAGAGTCAAATGATAAGAGGTGTGCAGCAGCATACACGCATCAGTTTTTATGCCATTTTTATGCCACTTTAAACATATTAATGACTCGGATAGCGGAAATGGAAGTAATGTTAGTAAATTTGCAGGTAGAGTAGATTGATGGTGTCTGATTCGGATGGCACAACCTTGTAATCAGATTTGAACACGACAAACGGAAGGATGTAGTTTAATGATATGAAATGTAAATGACTTATCGTAGGTAGAGAAACAGGCACACAATAAACAATGAAGCTTTGGTAGGTTCGTGATAAAAAAAAAAAGGATGCAGGATATATAACAAGCTCCGACCTCTAAGAAAACAATGCATGGAGGCAAAAAATAAATTCAATAGTATAATATAATACTAAAGTGATAATCAGGGATATGAAATGCCCAAAGTCATGAGGTTATTGAATACAAGTACTGAAAGAAAGAAAAAAAGTATATCTATAACCGAATAGCCGCCGTGGTACAGTGAAACCATGCGTTCTTTGGGGTCCGAGGGGTCTTCAAGCATACGTGTTCGAATCGTGTCCACAGTCCGAGTGTAGGTAGGGGTTCCTCACGGTTTCCTAGCGGGTGGGCTTTGAGATAAGAGGTACCCCCAAAAGTATCCCCTTTAGCCCATCAATTCCCGTGAAAAAGCCCACATGGTATAAATAAAAAAAAGAAAGAAAAACTAAAGATAGAATATAAATGTAGTACTTACATTGTCCTCTCTTGAGCAGCTCCTCAGGCGACTCTCTTGCGGTCCTCAGAAGAACATTTGTTCCTTCCATTCCTATGAAAGACAATAGAGTCACCACATTTATCATCCAGCATTGTCATCACATCACGTCAGACAGGTTGTGGGTGTCAAGAGGTCACGTTAACGGCGCCAAGGTTTGGTCCAATATGTCATAAAGAAGACTTGCCAATGAGAGTGAAAGTCATGTGTAAAACTAGGAAAAACTTGTTGCCAAGACAAATGTTAAGTGGCCCAGAGGTGACACTCTTAAAGGAAAGTGTAAAAGAGTCATCCAAATTGTTTTCTTTTTATGTACAAGTGGACACCGACCAAAGGCAAGAAAACTGCAATTATAAAAAGGTTCACTGACAGCACTGCAGTTGTTGCTGATGTCGAAAAAGAAACCTCGGAAAAAAGTTAAAAATGATGATATAAAGCATAACTCGTGCAGCAGTCAGCTGTTTGATTTGATAAAGGGGAATAAAGCATGGCGTATGACTATGAGGCACTAATAACTCAATGCAGCATCACTTACTCTCGAGGCAGCACCAGCCATCAGGACAGTCGTGGGTGTGTTTCAGCTGTAGGGAACACCGATCTGTTGTCGCCACACAACTACCACCAAGCTTGAAGCAGGAAGGTGCCGCCTGCCAGCCAACAGTAAGGCGAGTTGAAAGTAAGATGACACAAGAGATAGAATGAAGTGTTTGCCATAAATTAACAAATAAGAAAAAAATATATATCCATTATAGAAAATATAATTAACAAATGAAAAGAATAATGAAATCTTGTGTTGGCTCCATCGAACTTACTTGTTCACTTTCCGCTAAGCCACAAGGTAACGCCACCGCCGCTAGGAACACCGCGAGCCTGCACACTGCTGTCATGGTGGAGGTCTCAGTCAGCCTTTCTTGAGAAAGTCTCCCTTTCTTCCTGGCTGTGTTGCTGCTGTCTGAGTGAGCGCCGCGCGGAGTAGTGTTGCGTGGTATTGAGAGGAGTGAGGAGCTCATCCCCTGGTTCTTAAATTATATGGCTGACAGCTCCGGCACGGCAGCACTTGTTCCCCAGGGTACGTACAATAATTATATGTGTATACACACACACACACACACACATATATATATATATATATATATATATATATATATATATATATATATATATATATATATATAATTTTGTTTTGATTGGAATTTCCGCTGATTTGGTTATATTCTTATTTAAACATTACACACACACACACACACACAGACACACACACACACACACACACAGACACACACACACACACACACACACACACACACACTAACAAACAAACACACACACACACACACACACACACACACACACACACACACACACACACACACGCACGTGTAATCTTAATTGAATGTGAATGAATAAACTGAAGTAATTTGTTATACATGATAAAAGATCAATGAAATGCAGAAGGATACATATTTATGTTTTGTAGATCTCGAGATGTTCGACAGAGTAAAACATGATCAGTTAAATCATGTAAAACAACTGGCTGTGAATTAAAGATCACATAAAAATAATAAAAAAACAAGAATGTGTACTTGTGGCAAACAGCGGCTCTGAAAGTAGATGGAGAGATATGTGTCGTGTCCTCGAATCTTTTCTCTGCATATAATGAGATCCTATTTACTGAGATATCGGACATGGAAGGAGTAAGAGAATCAACAATCAATAACAACAATATGCAGACGATGCCGTGTTAATGACAGACTCCAAGCTCAAGTTTCAAGAAATTGTAGATCATATCAGAGAAGGAGAAAGAAAAAAATTGGAGATCAACACAAATAAAACAGAAGTAAATGTTTTATCTATCAGGCCAGATAGAAATCAACGTAATATCAGAATTGGAAAGGGAGATATGATACATGCAGAGCATTTCAAATATTTAGAAAGTGAGATAACGGGTGAGATAACACAAGATGCTAGGTGTACTAGAGAAATAAAGAAAATAGTTGCTATTTCAAAATTTTTCGCAAAATAAGAAACCTGTTAGCAAGTCGTCACGTATCAATTACCGTGAGATAATAGTTAAGTTATTCATATGGTCAGTATCATTGTATGGCTGTGAAGCTTAGACAAGTGAATGTAAAGCACTGCACGTAACAATCTGTATAAGAAACCTGCCTACATCTACCATCCTCATTCATAAATTTGTCCGATCTTCCTTTAACCCCTTCAGCACTTTGACACATTTTTAACATGAATTTTGGGGGTGTGATTAGATTATTTTATTTACATTAGGAAGGGTCTATGGAAATCAGAAGATTAATGGCCACAGTCTTCACTATTTTAATCCCTACATGTGTTTCTGAAGCTTTTTAAAGTCGTCAAATTGTAAGCAGAATGAATATGATGACGCGTCTTGGTAACGAAGGGGATAAAGCCGCCGTGCTACAGTGGAATCATGCGTGCTTTGGGGTCTGAGGGGTCTCCAAGCGCACGAGTTCGAATCCTGCTCACTGTCCGAGTGTAGGTTGAGCTTCCTCACTCGAGGCAATGGTTTCCTAGCGGGTGGGCTTTGAGATAGGAGGCACCCCAAATAGTACCTCCTTTAGCCCATAAATTCCCGTGAAAAGCCCACATGGTATAAATAAAACGAAACAAAATTCTAAATTCTCTCCCCTAATAGGCTGGTTACTGAGTCTATTCCATTCATCTACTGCTCTGGAGAAACTATCTATTCCTACCTCTTTTAGTATATAAATATTCCGCAATGCAGCCTGAGTGTGTAGGGGAGAGGGGGAATTGTAGTGGATAAGGTGGTGAGCGTGGGATCGGGCAGACGTCCACGTGTAGGTTCGAATCCCATTATGTACCGCCTTGAAACTGCCATTTGTCACCATGATACACAGGTTCTAGGTGGTTACACTAATAGATGCGCCTGGGTGGTGATATGGGCCCTAATATGGGTACCACTATAGATAAAATTGCCTGCGTCACTAATGGGTGAAAACTGAACAGCGCTTCCCATACATACGCTTCAAGCAGACCTACAGGCACTATAGGACGTAACGTAAAGAAAAAAAAAAAAAACTTAAAATGTGAATAATGGAGCGATGAATCAGTTTATGCTCCGAGTGTTACTTGCTTCTTTTGTGTGTGGTTTTGCTTTCCTCTCTAATCTTTTCCTCATCCTTTTTTGACCTGTTCCTTTTTTTTCATTTTCATTCTTTTTCCTTCTTACATGATATGTATCATATCCGATACATTTCTTCTCATTCTTATTATCCTCATTCTCCATACTGTACATTATATGAACATACAGATCTGGGCTGAAGCAACATTCAAAAAGAGCTTTTGTCTTCCCCAGTGCGGTGCTCGAGTCCTTGCTACCCTTCCCTTTGACTAGTGTATTAGGTGGAATGAAATGGCAAACTTGAAGTAATGAATAGTAATACAGGTAATATCGCGTGGCTTTCTTCCAGATGCTGCTGATGTGCGTGATACGGCGGAGTTCATAATATATCTGAACTCATAAACAAAGACCTCTACATGGTGTGCACGAAACGGTAAGTGACCTCCGACAGGTGTGTACCCAGAACATGTACGTACTATACGGCTCCCGCAAGGACCACGTGGCAAGGTGCTTCAAGACAGCCACGTCTTTACTTCGCTGTGACCTCCATGGTCTGAAACTCTCTCCGCCGCCATTCCACTACTGTCAAAAGGTTTGACATGAAGTTTGAAGAATCTACTTATGGCTCTAGTGATACAATGACAAGATTTCTGCACTGATAGTAAAGGAAATATTATTAAGAATTCGTCTAATCAATTCTGTAGTTTTTAAAAGTAGTGGTGATGAAAAACTAGTGTTTCAGAAAACGGGCCCTTAGTAAGAAAATTAATGCTTTGTGTTACTTTATGAAAAACTTTCAATATATGTTGATAGGTCTGCTTGTGGTGGCATTTCTGTGGTGCTTGAGATGAATCTTCATACATTGCGATATTTATTGCACAGTTCCAATGAAAATCACATCAAAAATAGCCTTTTATTGCAATCATAAATGTTATATTTTTGTTAGCAGAATTAATATTGTAGCAAATATTAACCATGTTAGAAGTTTCATTACTTTAAAGACTATTTTCAAGTGGTAATGATAGTCTTATTAGTCTTCTTTGTACAATGTTGCAGTTCTTTCTCCCCCTTTAACAGCAGACTGAGCAAGCTGTGAATCAAGTATGCATAAAGAAGTACGCCGATAAAGGCTGTGATTGTCCCCGGAGGTCAGACGTCTGAAGGCTGATTTTCGAAGAGCCCCGTGAAAGGCATCTCCGGCGTGGGCTGCAGCCAATTGCGGGCGTCCCACACTGTGTTGTGGCGCTCGATTACGTGGAAGGTGTATATGTGGCGTGAGTGTGGGGAAGTGTTCTTTTCACTCTTATGGTCCACTTGGCCGTCAATCAACACTAAGGTACCTGAGTGCAGAGGAGAGGAAAGGTAGATAAATGGCGGCGTCTGGTAATGCATCAGGATATAAATGGCTGCGTCTGGTAATGCATCAGAAAAGTCATTTGGGAACAAACCACTACTTATGCTGACCTGTTTCACTGAAGATGAGAGTTTAAACCGCCATGTACGTACAAAGGAAAGTAAGGTTTGTACTATACAGTATACAAGACAAAGTCCCCCGTTAGTTACCATTGTTCTATACCTGATATATATATATATATATATATATATATATATATATATATATATATATATATATATATATATATATATATATATATATATATATATATATATATATATATATATATATATATATATATATATATATATATATATATATATATATATATATATATATATATATATATATATATATATATATATATATATATATATATATATATATATATATATATATATATATATATATATATATATATATATATATATATATATATATATATATATATATATATATATATATATATATATATATATATATATATATATATATATATATATATATATATATATATATATATATATATATATATATATATATATATATATATATATATATATATATATATATATATATATATATATATATATATATATATATATATATATATATATATATATATATATATATATATATATATATATATATATATATATATATATATATATATATATATATATATATATATATATATATATATATATATATATATATATATGTATATATATATATATATGTGTGTGTATGTATGTATGTGTGTGTGTGTGTGTGTGTGTGTATGTGTGTGTGTGTGTATATGTGTATATATATATATATATATGTATATATATATATATATATATATATATATATATATATATATATATATATATATATATATATATATATATATATATATATATATATATATATATATATATATATATATATATATATATATATATATATATATATATATATATATATATATATATATATATATATATATATATATATATATATATATATATATATATATATATATATATATATATATATATATATATATATATATATATATATATATATATATATATATATATATATATATATATATATATATATATATATATATATATATATATATATATATATATATATATATATATATATATATATATATATATATATATATATATATATATATATATATATATATATATATATATATATATACATACATACATACATATATATATATATATATATATATATATATATATATATATATATATATATATATATATATATATATATATAGTATATACATATACAGTATATATAACTATTAAGATGTCAATTTACTAGTAAAGGCGAGGGTACATTTCCTTGCTATGATACTGTCGAGTACTTTAATCCAATCAGAGCAGTATTCTTAAATAAGAAAAAAGAAAAAAAAAACAATACTGGTATATACAAATAGGCTTTGAAATTTTAATAGATCTAAAAGTTGAATGTTAAACTACATGACAAAACCGTCCAACTGATTAATTGGCTAGGCTGAATCTAAAGCACTGACAGCATCATTACTAACAATGACAACAATGGTAATGATTAATATTATTCAAACCAAAATAGAAAAAGAAACCTTTCTTGACGGGCACGGGGACGTATTTGGAAGGGTCATCGGGATCAGGCGGTGCGGTGAAGCAGGTCAGGTCACCACTCTCTTCATCGGTGCGGACGAATCTATCTACATATATATATATATATATATATATATATATATATATATATATATATATATATATATATATATATATATATATATATATATATATATATATATATATATATATATATATATATATATATATATATATATATATATATACTATGAATACACACACACACACACACACACACACAAACACTGCCCCTTTTGACTAGCTGCCTCAACTGGGCTAGGTTTCCCCAGACCGTCATCTCAATAGTCTAGTTCGGGGATCAAATATGCGCTTGAAGATGCTTCTAATCTCTTTAAACCTTCAACGAAATGGTCGTAACCCAGGTTCTGTCCCCTTCATGGCTGTCACAATCCTTGGTCAGCCTCTGAGTCACCACTAAAGTGACTCGTGTTGGAAAAGCACAAATCTAACAGAATGAGGTCGCCGTCCTGCTTAACCCACCAACAGGGAAGGAATGTTGACACCTCCACACACCACTCCTCGCTGGGAAGGGATAGTTAACTACTTTCTATGAGGAAAACTATTGCATTAAATTTATGAGGACTACTGTTCTATACACTACCGCCCTCACGAAAACGACAGACTGGCTACCCACGCCAATTGAATATTACATCACCGCAGTTGAACAGACAGTGGCGTATACAATCTCCATTACCCAAATCTTGCTGGAACCAGGAAGAATACACCTGCCACTACACAGCTGCAGCGCACAGATATAGTCCTCTGGCTCCAACCTTATTATAATTCGTTACACAGTGCCCTATGAAGACATGGGCCCACTCTCTCTGGACACAATATGGCCGTCAGTCTCGGCCGTCAACATAAACGGAAGAAGTGGGACTATACATATCAACAGTATGAAGTTCCAGCCTGTTCTTCAATTTTTCTATTGCCCAATTTTTCTTAGCTGGCTGGGAGGACTCAAGCAAAGTATACGTATAAAAGTTACTTGACTGAATCCTCTAACCGGAAACCACATCCATCCTCCAGGACATATGCTTGAGGACTAAGGTAAGTGAGGAGTGAGGTGTGAGCAGACGGCATCCAGTACTCTCTCTGAGCTATGCGCATGTCACATCGACTGAAACGCATTGGGGGAGAGGTGGGGTAGGGAAAGGGGAGGCAGCAGTCCACACCCCACCTACTCGTCCACCGACTCTACACTAACTCATGAATAGGATGATAATTTAATAAGATTGTGGAAGGAGTTCTGAGACAATGAACGATACTGGCCTTACGGTAGCTTTGCCTACCCTGGGACAATCTAATGTGTGTCTCTCAAAGCAAAAGAAGAAGGGGAAGTGGATGAAATTAAATGTTGAATAATGACTTCTTGGCTACCAGTGAGTGTCTCGGAATCTTATTCAGAAACACTTAACTTTCTCACCTCCATAGACCCTTCCTAATGTATCTAAAATCGTCTAATGATACCCAAAACTCGTAGCAAAAAAGCATCTCAGTACTGAAGGAGTTGATAATGCAGAAATCACGTTAATTTGTCACTACAACCATTAAAACACCCTTTAACGAGAAGCTTTTGAAACAGTAAAGGTGTGTCGTGGAAGGGTTTTAGAATAGGAACCTCAACTCTGTGCTACTGTTGAAACGGGTTGTTATCTGCTCCTTGTTTCTCCTCATATAAAGACAGGCTCTGCTAGTAATAACGTAAATCTGAATATGACTATTTGTGAAAGGCTCTGCTAGTAATAACGTAAATCTGAATATGACTGTTTGTGATGGTAAAGTAATTGTTTTGCAGTTCCTGGTATTCATAAGCAGAAATAACCTCAAGCCGCTGGGAGCAACATTAACCCCTTCAATACTGAGATGCATTTTTACCATGGTTTTTTGGTATAATCAGACTGTTTTATATGCTCTTCGGAAGGGTCTATGGGGGTCAGAAGATTAATGGTCTGAGTCTTTACTGTTTTAATCCCCATGTAAGTTTCTGAAGCCGTTTAAATCGCAAAATAGTAACCAGAATTAATATGAAAACGCAGCATGGTACTGAAGTGGTTAAACGTAACAAATACAATAACAAAACATTAAGTATTAAACTCTGTAGTGGTTAGATGAAAGATAGAGATAAACAGGAATGATTGGCAGCCAGGGATCAACCACACCTGAACCTTGTAAATAAAAATGGTTCACATATGTATATACTACGTTACTAAAGTAATCATTGCCTGTCCTCTTTACATACCTCAATCTATCCATCTCGAGAACAATTGAACGGAATCTCATTTGTTCAATATGATAGCACGAGAACACTTCTATGGTGATGCCCCACGCTGAGTACGCCTTTCCAATGAATGCAAATTAACCCCTTCAGTACCATGACGCGTTTCCGTATTAATTCTGGTTACTATCTGATGATTTTAAAACAGCTTGAGGAACTTATGTGGAGGATTTAAATAGTGAAGACTGTAGCCATTAATATTCTGACCTCCACTGATCCTTCCTCATGTCAATAAAATAGTCTGATCACACTCAAAACTCAGGTACTGAAGGGGTTAATCTACTTTACCCTTTTCGTCACACCCACCTGCGGCTGGTAGGCCTGTGTTGCGAGCCAGGAACGTACCACAGACAGCCATTCTCCAGAGTGACATCTTCCAGGGCGAACCAGAACCCTGTGCAGCTCTGGGGTTCAGTGGACAGGAATGTGCAGTCCTTGTGAGGGGTGACTGCCGTGCGGATCGGGTTATGATTATTGTTAATTAGGAACAGTTCAATTATCTTCGCATCCACCTCTCTCTCTCTCTCTCTCTCTCTCTCTCTCTCTCTCTCTCTCTCTCTCTCTCTCTCTCTCTCTCTCTCTCGATAATCCATACTACCATCTGCCTGTTTCTATTCCTGCTGTCAAAAAAGGACATCACCTCTAAGGAAGAATCTAAGCTTGACTCATAGATGGATAGTTGTTTTATCAGCGTACAGCACATAACGATTCCCTTACCTTCTCCCCCTATGCCTGGTTGCTTGAAAATGTACATGGACTGGACAACAGCTGGGGACACGAACCCCAGTCGCCGGGCCGTGGTCTTTACTTTCTCTGAGAATGAAACGCTGCGAAACTCTGGCACCAGCCAATGCAGTGCGTGGCCCACCTTGTTGAGTGACACGTGTTTGTCCACCTGTAGGAGAGAAGAAAAGGTGACTGAAGGTACTGACTCTTTCCAACCATGTAGGTTTGGGTGAAACTAATATGTAGTACACAGGTGAACAAAGGTGTGTGTGTGTGTGTGTGTGTGTGTGTGTGTGTGTGTGTGTGTGTGTGTGTGTGTGTGTGTGTGTGTGTGTGTGTGTGTGTGTGTAATTCACCTCGGTCGTCTACTGGTCACCCAGCCAGTCTTTCCCATTACGGAGGGAGCTCAGAGCTCATCTTCGGGTAGGACTGAGACCACAACACACTCCACACACCGGGAAAGCGAGGCCACAACCCCTCGAGTTACATCCCGTACCTATTTACTGCTAGGTAAACAAGGGCCACACATTAAGAGGCTTGCCCATTGGCCTCGCCGCTTACCGGGACTCGAACCCGGGCCTCTCGATTGTGAGTCGAGCGTGCTAACCACTACACTACGCGGTGTGTGTGTGTGTGTGTGTGTGTGTGTGTGTGTGTGTGTGTGTGTGTGTGTGTGTGTGTGTGAAATAACAATTTTGAGCTAACCCCACCTCACCTTAAGGCCGCCATCCTTGTCGAGAGCTTCCTCCTCGAAGAAGAAACGGACTTTGTCTCCACTGTTGAGGAAATACTTGTTGCGAGACTGGTCCACCCAGCGCACAGGCGACAGACAAGTTGAAAGAGGAATTTTGGTGGTAGGTGAATGAACAGGAGATAATGCATTACAAATTATCTCATTTATTACTTAACCAATATTGTATCATGAGGAAAAATCCTAAAAACATCTTCAGTATCATAGATTGGTCCTCTAATTTTTTTCACTACTGTACCGGCTGCCGTCCTCTACACACATCTTCAACTAACAAACGTCATGTTAGCCTGGCAGGGACAGCGTCGCTATATTTACTCTTATATCCGCCAAATTAACGACATACATCATACGTCACTCTTAATAATGCTCAGAAATAGTTTGCAATCACTTATAAATATTGAACATTAACTGACAGACACAACCTGCCATTGCTATATTCTATTCAAATTAATGCTCCTTCATCTGTAAAAGTCAATACTTGAAAGAAATTTCTACACTATGGAGTAAGTTTTACTTGGATGGTAAAAGTTGCTTAAAGGAACGATTTTTATGGGCAAAGTCAAGGTAATTGACGGAATCTGCTTACACTTGGTAATAATGTGCATACCTGCTGGTGGTTAGTGGTGGAAAAAATAGTCGGGGAGTGTTGTGCAGGGTCCATCTGGTCCACGAGACGGCGGCAAGCAAAGCGGAGGGAGTCTGCCTCTTCTTCTGTGAGGAAGCCAGGCACGGCCACACACCCCTCGCGGTGGAACTGTGGTTGGGAGACTGTTAGTTTGAAATACACTAACTACACTAACTTATAAAGCAAACAGTGTTTCGCTCCTGTTCAGTGATAGTATATATATATATATATATATATATATATATATATATATATATATATATATATATATATATATATATATATATATATATATATATATATATATATATATGTTACACCCCGTTTGTGAAATTGCCCATTTCATGAAATGGGCAAACCCAATTCATGAAATGAACCTAACCTAACCTAACATAACCTCACCTCACCTAACCTAATCTAA
>NC_059274.1:16296789-16309289 GCF_017591435.1 Portunus trituberculatus
CCCTAACATGATTATAAATACCAACAGCCTTTCATCACCACCATCTACAAGAACCACCCCAGACACACACGTCCGGACGAGGCTGTAGTGGTCAGATATATTTAGCGTTGACTTGGATGTCTTGATGTCTAGCGGGCAGTCGGGAGCGAGACGTTAGCTGGCGCGCACACTCCACTAGGCAGTCTCAAGGCGAAGGTGTCTTTGCTTCGTTTGTGTGCAATGTGACCAGGAATGCAGTGTGGGTCTAATGGAGAGGAAACGAGCAAGATTGTTAGGGGAAGCAGAACAGCAAGGAAAAATTATCACGGTAGAAATCAAACACGCTGGCTGCAGCTTGTTTGAAATTATGTAACGACTAACTGAAAAGACAAAAGAAAGAAAAAAAAAACGACTTTGGTGGGCGAACTCCCTCAAAAATTCAAGTTCAAGTGAAGGTGACTTTGAAAAAAGATAGAAATAGCTCCTTTATAATATTACTTTTTGTGTAGTTAAACGTTTTTATTCTAAAATATCCTTAATGCATGTATGCGTGTCATTCATGTAGATACATACTGTTACTATATAAGTTGAGTTATTATCTTGAATATTACCTGACACACTGCCTATGAAAAAAAATAAAACGATGAAAAATAAGTGAATAATGATGTGCCCGTGCATATGATAGAAATAAGCATGTCTGTGTACTATCTCTCAGTAAAAGTGAATTGAAATATTTCAATAAACAAGTGATCGTAATAGTCGCGACCACTGGGATACCACAGCCTATGTTTCTGTATCAACAAGTGCAGGATCCCGAGCGTTGCCTGTACTGTGAAACGTTGACTTAGCAGCCAAACGTTAATGTCAACTCCAGACAACGTTGCTGCTCTTGTTAATATTGCTTCTACTATTTCTTCTGCGACTATTATCCCTCCAATACTACTATTATTAATACAGTAACAACGACAACAACTACTACTACCACTACTACTACTACTACTACTACTACTACTACTACTATTACCAATACTACTACTGTTACTACGACTATTACCACTACATACTACTACTACTACTACTACTACTATTGCTGCTGCTGCTGCTATTACTACTACTACTACTACTACTACTACTGTTACCACGACCACACCACCACACTGTACACTACCACTACTACTACTACTGCTGCTGCTGCTGCTGCTACCACCACTACCACTACTACTACTACTACTGCTACTACTACTACTGCTGCTGCTACTGCTGCTGCTACTGCTGCTGCATTACCACTACTACTACTACTACCACTGCTACTACCACTACTACTACTACTACTACTACTGCTACTACTACAACTGCTACTACTACTACTACTACTACTACTACTGCTACTATTACTACTACTACTACTACTACAACTGCTACTACTACTACTACTACTACTGCTACTATTACTACTACTACTACTACTGTTTCTCTCGAGGATGTGGAGCAAACCAAATAACCCATGAGGTACTTGAGTTTAGTGAAGGAGTTCCGTACGTGTTCCAACTCCTCTAGGAACTCATCACTGTGTATGCCAATCTCTTAGGAAGAATCTTATCACCACCCCAGAATTCGTCCTTTTTGTCGTGGCCACTGAAAATAATGTATGAAATGGTCCTTATTTGTGGATTTTCTGTGTACCGTTTACTTTCAGAGTCCTTGCTACACGAATTATAGCAGTGTTTAGGAAAAGAATCTGGCCGTCATTTTGAGTGTGAATTTTATACTCTTGTTGACTCGGCTTAGCTTCCCCAACAGGATGACGATGTTAGTGTTACAACGGGTGACCACTGTGTCATCCAGGTATCTGAACCACTTGGTAGTTCTTGACACAATGCGGAAGAAACGTTCAACTAACATACCTCCATGACGAGCGACGCCATAACCACACTGAGAGCGGATCTTCTTGCTAATCTTCATGTTGTCGGTACTATTCATCATTACATTTGAACGCACTGAATCTCACACACATGGTCACTAGTCGCATATAATTACGCTTGAACAGTGTATGACTGTTCATTTATTGTTTCTAGCACTTTTTCCACCGCATTTATCGCACTATTGACAGGCACGTTACTAAAAAAGGACTTAACATCGAAATTTAACTGAGAGAGAGAAAGAGAGAGAGAGAGAGAGAGAGAGAGAGAGAGAGAGAGAGAGAGAGAGAGAGAGAGAGAGAGAGAGAGAGAGAGAATCGTCGTGCAAATTACATAATTACTTTTACTACTAATCCAACGGAAACACACACACACACACACACACACACACACACACACACACACACACACACACACACACACACTAAAACCCTTATTATAAAAATAGTCTACTCTTGGCATCACTTAGCTTTAGTTGGCCAGCGTGCCAAAGAAAGGCGGAAGCTGAGACGATCGTAGTGAATGCCAAATGTAGGGTAAGATAAGGTGCATACAATCGATAAATCTTGTTAAACAAATGTATAATGGGTGGTTTGTTTCGATGTAAATATATCCTAGTATAAGATTGATGATGCTGATAGTAGTAGTAGTAGTAGTAGTAGTAGTAGTAGTAGTAGTAGTAGTAGTAGTAGTAGTAGTAGTAGAACACAAGGAGTGGCAGCAGCAATAGCACTACTAATACTAATACTACCAGTACTAGCCCATAATGAATAACCTATAACATTGATAAGTTTGTCCCGAGTGATCCAATAGATAAAATGTATAGACGGTATTCCCGATTATCTTATTCATTAACAAGGTTTCCGTAATACTGGATACGAACCACTAAACACGGCAAGTAACGTACCATCGATTGACGTGTGGAACAGACTTGCGACTATAGAAAAATTGAAGCGAGTAGAAGATGTGGGTGTGTGGCAGGCGCAGGTAGACTCATTATATATGTGCGTCGGAGCCTGAGTGACGTTTGTTAACCGTCATGGTGCTTTACTGCTGCGACTAATATTGCAATGATGGTTCGTACCAGGGTGGGAAGCGCTCCTATGCTGCATCTCTCTGTGTACGGTGGTTTGCGTTGCTCTACTGTATGGTGCGGAATGGTGTGCACAGTGAGACGGTGTGAGAAGCGACAGGCGGAAGCGTGTGACAGGAGGTGGTGGTAAAGCAGATCCTCTCCAAACTTATCCGACCAGCCCAAAGGTTCGGAGGCTTTCAAGAGGTCGTGACAGTCTGATGTCATGAGGTGGCAGTCCTTGTTCACCACCAGCGTCTGAGCACCGCTTACAAGAACTTGCTTTTGCGTGGTTAATTGCTGCTTTCCGCAAATGCATATACAAAATTTGTCATGGTATCTACTATTTTGTTTTGCATTCTGGTAGAGAATTTTATTAGTTTTTTTTACTTTTCAAAATCAGTTGAACACAAAACAAATGTTATTATTGTATTTCGAGTGATAATACATTACTTTACCACTATATTTTCTAAACTGGTTGTAGGATTGCTTGGGATACATGTGAGAAAAGTAAATAATAAAATACTTAATTCTATCTATGCGTCGCTACTTTTTACTAGAACATTTTTACTGAGAAACATATAGAATAAATAAATGTCAACAATTAATCAACGTTTTACACCAGAAAAGAAGAAAAAAATAAACAATTTGTCGTTAATTCAATCTTGAACGCAGATGAAAAAATAGTGATATTATCTTCCTAATTTCGGAGTTCAAGGTTTTACAAGATTGGCGCGCTTTCTTGCAGCATTCTTGAACTTAGGAACAACGGGCGGCGCTTGCCAGTGTCTGACGCAACTTTGTGCTGACACATCGCCTTCATGCTACAATACTTCCGTCAGTCAGGCGTAAGATTAACAGTTTAAAGAGACGCGAGGCAAACGGCAAGTAAAGAGGATGTAACCATGAACTAGCGAACATTTTCATTGTCTTTACCTTGTTACAACATGGCTTCAGTTCCCACAAGCAAGTGACCCTGTGCTGTGCGTGCGTCCTCCCTCAACTCAGCTATTTGCTTCATCATTAGAAACTAGACAAATAACTTGAAGGTATTGAACGATGAAGAAGTTTGCTAAAACACAACCAAGATCATTCAAACACAAAAATTACCAACAAGCGAAAATCAAGTGTGAAGATTATTTACTGGTTACTAAAGATTCGTGACTAAATACAGTAACAATTGCATTATTCACCATAAACATTCACTAATTTACCCCGCATGAAAAAAAAAATGCGAAATATCTGTTTACAAAAAGAAGACAGTAATATTGTATAAATAAAGGAAGACAAGTAGGTGAACAAATGAAAAAAATAAATGAATATGAAATTATAGAATAGATTTTCTGCACTATATTTATAAAGAAATTGTAAAATTACGTATTATGAGTGAGTACACGAGGATGGAAGGTATTTGCGTCAGAATCAAAGGAAATTTGTGGAAATAACGAAGGAAAAATACATGCTGAACCCGTTAGCCTCGAGGCACCGGGTGCAAAACACTTGGTGCCGTGTGTTGTGTTCGGGCCCCTCTGTACACGACCCGTAGGGCACAGTAAGGCGCGAAGAGAGAGAAGATGTCAACAACCTGTTTGTTGTGCCAATGAGTGTGCGAGGCTATGAGACAGTGAAGGCTGAAAGGGAAGGTATTGGGAGTGTGTATCAACGATCACTCACTTCGCCGACATACTGGCAGGCTTTGTAGTATCTTGATCGATTCCTACTACTACTACTACTACTACTACTACTACTATTACTACTGCTGCTGCTGCTGCTGCTGCTGCTGCTGCTACTGCTGCTACTGCTGCTACTTCTACTACTGCTACTACTATTACTGCTGCTGCTACTTCTACCACTACTACTACTACTGCAACTACTACTACTACTGCTGCTGCTGCTACTTCTAACACCACTACCACCGCAACCACTACCACTACTACCACTGTTACCACTGCTACCACCACTGCTACTACCACTACCACCACCACCACTACCACTGCTGCTGCTGCTGCCACCACCACTCCCACCACTGCACACCACTACCACCACCACTACCACCTACTACTACCACTGCTACTACTACTACTACTGCTACTACTACTACTACTACTACTACTGCTACTACTACTGCTACTACTACTGCTACTACTACTACTACTACTGCTACTACTACTACTACTACAAATACTACTTATGATAACGATAATGATAATAATGATAACAATAACAAATCATTGTTTTATTGTTTTGTTACTTTTCTTTTACATATTGAAGTATCTACAACATTGCAGTTATAAGGCCGAGAGAAGTGTCAATACTCAGTGAGAGCCTGCCTCTCAAGGAAGGAGTGCTGCTACTCAAGGAAAGACTACCTAAGCAAAAAATGGAGAAAACAGAAAGATGAACAAGAGTTGGAAGTAAGAGTGTTTTTGACACCCAGTGTTCCAGCTTTCAGCCTCCTGACTGGTGGCGACAAGCACCTCAAGAGGATGGCAGTTCGTTACTCTCATGAAGTGGCAAACTATCGGTTGGGCTGTTTCGTTCGGATGTTATTCAGGTGGGTTGATACCTTCACCCTTTAGTATTACTCCTCAACAGTATCAGGAAATAATGTAATATGTAATTTCATATTTATTTTCTCATAGCAATCGCGTATTAAGAAACACTAGATGCATATTTAGGCCAAGAGAAAAGGGACAACAACGGTCTCGAGGCCTGTAATGAAAACAAGTGCCTTTGATTGTCCTTTCAATTGAGACTAATGTGAATGTCACATCTGATTATCTTGGTTATAGGCCTTACCTAACGGTGTGTCCTTAGGCAATGGTAGCCTTTGGATGGCTGGTGTGAAGAAACTGAAACATGACATTTGAACGTGTGTGTGTGTGTGTGTGTGTGTGTGTGTGTGTGTGTGTGTGTGTGTGTGTGTGTCTGTGTGTGCGCACGAATTACCTGCATAACAAAGTCATTTTTATCAACCAGCTGAAAATTATAAACATTTGCCAAATTCTGATTTATGACCTTAGCCCACTAACTGAAGTGGTGCAGTACTAGTGGCTAAGTGGGCACTGGCGATGATGATTCGAGCATTTACGGTGATTGAGAAAAGCGTACTTTCCGTGTAATACATCTTTAGTAACCACTGACTTCTGGCAGTGGAGTTGACCGCAATCCTGCTCTGGGCTCAAAACCAAAGAGTGTTTTTTGTGACAACTGCTTGGTTATTGTCAGCAACATTGACTTCAAACTTGATGCTCTTCATTTTGTTCCGTCAGAGCGCAGCACTGAAAAAAATAGAAAAATCCTGACCTATCTGGTTAAGTGACTCTGGGAAGGGCTATTCTGTTCTTAAGAATCCGGACTCTAAAACATAGTCGACGACTTAATCCATTGCACTGAACGCCCTCCTGCTTAGCGTATCCATGTTGCAGCTCTGCAGCGCGGCTGCTCAATAAGGTCAGTAAATTTCTATTGTGCTCGCTTTATCGACAGTCCCATCGCTTCACGGCATGGTTTTACGAACCTGATTTTACAGTTGCCTATGCGGCAACCAATGATGACAACAGATATATGTCCTACTAATATTTTTAAATAAAGATGGGCCTGATGGCAGTGATGCGAACATTCCAGACTGAATTAGAGTCTGAATTACATTTAACGACTTTAAATCCGAGTTGTAACAATTGACTAGTGAGATATACCTTTCGTCAGTTTTATGACGCACTATTTCGTTACATTCTAATAAGCTTGTTTAACTATCATGTATAGGGTATAACAAACTGTAGCTGGATGTGGTGTTGCATGTGGCCTTATATCAAATCGCAGGTCAAATCCCTGTGACATGTGTCAACAGTGTACACGCAGATTCTTAATAAGACAGTCTGCGTGTAGGTTTCTCTTATGTGAAGGGATGGATTGCTTTGTGAATGAGAGAACACTGGATGATGAGCCAGAGCACTCGCCTTCACGTCATTGCGCCAGTGAACCAGATGTCTGACTTTGTTCAGAGTGCAGTCTGGTACCATTACTATAAGTATGAATAAGACATATTTGAAAGAGGTGAATAAGGAAAGGAAATAAGAAAAAACAATCTTGTGGAACTACGTTTCATATAAATATTTGCAAGGATAACATGTTTGAGTTACCATTCAGCGATGGAATTGTCTTGTTTGTAGAGAAAAGTTGCTTAAATATTCAAATTTTGTTTTCTATATTATGTGAGTGAAACTTCTTCAATTCATTAGTGAAATCAGGCTTTCAACATTACATTAGCAGATAATTAATTCTAGAAGAGAAAGGGCTAACATCAGTTGCGGCATATATTCCTAAACAAAATGCACTCAAACCTCATACTACATGTGTAAATGAACAAATAGCTTTGCAGCATTTCATGATAAGTAAAGTTGAATCATAAAGACTTAACACCAATCGGGAGATTCCCCAAGCAAAGTGAGCCAAGAAGAGTCGTTACCTGGCAGTGACCAAGCGCCGCCGTCATGGTTGTGAGCTACACCAAAAAAGTCGCAAACCTTAAAGGCTTTGGAACATTCATTCGACTTCTGTTCAGGTACGAGTGACTGCATCATGGCACGTGTGGTGTTTTGTATAGAGGGCATCGTGTTCCAGTAGTGCACATGTCTGATAGTGAGTGCCTAGAGTGTCGTGTTGCTTTCTATGATCAGTTGTTCTTATATGTCTGCTAAATAGTAAGTAGCCTATATTTCATGTTTTATGTAAATGACTATCTGTAAAGACTATTGCAATACTTTGGCTGACCACTGTGTTAACAAAGAAGTAGAACACACACACACACACACACACACACACACACACACACACACACACACACACACACACACACAGCGTAGTGTAGTGGTTAGCACGCTCGTCTGACAACTCGGGTTCGACTCCCGGGAAGCGGCGAGGCAAATGGGTAAGCCTCTTAATATGTAGCCTTGTCCACCTAGCAGTAAATAGGTAAGGGAGGTAACTCGAGGGGTTGTGGCCTCGCTTTCCCGGTGTATGGAGTGTGTTGTGGTCTCAGTCCTACCCGAAGATCGATCTATGAGCTTTGAGCTCGCTCCGTAATGGGTAAGGTTGGCTGGGTGACCAGCAGACGACCGAGGTGAATTAATTACACACACATGCATACACACCCCTTATTGGAGTGGTTAGCACACTCGGCTCACAAGCGAGAAGGTCCTGGTTTGAGTCCCGGGCGTGGCTGGGAAATGGGCAAGCCTCATATGTAGCCCCTGTTCACTTAAAAGTAAATATGTATGGGATGAAACTCGAGGAATTGTGGCTTCGCTGTTCCGGTGTGTGACGTGTGGTATGGTTTCAGTCATACCCGAACATCGGTCAGTATGAGCTCTTTCCATAGGGGAGAGACTGGCTGGGTGGCCAGCAGCTAGTGGTGAATAACACACACACACACACACACACACACACACACACACACACACACACACACACACACACACACACACACAAAAGAATGCTTTAACTTTTAAAGTAGAAAATGTTTTTTTATAACTTGACTCTATTAACATCTCTCTTCTTCTTTATAAAGTTAATAATGTTATTTCTTTCATAAGTCATTCATTCATATATATATATATATATATATATATATATATATATATATATATATATATATATATATATATATATATATATAATTGGTTACTGAAAATTATCTATTGGTATTATGATGCTCTAACGTCTCTTAAAGGAAATGACAAAAGTCTCATGTTTTCCAGATGGCGAGGCAGCGTGTACAAGATGGTGTGGCCAGACATGCTGATGTACATTTTGCTGTATTACATCATATCATTTGTGTATCGGTTTGCACTCACGGAAGATGAGAAGAGGTGAGGTGAGGTGTGTGTGTGTGTGTGTGTGTGTGTGTGTGTGTGTGTGTGTGTGTGTGTGTGTGTGTGTGTGTGTGTGTGTGTGTGTGTGTGTGCTCGAGAGAACATGAAAAAAAGAGTCAATAAATCTTTAGTGTTTCTTATTAAAAACACATCACACATACATGTTGTAAGAATGGCACTTTCAGCCTCTCGGCCGTAACGACACTGAGTAGCTAAATGAAAGTTTGCTAACTGGAAATACAATGCAGCTGTACTGACGCTGCCTTCACTCTCTTACCATCGCAACATGCAGCAAGGTGGTGCACAACAATGATAGCGTCTAGTTAATCTTGGTCATACTGGCGTTCTTGCGTTCTTGTGTTTGTCGTGACTGAGATGACATACTGAATGGCGGCTGACCTATATTAAGCTACTGGATAAACGTACAATACTCAATCAGTTAATAACACTTGGTTAATACAATTCACATTTCCTACAAATTTATCATCAAAACCTTTTCCTCACACAGTACCTTAAAGACTTTTAAGTGACAATTAGTGTTAGTATTATCATACATGTTGTTTATATTTTGTATTGTGTAAAGTTTCTGTAGTAGGCAACGATTAGACTAATTACAAAATATGAATTATATGAATGGATGTGACTCCAATATCATGTGTGTCTGCCTTACTGAATACTCATTGCAAGGATTCTTTATCTAATTTGATTCATGTATGTTCCTTGCGCGAAGATTACATCAATTATTGAATACTGAGCGTTTAAAGAAATACAAATCAACATCATATATTCTTAAGTATTCCTTCGCTTTTCTAATCATGAGATGCTTTAAATGTAGTGCTTGATGGTCACCAAACAGACGCCTTAACAAAAGTGAATAATTTTTCTTGCAGGGTGTTTGAAAAAATATCAATTCACGTGAGTCACTTTAGGAACTTGATTCCAATATCTTTCGTCCTTGGCTTCTACGTGAGCGTGATCGTGACACGCTGGTGGGGAATGTACGTGTCCATGCCCTGGCCGGACACGCTCTCCATCCTGCTGTCCAACCACGTACATGGTCAGGTGAGAGCGTGTGTTTTTTTTTTTTTTTTTTTCTATATAGGTATATGAAATAATCCTATTTGGTTTATTCATTGATAGCCTTAGATGGTGAAAATTTGTTTAAATAACATTCTGCGTATTACAATATTAAATGTACATTAACCATAAGACAGTATCTTGCACAGAGATAAAACGGCTGCCACTTGCAAGATCACTTGGTGTGTTAAAAACTCTCTGCTTGAATGTTTATTTTAGTTGTCCGTTTTTCGTTTTACAAACAAAATCCGGACTACTTTGATCATTTCATAAGATGTATTTCATGTGCATGTAGCTAATATTTCAACCAGCTGTTTCAGTCACAGTGTCGTAGGCAGTAATGGTCGAATTAACATAGATACTTAGCATCCTGCTCAGCTTTGTGCTTATCTCATGTGTGCTCTGATATTACTGGATATATAGCAAATTGCTGACATCATCTCTCTCGTCTTTGTAAGGTTAGTGTTCCTAACTGTTCTCCTCTATCAGATCCATTCAAACACTGCCTGTAAAGATCTTACAGCTTCATTGAAATTAAATCTTTTGCCAAAGTAAATATTACTCACCTTTTGATGCTTTTTCTTCCCAAGGGAAAAAGTGCCAGGCTGGCACGCATCACCGTGGCTCGCTACGTCAACATGGGCATAGTGCTCACCTTCACCATGGTGTCGCCCTCCGTCAAAAAAAAATTCCCGGGTTACCAGGAGCTGCTGGATGCAGGTGGGTCTATTTATTATCTCTCTGCTGGGATCTTCTCCCTTTCTATTTTATATGCAGCAAAACTGAAGTCTTCCCTCTGTCTCTGTCTCTGTCTCTCTCATTTCCAGTTAAATAATTCACACGGAGAAGACTTGTCTTGGACATCAGTTATGAATGAGATCGATTATGCAATGTGACCAGTGAAAGTACATATTCAATTTCTTGTAGGAAATCAAGTCAACTATTACAACTATAGATATCTGCACCTTCAGAGTTCATGCTTGCTTACATGCAAGGTATATGTATTGTAATAAGCTGCTCACCACTCATGGCGCAGGATATCTCACCAAAGACGAGAAGTCTGTCCTGGAGCGTCTAGACCGCAGGAGTAAACAACACAAGACCTATCTACCGTTTCTTTGGGCGTGCCGCATAGTAGACCAGGCCAAAAGGGAGGGTATGATCACCGACCCTATTGCACAGAAGACACTTACGGACGAAATCATGCGCCTGCGAGGATGTTGCGGGGAGTTGCTTGGCTGGGACGATTACAACATACCGCTCGTATACACACAGGTGAGTCGGCTTGCCTGCTGATACTGACTGTCGAAGCTGTTTACAACCAAGGTATAGCAGTGGCTACCATTACCATGCGCGGTGGTTTTTACTTGGTATGCTGCCCGGTTACCAGCATTATTCTATGTTTGCTCTTTGTAAGAAGAATGGAAATTCAGAATAATGGAAACTTGCATATAGTTTGCTGCGGGAATGGTACTGATGGTTGGGATGGCAAACCAGCACCAGTGTTAACCATTCATTGATGACTTTTGTAAACTATTTACGTGGTCAGTAAGTTGTGTATGAACATTCTAAGACATGCCATTAGTGTTTTATTCATGTAATGCTATTCTATGCACGCCATGCCATGTTCATGAATGCGCTGCAATGATTTGTTTCCTTCATAAAGAATCATGCTAACTAAGTTTTATCCCACAGGTCGTCACAATTGCGGTGTACTCCTTCTTCCTCTTCTCGATTCTGGGAGAGCAGTTTCTTGACCCTGCGCAGAATTATCCAAACAATATCATCGACCTATATGTGCCTGTGTTTTCTCTCTTGCAATTTTTCTTCTACATTGGCTGGCTGAAAGTGGCCGAGTCTCTCATCAATCCTTTCGGAGACGACGACCATGACTTCGAATTTGTTTCCCTGGTCACCCGACACCTGGAGGTGAGTAGAAACTTCATTTCTAATTCAAAGGTGCTTGAGGCAAAGGTAATGTTGAGCGAGTGCTGTGCACTGGAATGTGTTTAAAGCTGGTCGTGTTGAACTGTGATGCAGGGAATGGACACAATATCCTCCGCTTCTGATATGACCCCATCGTGTACAATGGTTTAACATTAGATTTAGGGAAACAATACTATTTGTTAATGGCTCGCACCATGGTAGGAACTGTGCTGAGGTCCGTGTTTGGCGTGGTCCGCGGGAGGCGCGTAAGGGGAAAGCAAATAGCGTAGGTGTGGGTGACGCAAAAGGGCCCTCCCTATACTTCTCCAGGACTTCACGGTGTCTGGTTGTCAACTCGAGCGGACTCAGGATGGTCAGGGCGTCATGGTATAGGCAGGGCCGAGGATCACCTTGCACGCCCTCCTCTGCACTCCCTGTAGCTGTTGTTTTTGAGTGTATATGAGAGAAGAGGCCCACACTGAGGAGGCATACACGAGTTTAAGAAGGATGAAGATATGGTTCACCCCCCTCAAATCGTTAGCCTGTGTCCCCATGTAGTCGTTAAATGAAGCAGTAGAACACCGAACAAGAAAGCAACGTTAAGACAAATATGAAAATATTAAGCTTATATGAGCAACGCAAACTTGTGAAGTT
>NC_059274.1:16316789-16339289 GCF_017591435.1 Portunus trituberculatus
TATATATATATATATATATATATATATATATATATATATATATATATATACAGTGCTGCCAGATCAAGTTGCCAAAAGTTCCTGCTTTGCCTAAAAATATTTCCCTATTTAGCGCAGCATTTCCTGTCGTAATTTTTAACTTCTTACATACGTACATACACACATTCAAAAGTTCCCTGTTTTGCCTAAAATATTTCCCTATTTGTGTGTGTATATATATATATATATATATATATATATATATATATATATATATATATATATATATATATATATATATATACACACACACACACACACACACACACACACACACACGAATATATATATAGCTGTCATAAGTTCAGCTATCAAGCAGGGGCGAGGGAAGGAAGGGGAGGGACGATATAGGGATCTCATACGTGTCATGACACTGTTTGGGTGAATACGGGTCTCTATCGGTCTCGTAGAAAACAGGTTCAGCTAGCTAGCCAGGGCGAGGGAGGAAAGGGAAGGGACGGTATACGGGTCTCGTACAAGTCATGACGCTGTTTGGGGATGAGGGAAGGAAGAGTGAACGGTAGAGGAAGGATATAGTGATCGAGAGAGACCTCAGAAGTGGATTGAAATTCAATTGAGAGGGAAAGGAAACAATAAATAATTGATAAAAATTAATACAAATAATTATTGTACGGATGACGGGTGAAGAGGATGGGAGGAGGACAAGGGTGGGGACTGCGGATGAAGGGTGTGAGTCCGTTGGTCAAAATTTCCCTAGATTTTGTAACATTTTGAATTTTCTTCCCTGTTTCCCTGTTGAGACCTAAATTTCCCTAAAACAGGGAAATCTCCCTGCATCTGACAGGTCTGATGAATAAGTACCTATTTCAATAGCAGCATAATTTGTCTCTTCATTCTTTCTTGCTTTGTGATTTTTATAATGTCATCTGACAACACACATAGTGATCGCCACAATCGCCGAGGAACTCTCTTTCAAATAGTCAATGGTTAGCAGCATAATGACATTTAGATGACAGAGATATTTTCAGTACAACTATTTTTCTTGATTCATTACGTGTGTGTATGAGTGTGTGTGTGTGTGTGTGAGAGAGAGAGAGAGAGAGAGAGAGAGAGAGAGAGAGAGAGATCAAAGAGCCTCCATATCGCCTTCTTTGAACGCTTCACAGGCGATGTTGGCGTCCACTGAGCCTTCTTTGAACGCTTCTAGGCGACGTCGTCCAGTGGTTCCCAAACTCTTTTCTGTCATTTCCCCCTGCACCCAGTTCAACCATCCAGATTTCCCCCTGCACCCAGTTCAACCATCCAGATTTCCCCCTTCATGTATTTGAGAGAAAGACCAGTTAAAACACACTGAGACTATTTACTAATTTATTTTTCAAATGTACAAATATACTGATAAACTTATAGTTACAGAGTAAAGTGGATAGAGCAGTTATAGTAACAACTAAGCATAGCCATAGAGAGCGGTTACTAACAAATATAAGGACTTTTGATTTGACTGAGATTTTTTTAGTTAGTAGGTAGTGTAATTATTTCCCCCCTGGTAGCTTCAAATTTCCCCCCCAGGGGGAAATTTCCCCCAGTTTGGGAACCACTGACGTAGACCTTGCCCGGTCGTTGCTTTGGCGATGCAGGACGACAGCTGAAGGACTCTTTGGCGTTCTGCTAAGACATCGGTCGCATCTCGCACCTGCTTGGAGAGAGTCACGCTACTACCATGAACAATGAAGTCCTATGCCATGTTGTCCTCCTGTTAGGCCACTATGCCATTCACTACATCATATTTATAGGGCTACCATTCTCAGAAGGACACTGGTCGTGGAAATAAGAAAGAAGAAAGAGGTGGGGTCCGCTCATGCCTCATGCAACAGAGAAGGTTAGAATAGGGGACTACAATCAACTCATGTTAGAATATAAGGCTGGAAGATGAAGGATCATTCTACAACTATCTGTGAATGAAATCTGCAATGTTCTACGAATCATTACAACGGGTTGGGCCCTGAATCACAAAAACAAATACCAATTTTTAGATAATTTCAGGAACCAGTTCTTAAATTAGCTTTGAACCTCCAGTGTCAATACCGAATGGCGCGTAACACAGTGTTTGTTCCAGAAGTCTGGCAAGTAATCTGAGAAGAAAACAAGCATGAAATTATGACCTGTTCTGAAGTCGCACATTAGTCCCACAGTGGAGGCGGTGTTCCTTGTGCTTGGCTGCAGGCAGCGTAGTGGTCGCACTGAGGAACCACAAAGGACGCTGATGAAAATAAATAAATAGATAAATAGATAAAGCTGACGACCAAACTACCTCCTCTTCACGATCTTACCGCTCCTTGTAGGTTCATTGAAACTCCGTTGTGCGCCACTGGTGCCTCCCTGCCACGGCCCAGTTTGACGGGGACCGAGCTGCACAAGTTTTCATTCAGCCTCTTGAAAATGGTCGCCAATCTGTAGCGCCCTCCACTTTCCATCCATGTCTCTACTGCCTCCATGAAGACCTTTCTGCCTCCTTCCTGCCTCTTCCTGACGACCACTGGCGACTAAACCATTTTACTTGCCCAGAAGGGTCGTACAACGGTCGGCACTCCATTGGGACGGAAAGGTAAAGAGTGGGCTTTCATATATGAGATACCGATTATACTTCCTCTAGGCCGTAATTCCCGTGAAAAGCCAACATTGTATAAGAATGTTATGAACTAATTCAGTTCGAAAAAAAAAAATGCTTAGATATTTTGAAGGTGTTTCCATTTCTGGTGAATAAGAATTTTCAAGGTGTTTCCATTTCTGATGAATAAGATATGTGATTTTTAGTGTTTGTTTTTATGGTGTTGTTGTTCAGTAGATTTATTTTAATAGGACAAGAGAGTGCACTCAAAATTTTTCATGGTTTATTTATAGCCTCAGTAAGCATTATCTTCAGTGGATAAAATAAGCACATAGAAGGCTTGCAGGGCAGATCCCGGATAAATACCCATTACGATAACAGTATAATTTGTTTCTTTATTTAATCTTGCTTTATGTTGATACAACACAACACACGCAGTTATCACCACAGTCATCAGTTCCCTGAGTTTCAAGAGGCAGACAGCTTGCGCGGCAGACACCAGTGTTGCTGTCACAGCTTGGTTCCAGGAGGCAAACTGAGCAAAAGTCACCAGTTAGTAGTATAGCTACATCTTACATTTAGATAACATCCTTACATTCCGAACAAGCCAGATATAAACACGTTATTCCAGATAAGGACACGTTATTCCAAGTATTTTTTTGTTGATTCTATGAGTGTATGAGAGAGAGAGAGAGAGAGAGAGAGAGAGAGAGAGAGAGAGAGAGAGAGAGATAATTGAATAATTAATGAAGTTCAGTTTTCTTTTACTGTGATTTTAATGTAAAAGAAACTTGATGGTATATGCAAAAAAGAAAGTATTAGAAGAACACTCACTGTCCTTAGGGATGCAGCAGCAATAGCCGTTGTAACCCTCGCAGCCGTCAGCCGCTTCCTGCTCCAAGGAAGAACATTTCCTCTTGATGGCACCCGATGCCTTGAGACACCTGTCTGCTGCAGCGGCTGTTTGTGGGAACAGTGATGTTTCATGTTACTCTCTAAAGTATTACATAGCCTCAGAATACATCGGATTACATGTCTGCATAACTTTACTAGACTTCACACAAGATTTTATAAATTTTATTTCTACCTAAAGATGTCAAGGAATGCGTAAGTCCTTTATAATTAATTTTCAGAATTTATACAAGTGATGTCGCACCTGACAAATGGGCTGGATTAGGAGTCGCCAACTTTTAATTTTGAGTGAAGGATGTGAGTTTAGTAAGTGCATGTAGTTTTGTGAGTAGGAGAGGGCAGGCTGTGACTGCCCCTTTGAGTTGAGAGACACAAATGGAAACGTTCAGCGAGATCACAGCTTCCTTTAATGGAAGGTTCGTAGCACCCCCGAGCTCATCCAGACCAGAATTGGTCCGAAGCTATCGTTTCGGTAGGGTATTGCTTAGTATGATTACTGAACGCGATACTCATTCGTTTAAACTGTAATATAATTCACTAATCTTTGATAATCTTTTATCCTGCAGTTTGTTATTATTCATTTTCTTATTTTTCCATTGTATCTGATTATTGTTTGAAATCTCATGACTCATATGCAAGTGTTCGACTCTCACCACCACACCACTGCTTGAAAACTTGAGAAAAATTATCTTCCGTTCCTTACTATCATTTTTGCCTTTCATGAAATTCTACTGCCTTAATAGAACAACATCTGCATTAGATTCATCATGACATTGTCGCAGAATTTTGTAGTGTTTGCTTTTATAGATATAATTTAATTCAATATTCATCCATCACAGACCCAATTCAATATTTATCCATCACTGAGGCGTGTGCGACTGTCCTGAACCCATCATAAACACGTGTTCATATTCTTACCGTCAATTACTGGCACGCAGCACTTGCAGTGTAAGCCGCAGTTACCATAACTTTCCTTTTCATGTTCGTGGCACTTCGTCCTGCAGAAACCTTTGTCGTGATCACAGAGGAGCATGTTTTGGCACGCTGAAAGGGAAATAATCATCTTCACGAACCTGTTGGTGGCAAAAGAGCTACGGCAAAATGTTTCCTTGTACAGGTATGACGATTGAGTTTTTTTTTAAACTGCATGTATAGAAAAAGAAGAAAAGAACACACTCACGGTCTAGGGGAGTGCAGCAGCAGTAATTGGAAGAGGAGCTGCAGCCTGCGCCAACCTTTTTCTCCATGTTAGAACACTCAGTTTTGATGACCCCATGATCTCGGAGACACCACTCAACCTCGCTCACTTACGGAAAAGATGCAAATATTACAAGATTGCTTGAAGGTTATATGGATGACATAAGAAGCTCACACCACGTCAAAATGCTTCGTCTAATAATGTTATTACACTGTGACTAAGGAAATAATTGAGCTTGATTATTACCAATACATATTCTGAGCAGCATCAAGAATTACAGATCAATTTTTGTTTTTCTGAAAACAAAGAGGTGAGTAATGTTGACGGGGTATCAAGATCAACATTTCAAACTGAGGGGAGACATCAATCTAGTTGTTCCAGAGTCAGGCAGGTGACTCTGTGCTCTCAATGTGAAAGTGAGGAGGGAAATTTAAAAAAAAAAAGTCAACCGATTACTTTTGATGTTGTGGTCATTGACATGAGTGAGGAAGAAGACACAAATGAGCTATGTCATGTATTCAGTAAAAGTCTTTATCTGCATTTTGTTGGAAATCTATAAATGTTAATAACATAGAGGCGATACTATATCTGTGACTCAATTCACGGTGGCGTCAGTATACATCCCTTCTCAGTGAGACGATATCCCTTCAACAAATGTATCTCACTAATGATTAGACCTTGATATGTTAAATGATCTAGTGGTAAAGCTACAGGTGCTTCACTACAGGCCTTGCACTACAGGTCCTTACCGCTGATCTTAGGCACGCAGCAGGTGCAGCTTGCTCCACAGTTACCATAACTTTCTTTCTCGTCATCATTACAGACATCTCGGCAATACCCTCGTCCATGGTGGCAGGCCGGGAACGTCTGGCACTCTGCACACAAACAAATACTACTTGTACGCACTTATTTAAGTATTTTTCTACAGCATGTTTGAAAAAGTAACGTTGCAAGTGTATGTGAAAATATCAGCTACTTGATTACGTATTTGTTCAGTCTTTCAATAAAAATGTTGACAATAACTTTAAACGTACAGTGTGTATGTATGTGTGTGTGTGTGTGTGTGTGTGTGTGTGTGTGTGTGTGTGTGTGTGTGTGTGTGTGTGTGTGAGAGTAATAATGATTGTGTGTGTACCATATGGCCTGCCACTCACCATCTTTAGGCGCGCAGCAGCAGTAGGAGGCGGTAGCACACCCCTCACCGACTTCTTTCTCCAGCGTATTACATTGAACCTTGATGGTGCCTCCCACATTCATGCACTTCTCTATTGCTTCCACTATGGGATGGAAAATAATGTTGAGGCTTACTCTAATATACTTTGAAGTAATGCATTGTCGGGTAGTCACATGTAAATGTGATTTGGCATTACCTTACTTCTACACCATACTGTTCATGGCTTTCATTTAATTCATAACTATGAAATGGAACTACTCTACGTACCATCAGGTGAGGGGACGCAACACTTGCAGTTGTTGCTACATCCGCCGGCAACTTCCTTCTCCGAGGAGTTGCACCAAGTCCTGCACTGGCCAGTGCCGTGTTCGCAAGTCTCAGTAGGATCACACGCTGTAACAACACCAGTGTCATTCTGCAACTCCTTCATTCCTGTCTCACTTACCCTGTTGTTGCAGCTGTTGCTGTTGTTACTAATACCATTACTACCACTATTACCACTACCACCACCATCACTACTACTACTACTACTACTATTACTATGACTACTACTACTACCACTGATGATGATGGTGATGATGTTGATGATGATAGCAATAAACACACACACTCACACACACACACACACACACACACACACACACACACACACACACACACACACACACACACACAGAAGAAGAAGAAGAAAAAGAAGAAGGCTAATTTTCCTAGAGAATATCACCTACATAAACTAAAGTATCACCTTGGTGTATTCAAATAACATTGTACACATGCTTATGAATAGATCAATTTATGGATGGCGATGATACATGGAACTCGGTAGCTTTGCTCATACAGGGACTGCCAAGTGTAGGCCTGGCGGCCTCTTGCAGCTTCCCTCTTTTCTTATGTTCTTATGTTCTTATTCAAACAACATTGTAAACATGCTCATGAGATAAATTCTACATTGGTCTTTGTTTTGCATTTCTAAAACGAGACATGGGAACTGTCAAGCAGTGTTTCTCAGGGTAATATTCCTGCTCAACTATCTGGCCATAACAATAGACTCTCTGTTTGGCACTCACGGCTCGAGGCGGAGCAGCAGCAGTACTTGTCATAGCAGCCTCCCGCCACCTGCTGGTCTGACCCGGAGCACTTGGCCTTGATCGCTCCTCCAGCGTCTAAGCATTTCCTGACTTCGCTCACCGCCGCTGCAAAGGAAGCGTTTCAGCCACTCAGTTGCACACTTTCTCCGGAAATCATTCACACATTGTAATAATCTTTGTTTAGCGCAAAATGCCTTTTAAATACTCGTACATTTGCCATTATATATATAAATATATATATATATATATATATATATATATATATATATATATATATATATATATATATATATATATATTAGCTAATATGAAACTTTTAGAAAGACATTGTGGAGGAATAAGTGTGTTTTGGGACAATAGTGTTCCCGCCCTACAAATAAAAGTAATAAACAACTCGAGCAAGTTAAGTCGTTGTGCACACAGACGCAACCTTCAGCTTTGGAGGGCAAATGAGGATAAAATAGAAGAAAACATGTGTTACCTGTTGCAGTGAGGAAAAGGTGAGCTTTGGTATAGAAGAATTCAGGGCTGGTGTCGAAGTTGTCATACATCATTTTGACTTTTGAGTGAAGGTTGTGTGTGCAGTAACTACGTGCATGTAGTGTTGTGTGAAGGATAAGAGTTGTCTTTAGAGGATAGGATGTGACGGTTTACTTGTGTTATGAGACGAAAAGGGAAACGTTCAGTGTGATGACAAGTGGGTTTAATGATTCACAACCAGTGCCTTAGACCTCCCTTGCAGTACATAGCGTACCGTGACGTATGATTGCATAGAAGACTGTTCTTAATTGTTCTGCCAAAAATTGACTCTGAAACACATTTCGTATTTTGTAAACCAGATGATGCAATGAAACTATGATACATGATACATCGGGAAAACCTACCTGCGTGTTTGTGTGCGTGCGTTCCAGGTGATGAAAAAAGGTTTTATTAGTATTATATTCTCCATAATTTTCGTCAGAAACATTTCTTGGCTTGAATACCACATTTCAGAATCTCCTCTAAATAAATGTTTACTTTGTCGAGAGAGAGAGAGAGAGAGAGAGAGAGAGAGAGAGAGAGAGAGAGAGAGAGAGAGAGAGAGAGAGAGTTAACATCTATATGTTTTCATACAAGCAGAATAGTCTTTACCATCAGCGAAGGGGACGCAACACTTGCAATGGAAGCCACAGCCGGCGGGACTCTCTTTCTCCCCAATGCTGCACCACTCGCGGCACCTTCCGTTACCTCCGGCACACGACGGCTGGCCCAGACATACTGAAGGAAACATAAAAAAAATGAAAATAAACTAACTGAATATCGATAAAGCTGTAAGATTGAATATTGCATTTTTTGTCCTGTTTCATTTGCGTATGAATCGATTAGTGAGTTAAATCTCACCATCCTTGGCGATGCAGCAGCAGTAGTCGCTGGTCGCGGAGCAGCCCCGGCCCGCAACTTTCTCGTTCTCGTGGCACTTGGTCTTGAATGCGCCGCCCGCCCTTACGCATTCTTCCAGCTCCTCGATCACTGCAAGACAAGGGTGCGTGAGAGACTAGTTCCGAGAAGCAGCATCTAATGTGTTGTTTGTAACTGTCTTACATGATTATATAATACTTGTCATTACCATCAGTCGGTATCACACAGCATTTGCAATTCAACCCGCAGTGGCTGTCCTTCTCTTCCTCTTCCCAAGTATTACACCAGCTTCGGCATTGTCCGCGCTCATGTGCACATGATGGCTGGGCTTGACAAGCTGTGGATGAAGAAACAAAACATTACCCAACACGGACAACCTCAATCCTGAATATCACGGCCCACTACTCAAGAAACACAGAGTCCACTAACGCACAAGATGAAGGCATCTATGTATGCTCAAATGTTTCTTACCAAAGAATACAAAGAAGGATCATATCTGAAAACAAAGACAAAACAAGACACAATACGAACCATCCTTGGAAACGCAACATTGGTAGGGTGACGTGCTATCTCCGAGCGTCTCATCTTCATCTGAGGAACATTTGCCCTTGAACGAGCCACCAACTTCCACGCACCTTTCCACTTCCTTGATTGATATCACTGAAAAGTGGCGCCAGTTTCAGAGTGACGAAGTCTTTTGTCGCGACATTAGCTAATCTCAAACACACTTTACAAAACAAACAAATAAACAAACAAACAAACTAGCAAACAAACACGGTGTATTAACGGTGCAAACATGTACAGACAGACTCAATCTTAGGCGAGAAAAATTAAGCTTTTCATGATCTTCGCAATTAAGAAGCAATGGAAATCAATAAACAAACAAGAAGTTAAGACTGAGTCCAGTGACTAATACGACATTACCGCCAGTGAGAGCGACGCAGCACTTGCAGTGTCCACCACAGCCCCCGTAGGTTTCCTGTTCCCAAATGTTGCAAGACGATTTGCATTGACCATGTCCACCTCCACAGGTAGGCTGGCTGTGACACTCTGCAATGGGCGATTCAACGAAATTAACCTATAAAGCATCGAATGTGGTTTGTGTTCTACAGCTGAGAGTTCATCTGTCAACACACACACACACACACACACACAGAGAGAGAGAGAGAGAGAGAGAGAGAGAGAGAGAGAGAGAGAGAGAGAGAGAGAGAGAGAGAGAGAGGATGGAAGACCAACACTCACTGTCACGAGGGGCGCAGCAGCAGTAGTCAACAGACGAGCATCCTCCAGCGACCTCTTCCTCATCGAGGGTACATTTAGTCTTGAAAAGACCGCCTGCCTTGATGCACTTCTCCAGCTCGTCCAACGCTACATAATAGAAAGCAAAACATGTAGTTAAGTTCTGAACTTGTTTCATTATTTGACACTATTAAATGGTAGTGCCTGTCCACACCAGGAAGCAATGTTTGGAAGCAAAGTTTCCAAACAATGTTTGTAAATTGTTTCCTGTCTGAACGTTAGTATACAGGTGAACTGAGTGTACAGGTTGCTAGAGTAGCCTATCTACTTTACTTGCCCTTTTCGTAATTTTAAAAGGGAGCAAAAAAAAATATAAATAAGATGGGTGAGGAAATGAAAAAAAAAAAAATATTATGGTGATTCGCTTCTATAACCTGCTGCTGCGATCTGCACTTGTTACTCTCCACAAAACTAGGGATGAATATAGCAATTCGATAAGTTCTGAAGTTTTCTCAGAAGTTTTCGGGGTGTTTTCACTGCAAGACTCGTAAAGGGACTGATACGAGTAACTGATTCATCGTCGTCTCAGCCCTTCCGTCCCCCAGCTCACACACACACACACACACACACACACACACACACACACACACACACACACGAAATATTATCTTTGGAAGATGGCTTTATTTATTACCTTCATTCTTGGGCACACAGCAGTTACATCCTGAGCTGCAGCCACCATGCACCTGGTCCTCCCAAGGCTCGCACCAATCACGGCACTGTCCTTTGCCGTTATTACATTTAGGATTGGCAGTGCACTCTGTAACAGCGATATTAAAACAAATAATCAATAATATCAAGAGAAGGCAGGGTCAGGAGTTACTATTCTATGAGGCCATACATAGAAAACGGTACTGTCACATTCCAACGAAGCACCACGTTGGAAAGAAGAAAATGGCGATTGAAGTATATTGGAAAAGAAAGAGAGGAACATAGTGAAGAAAAGTGTAGGGAAGGAAGAAACAGCCGAAGCAGAACTATACAAGAAAACCACATAGAAAATGCTCATCCAAAACAGAGACCCTGAATAAAAACAGACCGCAAGAATAGAGAACTTCCTTTTTTAATTTGGCTGAGAAAATTTCTGTTATTGTCATCTACGTGGTCAACACCAATGATCATCCTTCACACACTGCGTACTTCTCCTTCCATTGTGGTCATCTCTGCCTACACCTGTTCACCACATTCTTAGGCTATCTTCACGACAAGTATTCTTTTCATTGTACATCCAGCAAATGAGCTGATCTCACCGTCAATCGGGGCACAGCAACAGAAGTCTGGTGACGAGCAGCCTCTGCCAACTTCCTTCTCCCCCTTGCCGCAGAACGCCTTGAAGGATCCGCCGTCCGCCTTGCACTGCTCCAGGTCCAGGATAACTGCAGCGGTGGACACCAGCAAATGTGAGGCGTAAGCGTGGTTCAGAGAGAGAGAGGCATCTTCTTGTATGAGGCAAGTTGCAGTTTCTGCATTCTCTTATAAATGCTCATTGAAATTTTAACGAAAAAGATGCGACTGGATAACTTGGTGTGTGTGTGTGTGTGTGTGTGTGTACTTACGCTCAATATTGGGCGCGCAGCACTTGCAGGACGAACCACACTTCCCTAGCACCTCGTCCTCCCAGGTGTTGCAGGCGTCCCTGCAGTGCCCGCGGCCGCCGTCACACGCCATGTTGGCTTCACAGACGCTTCCTACAAAACAGTGGATGGGACATTACTCGGAGAGTATCATTTGTACTTAAAGAGGCTAGATAACCCAATCTATACAAATAAAAGGGAGGAATCGGAGCACGTGCTTCAGATTACACTAGGGATCATTACCGATCTTGGAGGTAATACAACATTTGCACTTGTTGCCGTGGCAGCCGCTGATCACCTTGCTACCGGCAGGGCAGTGCGCCCTACAAAACCCACCAGCGGCCTTACAATCGGTTTCCGGTTGGCACTCTGTAAAGCAAGTACCAAAAAATAACATTACAGCCAGAGTTTCTGACGCTGCATAAAAATCATGCACTAATGTTCATGAGAAACTGGATTTTCAGATTTACTTCTGATGCAAACACGAAACAAAGTCTCACCGTCGAAGGCTTCCACGCAACACCTACAATAGCCGCCGCACGTGCTGCCAGTCTCCATCTCGTGGTCCTTACATGTCGCCCTGCAGGTTCCCTCACCTTTGTCACAGGAACCAAGTGCGTCACACACTAGAAGAGAAACTTAAGTTAACACTTAGCAATCTATCCGAGTAGTCATATGATCGCTGACATTCTTACTGGGGATTTGTTTTCCGCAAGAAACAAAACTGTAGAGGTAACATTGGGCTGGGTAAAGTAGCAGCTAACGCACCGTCTTTCAGAGCACAGCAGCAGAAGTTAGAAGCCGAGCAGCCCCCAGCCACCTCTCGCTCCCTGGAAGTGCATTTGGACTTGATGGAGCCTCCGGCCTGCAGACATTGTTTCACCTCTTCGAATTCTGGGGACGCAATGCGAACTGTTAAGTTTTCACGCCTCCATGTGCTTTTAGCATTTATGACATTTAATCTCGACTTTTATTGTGATGAAAAAAAAAGAAGAGTCAAACACACACACACACACAAAAAAAAAAAAAAAAACTTACTGAAACACGAATATTTATGTAAAGTCGCGAGCGTGTGTGTGTGTGTGTGTGTGTGTGTGTGTGTGTGTGTGTGTGTGTGTGTGTGTGTGTGTGTAAGATATAAAATTATTTTCACAAAAAGGTAGGAGCAGAATAATGTGTGGTACCATCTGAGAGAGCGCCACTGTGCTTACCGTTGAATGAGGCCACGCAACACTTGCAGTGCGGGCCACACAGGCCGTGCTTCTCCTTTTCAGCGACCAGGCACGTGGCTCGGCAGGTGCCGCGGCCACCGTCACACACTGGCTGAGCTTGACACACTGTGACAACGGCAACAAATCTTTTATTTCATTATAAAAACATAAAATCAGTAATTGGAACACAGCAGCAGTTGTTAGTCAAGAGAAAAGGAATACATCACTGGAAATGAGGGAAGGTGACACCCACCGTCAATGGTGGCGCAGCAACAGTACTTCCTGGAGCAGCCTCCCGCAACCTCCATCTCGCCCTCTCCGCAGTGGTCCTTTAGGAAGCCGCCCGCCTTCACACACTTTTTCACATCGGAACACTCTGGTAAAGGAGAAAAAAAAAAATGCATACATGGAATCTCTGTATCCAAAATTCTACAATGACACATTGAATTTGATTGTCCCATGATTGAAGAAAGATTGTTACATGATCAAAGTAAGATTGACAATACAACAGATTACCGTCTTCCAAGGGCACACAACATCTGCAGCCTGGGTGACCGCAGTCGTTGCCAGACTTCTCCGTTTCGCCGATCAGACACGACTGTCTGCAGCTGCCCTTTCCGTTGCTGCACGATGTTTTGCATACTGCCGGAACCAAACATAATGATAACACTGCAAACTTGCTACTGGGAAAGCGAAACGAATCTCACAGTCAACAAGGCAGTGTTTGGAAGAGAATAGAGTTGCAAACGAGACGGGAAGCTTATTTTCACAAAAAATATATAATTGAATTTATACACGATACTTGAACACAAAGCATTAGTGAGCTGAGCGAAATATGACTAGTAAAATTTTTTTAGAGTATCACATTTTCGAATATTGTTATAAAACAGTCAGAATTCATTTTAGCAATTGAATTGTGGGATCATGCGTATGGCAACCCGAATTGTGAAGCCTTTAAAGGGACACGAGTGACGTATGCCAGGAGGTGGACCTGGCACGATAAACACAATCAAAAGTATACGAAGCATACGACCTATTTATATTTGTTATTTGGATACTACTACTGGTCTCTGGCAACCCCTCGCCACCCTCGCCTCTCACACAGCATCTACCGACGCACGCATACACACTGAGACAGTTACTTTCCACTCATCTCGGAAGTACGAACGGACGATTTGCAGACACATGTGTTTACTGTGTGTTTACTGGCTGATATCGTGATAACCTTCCACTGCTGGTGAAAATAAACCCAATTCTATGAAGTGACTTTCTCAACACCCCCAGCGGTGTGATAAATTTACACCAAAGGCTCGAAAAATCACTGCCAGGAACTGTTATAGCGTCACACCAAGGCAAATAATTATGAGAATTTAATAGTAGACATAGGAAAAACGAGATGATTCTGTGTGTGCAGTTTCTCTAATTATCAGCACACAACGGAGAATGAACTACACTCTGCTAATATTGCTAGACGGACAACATTGGTGTCTCTACCTTTTCAAACTTTAAATGGCCATATCTCAACATATGACTTTAGCATTAAGGTTATCTACAAAATCCACCATTTTACAAATTTGCTTGTAACTTGGTGTACACATTGATAGAGAAAAAGACTAAGACTCTCCCTAAAGTGTACAGAAAGCTTGTTATGAAATGGAAAAACAGCTTGGCAAGCTCTCATGGTGACGTCACGTAATGCAACAATAACATCTGAAATATGTGGAAATTGACTAAATCCGATATGTTCCTTCTTTTTGTTTGTTTTACGTTACTAATTTTTTTTTCCCGAAGTAAATGTCTAAAAGATGAAAAGTAAGGCCTGCATGACATTTGGATGCAACAATATGCATGATTTTATATAGTCATGAAGCCATTATTCTATCATTTATATGAATACAAGCTGATGGAAAACATGTTTTTTTGTAATTCAATTCTGGAAGTTTTGAGCTTCAACGCCTAAAACTTTTTTCTTTAATTTTGGTCCAAAGAATGTCATTGTTGATGCACGTCACTAATATTTCTACTTACCTTTCGCTAGTGACACACAGCACTTGCAGTGGGCGCCACAATGACTGGCTGTTTCCGTTTCGTCACTCCAGCATTGGCTGCGGCAATGGCCTTGTCCGTGGTCACACTCAGCGTCACACACTGTTCATAGAATACAAGTTGTATTAATACACTGTTCATAGAATACAAGTTGTATTAATAATATCTCTCTCTCTCTCTCTCTCTCTCTCTCTCTCTCTCTCTCTCTCTCTCTCTTGATGCTTACAGTCATCACGCTCGTAGCAACACTTGCAGTCGTCACCAATGCAACCGCCATCGAGCTCCTCCTCCCAAATTGAACATTCCTTGCTGCAGTGGCCGTGCAACGCTCTGCACTTTTGTTTGGGGTTGCACTCTGGAAAGACATTCACAGTTCTAATGCGTTGTATATGATCAGTCCTTCATCATTACAAATGAATAGTGAATAAATGGCTAAGCATAGCGAGCCGAAGCTTAGTAGTTTCAGAGGTCTTCCTGCTACTTCTCTCAAACTGTTCATGATAATGTACAAAAGCAAAGTTCACACAAGGCTTATTATGGGACATATTTTCAGATCGCACCGTCACAAATATTAGTCTATGTTTATATTGATCATTACATTCATTGCTTTTGGAAAAGCTCTACGCATAGTACATGGTAACTCTCGCCGGTTGCTTTCCATCTTACATACATGATGGTAAGCGGTTGCATTATTCTGTATGTTGGCTGCTGCTTTGTGTCATTACTTACTCTGCTTGACAGGAACACAACAGTAGCAATTTGGTCCCGAGCAGCCCTTGGTGATCGCCTTCTCATTCCGGGAACACTTCGCCTTACATTTCCCACCCCGCTTCCTGCACTTTTCCTTCAGGACGCATTCAGTGGAGGCTGAAGGTATACACGTGTGTGTTAGTTAGTCACAGTGTATCAGGCTACTCCTCCCTACCATCATCTTCTCATGTAACTCTACCATTCACTGCAGTAATCACATGGATATGTTACCCAACACATGCATATAATTTGGTTCACCTTTTCCTAATGCACTTTCCTTTTCCTGAACACCATCACCTTTCATAAAAATCCATATACCACCCATATCACTAATCAACAATATTTGTTCACATTTCCATAGCTATTATTGCCTAGTGTTCCACATCCAAACATGGAAACATATAAACATACGAGCAGCTTCCCACCCAGGTTAATTTTTCCCTTAACAGAGTTTAGGGTGTGATAGTTGAGGAATAAGAAGAGACTAGTGAGGAACAGCGACCCCATATGAAGATGGGATATAAGCTGAGGAAGAAGTTGAGGAATAAGAAGATATCGACGCCACGGTATAACACGTAGCAAGACTACAATGTTGTAACCCAAGCCACCTTTCACTTTTTATTTCATTGGATTGTACTTTTGCTACCGAGCCAAACTTTGTTGCTTGTCATAATTTTCCCTTTAGTGAATTGGCACAGTTATCAGAATGAAAGGAAAAGGAGGCAGTGAGGCGTTTACCTGCTTTGTTCAGTGTCTCGTCCGATGCGGCTGTTCCGTTCACATCAGCCCTTGCCATAACTGAGGAAAGGAGCACGGTGAAAAATTTTAGAGCACACACACACACACACACACACATACTGTCTGTCTCTCTCTCTCTCTCTCTCTCTCTGATTGCTATAGCGATGTTCTTCAATGTATACGTGGTCATGATTACTCTGGTAGAATGATTATTATCTTTCTGTACTTAATACATCAAATAATACTGATTAAATAATGAATGAAACAACTAACATGTTTTCAGTCGTAAAACAAAGACTGTGGTTTATAATTTGGCTTCCCTGCTGAGGGCGCGCTGATTTCCTACAAAACTTTTGTCACTCACCTTGGTGACAGCACAGGGGACAGTCCGTGACGTTGGTCAGCGTTCCAGTGCACAGACTGGCTTCTTTCACACACGTGCCGCCGGAGCCAGAGCACGAAACAGCCTCTTCCTGTAATACAAAACATGCATACGTGCAGAGGATGATTGGGAAAACAGGCTTTTGTTGTCTGCTTGCTTAGAAATGAGTTTGTATACTCATCCATGAATTCTTTACAAAATGTAGACGATGATTGCGTATGAAGGAGTTTTAATAAGTGTCGGCACACCACAGTAACGTAGGTCATAATATCTTTCTTAAGAATGCAAAAATTTAGCAAAAGTGATAAGTAGTGTTTTTTGTTGTCAGGTAGACTTTAAAAGTTGATGACAAGTACATTTTTGATGACAAGGATATAAAATGTTTTTTACAAACAGCAAAAGCCTACGTGGCAAAACCTTTCAGCTGAGAACAATGCAAATTTATAAACGATTAGTTAGAATTTGAGAGGATTTAAAAGACTGATATTTCTTTCTTTATTAGTGTGTGTGTGTGTGTGTGTTTGTGGGCGCATGGGTAACTAACAGCGTGAAGGAAGAGTTTTCAATAAGATATTGATGGATGGATGGATGGATGAATTTTAGCTTAGGCGCTAAAATATTGATGGAATGCGCCGAGGCAGAGAACGGAGACATGAACAACTCTTACTAATTTGTTTACTGGACTGAAGAGGAAATCTTGCTGAAGGCAACCAAACCAAGGCGGAAAAAGAGTAAACTACCAAATCACGGCGGAAAAAGAGTACACTGAAGATGCCAGACCATAAAGGTAATGATCCAAATATTACGAGAATTGTCTCTAAACTTTGAGAATGCAGCGCGTGTCCTCGCCGTCTGGCGGTGAGAGGGCATGAAGGTTTACGTACTTGGTGTTCATCGTCGGGTTCAGAGGCAGTTGTGGTCGCGTCTTCAGCTAGAACAGCCGCCGCCAGGATGACTACCAGCCACCAGCGAGTAGTCATGTTTAGTCCTTGGGTTTTGGACTATCTGTAAACAGACGGTATTCGCCTGAGGTAAAGCGGAGGGAGAGGAGGGCAAGGTTGTGTGGCGTCTGTCCCAGCGTTGACTTTATATACATACTATGTGGGGTCCGTAGCGCCACCTGTTACCGATGACACACACCTTGTGGAAATGCCGGAACACCTGTTCAGTAATCAAGTAGGGTGCAGTAATCAAGTAGGGTGAGATTCATGTCACTGTATGTGAGTTTACTAATATCTAAAAATTATTTCATTATCTGTGTCTAAGGTCGTAGCTTGAATTATTCTGAATGCTTTATAATTTAACTAACCCTTTCGCTGTGCTATACAACTCAACACTAAAACAAATTTGTATTTCTAAGCATTATTAGCTTCACTAATTTGTGGCCAATATAGTGTTTGGAGGTGGCTGCAAAACAAAGCGAGATTGTTCCGTGTTATTTGTAATTGTGAACAAACTCGAAAAAAGGAACATAAGTATTACTTGTTGCCAGTGAGTGTTAAGCGACAACTGAATACCTGTATATCAAGAAAAACACACATGTGACTCGTAAGTGTATCGTTAATTGCTGGTGTCATAGTTTGATGTTCTAATTTGAGCACAGTACGATGTCCTCCATGAACTGTCAAGAGGATTTAATTATTTAGGATGTAATCATCAATATATCTCTTCTTAGTGTTCTAACAAACTTTAGTATTTATGTCCAAAAATGCTTGGAATACTTATATTGGTGGAATAATTATCACGTCTGCTATAAGGAAAGTTGCTCTTCAAGGTGGTCAGTAATAAAATTAATATGATCACCTTTTAAGCCAGACAACTGAAAACCAAAGAGTCCATACAAGGACGGATAGGGCCCTTGTACGGAGTTAACAGTTAGAGGGTCGAGAAAAAACTGGCTTAGATGCCTCAAAACGCCTAACTTCCTAGCAGTCATTTCAGCAGATGATATATGAAGTTTCCAGTTTAGATTATGAGTAAAGGACAGACCGAAGATATTCAGTAAACAAGAGGACAACTGAGTGTCATTGAAGATGGGATATTTGTCAGAAGGCTTGTGTGGAGTTGATAGATGGAGGAATTGAGTTTCAGGCACTAAAAACTACTAAATTTTCTCTGCTGCAAACAGAAATTTAAGAAAGATCAGAAGTTAAGCGTTCTTTGGCCTCCCTGTGTGATCTGTTGACTTCCTGAAGGGTTGGTCGTTTCTGAAAGGACGTGGAAAGATGTAGGGTAGTATCAGCGTAAGAGGGGATAGGGCAAGAAGTTTAGTTAAGAAGGACATTGATGAATAATAGAAACAGTGGGTGTCAGGACAGAATCCTGAGGAACACCACTGTTAGTATGCTTAGGAGAAGAACAGTGGCCATCTACCACGGCTGCAATAGAACGGTCGGAAAGGAAACTTGAGATAAAGTTGCAGAGAAAAGGAAAGAAACCGTAGGAGAGCAGTTTTGAAGTTAAAGCTTTGTGCCAGACTCTACCAAAAGCTTTCATATGTCTAAAGCGACAGCAAAAGTTTCACCGAAATCTCAAGACTCGGTAAAGAACGCCATAAGATCACCAGTAGAACGACCTTCAGAATCTTCCTATTGAGGATAGATTAAAAAACTTTAGACAAACAAGGGATTAAAGCTATAGAACGGTAGTTTGAGGGATTAGAACAGTCACCCTTTTTAGGAACAGGCTGAATATAGGCAAACATCCAGCAAGAAAGAGAGGTAAAGTTGATAGACATAGTTGAAAGAGTTTGGCCATGCAAAGAGCAAACACGGAGACAGTTTGTAGAACAATAGGACAGAGCCTATCAGGTCCATAAGCCTTCCCAGAGTTTAGGCCAGCGAAGGCATGGAAAACATCATTACGAAGAACTTTATTTGAAGGCAGGAAATAATCAAAGGGAGGAGAGGAGAGGGATGAACAAGCCCAGAATCATTCAAGGTGGAGTTGTCAGCAAAGGTTTGAGAGAAGAATTCAGCTTTAGAGACAGGTGAGATGGCAGTGGTGGCCAGATGCTAGAAAGACTTTGACATTTTCTATTTATGAAGAAGTGTTTGGCAAGTTGAAGAACAGAATTGGCATGATTCAGGGCAGAAATATAAAGTGCATGAGATTCAGGTTGTAAAAGCTCAAGTATCTTTTGTGGGCAACCTCTTTATCATGTATAGCACGAGAACAGGCTGCGTTGAACAAAAGTTTAGAAGGTTTAGGTTGAGAAAAAGAATGAAAAATGTACGCCTCCATACCAGACACTATCACCTCTGTTATGCGTTCAGCACACACAGATGGGTCTCTCACATGGAAACAGTAATAATTTCAGTAGCGTAGGGCGGCGGTATCGTAGTGAATAAGGTGATGATTGGGATTGGGCAGATGTCCACCCGTAGCTTCGAATCCCACCATGTACCGCCTAACACTTTGCCATTTGTTGAGTGGTTTAAAGTTACCTACATGTCACCATGATATCCAGGTTCTAGGTGGTTACACCAAAGATGCACTTGGGTGGTGATATGGTCCCTAATATGGGTACCATTATGAATAAAATTGCCTGCACCACTAATGGGTGGAAGCTAAACAGCGCTTCCTATACATACTCTTCAAGTATACCTACAGGCGCTGTAGGACATAACATAAAAATAAAAAGAGCACTTTCCCAGATCTTCCTAACTGGTAGAGGCAAAACGCCAGACACACCTCCGCTTTTGGGGATCCTGAGGAGGGACTGGAGAAATAAGACAAGATACAGAAATGACATTCTGATCGGAGGAGCCCAACGGAGAAGATAGGGTAACAGCATAAGTAGAAGGATTAGAGATAAAATAAAGGTCAAGAATTTTGGGCGTATCTCCAAGACGGCCAGGAATACGAGTAGGGTGTTGCACCAATTGCTCTAGGACGTCATGAAGGATAGCAAAGGTGAAGGCTAGTTCATCAGGATGGTGAGTGAAGGGAGAGGAAACCCAAAGCTAGTGGTGAGCATTGAAACCTGCAAAGATGGAGTTCTCCGCGAAAGAATAGAGTGAATGAATATGCTCCACTTTAGAAGTTAAATAGTTAAAGAATTTAATATAGTCAAGAGAGTTAGGGAAGAGATAGACAGCACAGATAAATTTAGTTAGAGAGTGACTATTGAGTAGAAGCTAGATGGAGGAAAACTCGGCAGATTCAAGAGTGTAGACACGAAGGGAAATTCAAGCCGTTGCGCGTTTTGTGTCCTCTAAAACTTATTAAGTTTCCTCCACATCATATTCCTTTTTTCAAGACATATGTTCTACTATTTCTCTTCCTTCTGTAAAATACAAATGTTTTCTAAACATTTACACGTATTTTCTTTAAAAAATACAAATGACACTTTTCATCATCATTTCTTCTCACATTTGCATCTATCATACAAGTACATATACACACGCAAATATATTTATTTCATATGTCCTGTTGCACGAATTGTAACTGTTCAGTTAGTTTTATGTGGTCTATGTTTTTTTTTGTCAATAAGCAAGTAAAGAAAGGTTTTTAAACTTTCATTCGCTTGGCGTTGTTACTAGGTTTGGGCTCTGTTAGACAACGAGGTGAACACTGGCCAGAAACTTTTAGCGGAATAAATAGGGCGGGAAACTCTAATCCCGCATGAACAACATGACGGCCAGTTAATTAATCCCTTAGAACACCATCTTCTCTTACATCGGTGACCACCTCGGTTACAGACGCAACATCCAGCTTTGGAACGAAAATGAGGAGAGAGAAAGTAGGAGGGAACAGAAAAGGGGCTACTGTCAGTTGCCTCACACACCTGTCTTTCGGTGAGGATAAGATGAGGAGGTTTAGTAGAGAATAGATTGAAAATTAGATCTAAGACCACGAACGTTGCAGAAGTTAATGAACAAAAACTTGAGGGAGATATTAAGATATTTCAGGTCGCCACCGAGAGAGAGTCCTACCCGGGGACATTTATGGTCCCCTTTCCAGAAGGGGACTCCTTGGCTGGTTTTGGAGTCACCATTTTTAAAATTTCAAGTGAAGGGTGTGTGTCTAGTAAGTGCTTGTACTTTTACATAAAGGAGGAGAGTTATCTTTAGAGCACAGGCTGTCACTGCTATCCTTGAGTTGTGAATGACAAAAGGGAAACTGATCCAGATCAGCACTGGTTAGACCAGAATTGGTCCAGAACAGAAACAGTGCTATTAGACCTTGCTAGAAGTAAATTGTCGTTTCGGTAGGTGTTTACTACCTCCTCCAGTGTGTGTGTGTGTGTGTGTGTGTGTGTGTCGCGCGCGCGCGCGAGTGTGAACTGATGCGTGTTGGGTTCGTGAGTCCTTTGAACCCGCAAGTGGAACCTTTTAACCTCATATTAGGTGTACTGCTATGCGGTGCTCCCAGCCGGATGAGTTGTAAGCGGATTGTCGCTGCTCTCGTCAACGAGGTCATCTCTCCGCTGTTCTCCTTTCGCGTCAGGACTTACCTTGTTGTCGTTATGAGGGCGTTTCCTATTTTAGAGGCACAGCAATCTGATATGCATCCACCATTAGATGCAACCCATTACGCGCTCCTGAAACCCGCACGCCAGTGTTGTCACCTGAGACGACGCAGGAGCAGAAAAAAGATAGGAAAAATGCCGAAGAAGGCACGAAAACGGAAGTAACGGTAGTGAGAGGCAAAATATGAAAGAAAGAAGAGAATGGATGGAGAACCAAAAGATACCGTGGCCAAGCAAATAGGATATTCAAAAGCAAATAGTAAGATAAGTAGTGCAGATAACATGCTAATGAATCACGAGTATGTACGGAGGACAACAACATCTAGGTTTAGGAAGTTTCCACGGACTCATACATAGAGAAACGGAAGATGGCGAGAGACAAAGACGAACAAGAGATACATTAGTAAATGTTAAGACAAGTAGAAGTTATCGCAGGTCGAGGAAGGAAGATAGTGACACAGAAGACGGAGAGAGAGAGACAAAGGCGAATTAGAGATACGCAAGCAGTTACTGAGATTATAAGAAGCGACGGAACAAGAAAGGAGAGGTTTCTATAACTTTCTCCCCATAGCTAGTAATATCAGAGGACCAGTAGATACCAGATTTGCAGTCAATAAAGGGCGACGTGACCGGCGACACAGTAATATATATA
>NC_059274.1:16349289-16361789 GCF_017591435.1 Portunus trituberculatus
GGGGTTCGATTCCCCGGCCGGGTGGAGATATTTGGGTGTGTCTCCTTTCACGTGTAGCCCCTGTTCACCTAGCAGTGAGTAGGTACGGGATGTAAATCGAGGAGTTGTGACCTTGTTGTCCCGGTGTGTGGTGTGTGCCTGGTCTCAGGCCTATCCGAAGATCGGAAATAATGAGCTCTGAGCTCGTCCTGTAGGGTAACGTCTGGCTGTCTCGTCAGAGACTGCAGCAGATCAAACAGTGAATCACACACACACACACACACACACACACACACAGAGAGAAGATTCGTGGTCTACAAAAACCCTTTGTTGTACAAGTGCCTGACGTGACTATCCTTTTATACTTAATAATGACTCCTCCATATTCCAACCTTCCACACACACACACACACATACTGGTGTTTTACAATTAATTGTTTGTTGAAAAGAAAGCTGGGATTAGAAGAGAGTGGGTAGAAATGAATACCTTGGAAGAGTGCATGAAAGCTTTCTCGTTCTTATTGCATAACGGAATGCACTTCTTCTACACGTCCAGCAATGAATCAAATAGTAAACGTGTAAAGATGCATATAGGTGACTGAAATTTAGGTAGTGAAATAGAAAAAAAAGTAAAATAAGAGGTATGTATAGAAGCAGAACTGATATAATTTATGACGTATAAAATAATGCAGGCATAAACAACTCTAATAGGATGTAAAGAAATAGAAAAATGGATTATTAAGTATTAAGAAAATATAGAATTGATGACTCAGCAGTAATGCAGGTACAGTTTGCTGAGTTGGTAGTATAACATGCATGAATACAAGACTGATCATGAAGTCACGCTTCTGTCGTCTTGGATCGCGTGACACAACGGCTGACCAATCGTCTCTCCTTGTTTTGTCTCTGGCATCCCTTACTTTCATACAGCCTGGCCAGCGAGTCACGTTCCCCTGAGGGCGCTATGGAAGAAGTTAGTCGGGAATAAATTACTAGCCTCGCAGCCCTTGCTCTCCTTTATCATCTTGCACAACTCATCATAATGTTTCCACAATGAGGATAATAATGATAATAATGATATTATTATAATAATAATAACATTAATAATAACAACAATAATGACAATAACAATAATAATAATAACAATAACAATAATAATAATAACAATAACAATGATAATGATAATAATAATAATATGTATAATGTGAAATATTTTTGTTATGATCCCCAAGCTGGTGGTTGTGAATATACAAGTCATGAGTAGTGAAGGACACGTGAAAAAAAATAAATGATATGTCTGTCAGTGAGTTGCATCGGAGGAAATGCATGGCAGCTCTCGCTTCTCGTCATGAGATACACAGTTACCAGTCGCAGACGCACAAACGCAGTACTCCACAGCACTCCACTCGGACAACACTGCACCGACCAGCTCCCAGCATGGCAGATAAGGGTAGGTTACTTGCAGAGGACAGCGTTTCTCAACCTTTTTATCCTTGCGTAACCCTTAAAATTAATGACATGTCTCAAGGAACCACTGCGCAAAAACAAAATTATATATCATACATTTTTCATTTCATTTTCATCGCATTTCACGTGACAAATATCGTATTATAAATTTTTGAATAACTAGTTTAAGGAAAAATATATTTTATATAATATTACAGTAACTAATAATTAATTTTGCGTGTTTAGTTATATTACATATATGAAATTAAAAAGTAAAAAAGTGTATTAGCTTATCTCACTTCTTCTTGCGGAACCCTTAGGGACCTTTTGCGGAACCCTCGGGTTCCAGGAAACCCGGGTTGAGAAACCCTGCTCTGGTGGCTGCTTGCTGCCTCAATGAAACTGTTAATGCGTTTTTTCTTTCTACCTTTCAATCACACGTTTGTATGTAACCACGCAAGTGTGTGTGTGTGTGAGAGAGAGAGAGAGAGAGAGAGAGAGAGAGAGAGAGAGAGAGAGAGAGAGAGAAACATACCAGATGATGAAGCAATAAATGAATCGAGCATGACTATCATTGACACCCAAGTCACACTAGCGGCCACTTGGCTCTCACCGTAATCCGTACCTTGCAACACCAGTGGCGTTCTAAATTCCCAGTGCGTTCATCTCTAATGTTCTCGATTTTCAGATAGTGCTATATTAGGAAGGGGTAAATTAGATCAGTGCTGTCCAAAAATTTTCGTCTAGTGTACTCTTTATTACCTTCTCCTATCGTTGCCTACCCGACGCCAATTCCGCCCCTCAATACCTGAGAAAGCTCTATTTTTTCTAGGGTAATACAAGTCGACTACACTGAGATGAAAGGATAATTTGCAACTGAATGCTTGACGAAGAACACAAACAAACACACACACACACACACACACACACACACACACACACACACACACACACACACACACACACACACACACACACACACACACACACACACACACACACACACACACACACACACACACACACACACACACACACACACACACACACACACACACACACTTCCGCTCTCGTCAAGAATGAAGGTCACGCGTGTTTTATATCTCTTGCGTGGAGTGACTGAAGAGGCCATTTGATGAACTGCACACATCCCCTGAGCCCGTCTTGCATGACTGATTGTTGAGGTGCATTCTGAGCAATGATTTAGTCTACACGCGACTCTCTCCAGACGCAGACTCTCTTGTTACCACCCACACAAGAAACAGAAAGCACTCGTGACCTTGATTCTTAACAGGAGCGGAAGTGTGTGTGTGTGTGTGTGTGTGTGTGTGTGTGTGTGTGTGTGTGTGTGTGTGTGTCCATGCTTGCCTGACTTTTCAAGGATGGGAATGGAGTAATTGATCATGGGTATCATGGGTATGTGGCACAGGGCGTGTGTGAAGAGTCGTGGAGGTTGATAAATTTAGTAAAAACGGTCTAACGCAGTGTTTGAATAAAACATTCTTTTGCTCTACAGAAGTCAAGGAGAATTGTGCCACTCCGCCTACAGCAACACACAGTTTGGTGACAGAAGACCACGTGCAGATGGCTCTCACCGCAGACAAGGGCGCTGCTGCGAGCATCACCTCCTGGAAAGTGGTGGATTTCACCAAGAGGGGTGATAATTACCTGTGTTTGGTAACCAGCGTGGAGGTTCAGTACGTGCTGGACGGCCGAAACTCAGAGGTGGTGTACGTGGTGAAGATCAATTCAGGCAAGACGTTTGGCGGCGAGAGTTTCCTTGATGTAGTCTTTGAGAAGGAATCGAAATTTTACCTCGAACTTGCGCCGCAGATCAATTCTGTTCTAAAAGGAATTGGTCATAAAGAGGTCAACGTTCCAAAATGTTTCTATGCAAGTCTGGAGAAAGGAAGGGAAATAATATTCCTGGAAGACCTGCGACCTAGAGGATACAAAATGAGTGACCGTAAGCGTGGGCTGGATGAGGCTCATACCACCCTGGTGCTGCAGGAGCTGGCCACACTTCACGCCGCCTCTCTCCTGTTGCAGAGCAAGACCCCTGGCGGAGACCTTGGGGTACACCACCTTTATATGAAGAGAGGCTTTGCCTATCTGATGCGTAATTATAATTCCTTTATGATCTCGGTAGAAAACAGTGCAATACTTGCCAAGAACATTATGACCAGAGTGGGAGGTTACGAGAGGGTGACAGCCTGGATAGACACTATAATTCCTAAGCTGATGGACATATTTAACGAGCAGATGGAGTGCGGCGAGCCCAAGGTGATTTGTCACGGGGACTGCTGGAACAACAACCTCCTCTTCAGGTAAGTCGCGAGCACTGCATCACAATTACACTTGGACGCTACAATCTCTTTGCATCCGTGTGCATTTTGCGTCTATATGTCCACGCTTTTGAGTCTTCCTAAATTTCCATCATCTGCTTACGACTGACGAATCACTCTCAGATTAATTAAACTTATCTGTGCTCTATACCTCGACACCAACTCCTTTGACTATTACATATTCTCTGAGTCTCTTTCCTTTTACAGACATCTCCATTCTTGGAGACTTTAGTATTCACCACCAGTTTTGGCTTTTCTTCTTCCTTCACTGACTATCCTAAAGAAACAGCCCTTACGAGTAGTTTTGTTGTCCTTTAAGACCTAGGGTCCTAGAGCAACATCGTGCTCGTATTCCTGACCGTCTTCGACATAAGTTCAATATTCTTGATTTTTTCTAACCTTTAATCTTTCTGCTTGTGTCGCCACCCGATCTTCTACTTTAGACAGCAACATATCTGCAAATTGTCATATCGCTCTAATCCTTCCTCGTAATCCCTCAAAAGCGGAGGTGCCTCTGGAGTTTTACTTCTAATTTTGGTAGAGCGGGGTGGGGCCTTGAAGACATTTGCTGATTTTCCTTGGGATGGCAACTGCTTCCGTGTCAGAGACCAGTCTCTGTGTGAAGTGATACTATCCCAATTATCAACTCTGCTCAACCTCCCAGACAACTGTCGCTACTTAATAACATTAAATTGTATCTTCTTATTCACTGAACGTCCTCGCTTTAGGTTTTATTTATAATTTGAACTGGAAACTTCTCATCTCATCTCTAGCTAAAACGGCTTCTTTTTAGTTAGGTGTTCTGAGTTGTTTGAAGTTTACTAACGGCATATCACATCTCCTTCAGTGGCCTCGTTGCTCAAAACATTCTTCTTTCTGTCACCGGTGCTGTCTAATGCAATATTTAATCTTATTTTCAAACATTCATTACTTTCTCTGGTAAACTCTAACTTCTCGTCTGTTTCTGTATTACCACCTTTCCATGATTTGAACTCTTCCAAAAGGGAAGCTTCTCGACACTTCGCTCATATTTCTTACTACTGGTTTCGATCCCATAGTGTTTTTTTTATGATGGTATTATTAGGCTTGGTTGGTGTCTCTCCTCCGTGAAAAGAAACCACAGAACAAAAATGGAGATTTACAACATCTCCACATGGCGGATCAGTCACGAGCTACGAATTAGAGAGAGTCTGTGCAGCCTACTCCTAGCCGATGGATGTCGTAGTCTGTGCTTCATTTTGAAGGACAACTCTCCTATCCGCCCCTCTTGTATCCCTTGGACTCCTTTCTGTTACACTCATACATCGTCACTTATCGTATGTGTAATGGATTGGCTTGCTCACCAACTATTTGGGTGCAGGCTCAATTTCAACTCATTGCCTGAGAGTAGATTCACGAGTTTTGCTAAAATGGGTCTTACGAGTGTCAGAACGCATCATTCGTATGAAGGTACGAAGGTACGAGTATTATTGTGTTAATCATCACATCACTGACATCAAAAGCTTGAAAGTTAACAATTTTTGCGGTTTTCAGTTCAGTAAAGTTAAGAATTGCTGCCGTTATGCTTGCTAAGAGAGAGAGAGAGAGAGAGAGAGAGAGAGAGAGAGAGAGAGAGAGAGAATGGGGAGGAGGAATAGGAGGCATAGAGAGGGAGCGTATTGGTCCTTCTGCTATCCGTGCTACACCCTTCACAAAGTCTATGGGGAGGGGAACAGAGGCTGGGACGAGGTTAAGACTGATGATAACACTGTGCATTTGTTTCCCCGCAGGTACAGTGAGGCCGGCCATCCCGAAGAAGTGATGCTGGTTGATTTTCAGCTCTCACAGCACGGCCCTCCGACCACCGATCTCAACTACCTCCTGTTTTCCAGCATGACAGGGGACGTCAGAAGGCCTAATATAGAATCCTTTCTGGAGTCCTATCACAGAACCTTCAGCAGCATCATGGAGGATGGACACCAGACAGTACCATTCACGCCGGAGCAGCTCCTTAAGGATTTCAGGGACAGGAACACCGTCGGCTCAATACTGGCCATGATTTTCGTGCCCTTGGTACTCTTTGAGACTGAGAAATCTGTGGATTCGACCAAAGACTCCGAAGAGGATGTAGATAAAGTTCTGCTGGAGGCGAGAGAGAAGTCCATGGAGACGCTGGACACAAACCCTCTCATAAAATCGAGATATTTATCCGTTTTCGACGAATTGTTAGAATTAGAAATTATATCATGAGAGAGAGAGAGAGAGAGAGAGAGAGAGAGAGAGAGAGAGAGAGAGAGAGATAATAGCTACAGACCCTGTATTCTCACAGCAAGAATCGATCCACTGAGGCAGCAGATGAAACATGAACCAGAGAACAAGAAATAGATTCAGTAGCTGAAAGAAAACCTGCGGGAAAGTCGCCATTGTCACTCAGACTACAGTCAGCGCAACAACTTACCACTCATCAGCTTAGAGGAGATGCCGGAAGGTAGAACTCAATAAGAGACGGAAGCATAAATTCTAATTAAAGGTGTTAGAAAAAAAGTCACTTGGTTGATCTTGAATTGCAATGAAAGCACCATGCGGACCACCACCCCGAACACCGCCACACTTCACCCGCTATCTCTCTTTCCTCAAGATTTTGCTGCTGACAGTCGGTGACGGAAAATATTTCAGAATTTCAAGGAAGCAAAACCTTCCTTAAAGCAAAATAAAACAATAATGATGATAACAATAATGATAATAGTAATAATGATACATAACCTAATAATGATAACCTAACCTTTAGAAGTAACAATAACAGTAATTGCAATAGTAGGTTTATATTTCTATCCTGAAATGTGTCTGTCTTCCAGATGAGGAAAACTTGTTCAGCAATGAAAATTTCAATCTTTTTAGCTCTATTTCCCCTCGTGACTTGTGACGCCTAACCAAAAACATCTCCAATAACATTACGTCTTCATCTTGGCCTCCATCTTCATCAGATGGCACCGCAGTCATCTCAATCATCTCCAATAATGAGTCTTTCCTCAAACCTTTGCTTATAAATACATACATTGGGTGATTCAGGAATTGTTCCTTCTTGCCTTTGAGCCGACAACTTCGTGGTTAGGTGAGTCGGTTGACGTCTTGTGTGTTGGACAAGTTACGACAGGCAGTTTTGTAAGTGTCTTTTCAACATTATGATGACATGGCTGTAAATACCATAAAGTGTTCTCATTATACGTTTAACAATAAACATCAGTAACAATGAGTAAATAATGTCTTTCTTTGATGCTATAAAGTATTATCATTAATGACTGCTTAGAGTGGTACGATCAGTTTTTCCGAATACAACCAAACAGTGTCCCGCGAGGCCAGCATGTGTCGAAGTCTTCGCGTAATCTTCTATTTATCATGTCACTTTTGTTGGATACACTGACTAACTATCCCTTAAGTAATAACATGTCAAAACAACTGAAATATAACAATCATGCCAAAACGTTGAGCGAGATTATGGTCGAAGGCTTCCGATGGTCGCAAGACTGACAGTCACGAATTTTATGAGATTTGACGATAACTATGTGCTACAAGTCAAGTACTGTCCTTTCAACGCCGTCATTCTAAGTGACCAATCTCTGACGATAACAATTCCTACCAAGAATTACCTCGAATAATCTCAAGAAGTGCCCAGGGCCAGGCGGCCACGCGATGGCCTTATTCACGTGTGTAACCTTATGGCTTATACCTTTGTTTATATAGTACAAGGTCAGAATTTCCAGAGTTCATGAGCGTTACGAGGAGGAACTGTTGTATTAGATCCTACACTCTTAAATACTATTGATCCGAGTGTCATGACAGCATGTCGTAGTTAGAACCCGGTTTCCTACACTTCAAAACGGTCCTTCTCTTCCTTCGCCTGGTAGTGAGCACAGATATACGACCAGATAGCAATTACCGCGTAAGTACACTATTTATATAACTGAGAAGACATACACCTCAAATAAATAAACTCATCACCAAGAAAGAATAAACAAGACCAACATCAGTACCCAAAACTCCACAAGACCACAGGAAGTCCATTGTCAAGAGAGAGTCTCCCACCCCCAGGGAAACCATTCAAACCAGGGAGCTCCCCAAAGAAGCCGGTAAGGCACGGTCCTCTCGCACAACACAATCCATAGTACCACAGGACACATCCAGACCGCCACCACTACAACCCTATGTCTGCCCCCAATCAGACAGACAGATATAACGCCACAACGACAGACGGTCGAAGAGTTCCCAAACACGTCCTCAGAGAAAGAGAGAGCCATGCAACCGTCCGTCCCTCATAGGTGTGTGAAGGCGACAAGTAGACCATGGAGCCTCCAAGGACCTGGCGCCAGACCCAAACTATCCTGCACTTCCCCACCCGTCTGGCCTAACACCACTCTAACAGGCTACTCTATCGTACATTTCTCTCCCTCTCTCTCTCTCTCTCTCTCTGGGAACCTAACATATGTACAGTGCAGAATTCGGTCCCACGGTCTGAGTTGGGACGTGTGTCGGTGCTGCAGGTATCGTTTGTTGTGCAATGTCTTCTCACGCTATCGAGGATGTTGTCTCCGAGCAGTGTGGTGGTTGCTGAAGTCTTGATTTGGTTGATTGATGGATTGAGTAGCAATGTTCACTTTGAAGAATCAGGATTTAGGTGGTTAAGGTGTTGTTGTTTATGTTGTAGATATGTCAGTGCTCTCTCTCTCTCTCTCTCTCTCTCTCTCTCTCTCTCTCTCTCTCTCTCTCTCTCTCTCTCTCTCTCTCTCTCTCTCTCTCTCTCTCTCTCTCGCGTTAAGAAGTGAAGTGAATAGTGTTGAGGGTGGGGGATGAAGGGACTGAGTGGCAGGTCAGAGGGATGAGGCGGATCAGCAGGTGAGGCAGATACGGCTGCTGCTCATTAGTGGCGGTACATGCGGCGCTCACGGTGGTGTTGGGTGTCACCTTATGTCTATCTACACTCCGACACCCCTATGACGCTAACTAATGCAACTCTGAGATAAAAGATAATGCGACTTAGTCAACGTCTCTACAAGTAAAGCTTGTGAATAGCATCCAAACAGATTATTTTACAGCTCATCGGCCAAACAGAACAAAAGGACGCAATTATCTGAAATCTTTTCATAACTTGTATCTCGGTGTGCGATAAGCGGACTATTTAACTCACATTCCTTGTTCCTGAACTTTGTGCCACCAAATGGCATTTCTCGAAGTATAATTTTAAAATATTTAAGCAAACTTCACACACACACACACACACACACACACACACACACACACGCACACACGCACACACGCACACACGCACACACGCACACACACGCACACACACACACATATCTCAGACGCAGCAGAAGCAACAGGAGCAATGAACCACACTGGCAGGCTTCATTGTGACAATCTTAGACGACAATTCTTGCGCTGCCGTTAGGGACTCGGCGCTGATTACAGGCAAAGACACACGACAAAAAATATGAGATTCCGCTAAGCTAGTTTTTTCTTTACAAATTTGATTTGCTGTGAAAGCCTCCAACTTGGTGACGCTTAAAAGAGACAAGACAATTCCACACCTAGCGCCTGATGATGGGTGACATTTTCTGCAGCAGAACTCAGATGGAGGGAAAGAAGATTGGAATAATAAATGTATGTATAAAAGAAAGATGCAATGAATGACGAAGGCACGTGGAAAAGAAAGGAGATTTTTAAAGGAGAGAGGAAGGATGCCAGTAAAGAAGAGGGATGAAAGTAAGCATGATTAAATGAGACAAACAGCAGCAGGGAGCGTGGAGGAACATTTGTGGTGAAATGGAGAAGCAAGATTTATGGAGGACAAAAATAATAGAGCGAAATTTGAAGAGAAATGAGGAAAGGGAGACAGTTGAGAAGCACAAGCGAGGAGCAGAGAATATAGCGTAGGGTTTGAGAAGCAAGACGTTAGCAAAGGTAAATAGGGAGGAAAGTGCGGGAAAAGTTGTCCTGCCTTCATCTCAATCCTATCCAGAGACACCGTATGTGAATAGAAGGGAAGTTCAGAAGAGGAATGAAATGGAAAACATATTCTGGTGAACGAGTGAATGCTAGTAAAAGTATGGTGGTGGTGGTGATGGTGGTGGTAGTGGTGATAGTGGTGAAAGATGCGAAACTTAATGTTACTCGTATAAACACTCCACCTAGTTCAGGAAGGGATTAAGAACGTTCATCTCCACCGCGACAAAATGCAGGTGGACACAATTTACATTTTCCTCCGCTATTTTTCCCGCCAGTGTACTTGAACAATGCCTAGAGTTTTAATAATAGAGAATTAAAAACCCTTTCCAGCATCAGTCTGTAAACCAGGCGTTGTTAGCACGTCATGCAGTGAAGCGGGAAAAAATCTCTTACTCAGATTTCATATAATAGGTAACGTTTGCAGAGAGAGAGAGAGAGAGAGAGAGAGAGAGAGAGAGAGAGAGAGAGAGAGAGAGAGAGAGAGAGAGAGAGAGAGAGAGAGAGAGAGAGAGAGAGAGAGAGAGAGAGAGAGAGAGAGAGAGAGAGAGAGAGAGAGAGAGAGAGAGAGAGAGAGAGAGAGGTTCATTCCTTCATTGAAAATCTTAAAGAAGTATAACAAAATTCTGCATAAAGAGATAATATGCACGAAATACTGTTCACATCTATGGAAGATATAATTCGCCCATCCCTCCTTAAGAAAAAACAAGAGTTAAAAGGTTGTTGTCCTATTGATTTCTTTTCTCTAACAGATTGCCTCCATTCCCTCACTCACAGCGGCATTTCTTTTTTTTTTCATGTCCTGGCCTATAGCGCTTGTAGGAAACTTGAAGTGTATTAAAAGAGCTGTTAAGCTTCCACCCATTAGTGGCGCAGGTAATCTTATTTATAGTGATACCCATATCAAGACCAGTATCATCACCCAAGTGCATCTTTGGTGTAACCACTTAGAACCTGGGTATCATGGTGACATATAGGTAACTTTAAACCATTCGACAAATGGCAAAGTAACAAGGCGGTACATGGTGGGATTCCAACCTACGCGTGGACGTCTGCCCGATCCCACGCTCACCACCTTATCCACTACGCCACCGCCGCCCTGATGTTGCATCTCTTACAGTTTTCTTCCTTTATTTGCCTGATTCTTGTTCTTCTGAGATTGATAACTGCATACCAACTCTCTCCTGCTATCTCACCACACAAGATACTACCCACTCAGACCCATTCTGCTCACCTCATTAAAGCAAAAAATAACCATTACCTTCACTCTTTCAATACTTTTAATGGTAAAACTTGGAAGTTTCTTTCCTACCCTTATATTTCCTCATCATAATGACTTAGGAATTTTTTATTGTCGTTTTTTTTTCCATCCTCCTACGATTTGGAAAACAAATTATTTCCGTCGTTTTATTTTTTTGTTTCTCTTCCCTGAATGCCCTCATTAGTTTTGGTAGGTTTCATAAGAGAGCATTACATTGTCTTATTCAGCTTTAACAAATTGTTCCTCACACCAATGTTCTAAGCTGATTAAAAACAAGATGAAATATTAATTTTGTTCGCATTTGGTAGAAGAAGTGTTTTCCTTATTTCCTTCTTGGTGGCTGCGGAAATGGATCACCGGGAGCCTTCTTTGTCTCGCACCAGCAGCGAGGGAGACAGATGGAGCAGGAAGAGTCTGCACCACCACCGTTCCCTCCCTCTGAGATTCATGCAAAATTAATGGGAAAGAATTGGATGCCGGAGGAAATCCTCATTGATTTTACGCTCAAGAATCTTTTGCTGAGAGGAGCGAGCGGTTGTGTGACGTGCTGCACGTGGTCGTTTACTTGTATCCTTTAGTAGTCATTTACCTTTTCCTTTCCATGTAACAGGTGAAGTGTGTGATTTATAAATCAATAGAGTGTAATGAGGCTGTTGACAGGGTGACCGTGCAGGCAGACTCCAGGCTCATGCGGTCTGTCCTGCGGCCGCAACGTGTCAGAGTCTATGGAGCACTTCAGGTTTTTTTTATTTATTTTTTTTTTTTACCAAAGACAGATAGTTCACTAGGGCATGAAGAGGGTGTCATTGGTTTTGCCTTCATTGTCTTTGTTCTTCAATACGATATTTACATTACTGTGACTCTTCCACACTATCAAGAACTGCTTGTGTGAGGCGACCCTAAGAAACAAACCCGCACGCGAGCCATGGAAGGCAGTGGTCTGAGTCACTCAAACATACGAAAATTTTATATGTGGATTCTGTAAAACTCGCCTTTCATTCATTTCCGTCCATCCCTCCTTTCGCTTACCTGGAAGTAAATATGCTATTGGATGTTCTATATTCCTAAACACATTAAACTAAATTACATTCAATTGAGAAATGTAAATGTAAATTAATTAAGTTAGTTCTTGCTCTAGAAGACACTGAAAAAAATGTCATTCAACGCTCCCAGGGGAAATCCAAGCGATGGAAGACGCACACGGGGCACCAAGGAGGATGGAGGACACAGAGAGAGAGAGAGAGAGAGAGAGAGAGAGAGAGAGAGAGAGAGAGAGAGAGAGAGAGAGAGAGAGAGAGAGAGAGAGAGAGAGAGAGAGAGAGAGAGAGAGAGAGAGAGAGAGAGAGAGAGAGAGAGAGAGAGAGAGAGAGAGAGAGAGAGAGAGAGAGAGAGAGAGAGAGAGAGAGAGAGAGAGAGAGAGAGAGAGAGAGAGAGAGAGAGAGAGAGAGAGAGAGAGAGAGAGAGAGAGAGAGAGAGAGAGAGAGAGAGAG
>NC_059274.1:16366789-16369289 GCF_017591435.1 Portunus trituberculatus
ACAGAATAGCACCGTCATCGTTATCTGCATCGATCGCAGTGTACACGTGTAGGAAGGGTACTTGTTGAATGAAGCATCCCACCACACCATCCTGACGCGGGTCTTGATTTAAAAGAACATTCTGGAGTTTATTCAGTGATGTAGTCCAGAACTGGCACTCTATATAATATATTTTTCTCTTCACCACAGTTTGTGACTTCACAGCATCTCGATCACTAACTGAAGACACATTTCCACTCTTCCTCTGAACCTATGATAACAGACAATTGTATTTATTTTTTGTCCAGATTACTTTATTCCTTATATATATCCGTTCACTTGCCTGTGTGCAGTTCACTGTTAGGCAGAATGGATGGGAGTGTTCAGAGTCCCTGCCTTGATGCGTGTGGCGAATCATGGCCAAGGCTAATTTAAAGTGCATCCACACGATCGAACAATGTTCGACGGACAAAATTGTTACCAATTACTAGTGGAAAGCGGAAAGGCTCATGCTGCATAGTGCAATTCTTTTGGCCTTGTTTTTTTTCTTGTGTACCATGGTAGTGATGTACTGCACCAGTCGTCCAAGGCCAGACACTGACTTAAATGCCTGAGTTACCAACGGACATCACCTTCGAACATTGTCCACCGGTCTTTGCCCTGTGAGCAAAGTTGAAACGGTGGTAAACCACCTCATCTGGTACCAATGCTTGTTGCCAGATCCACTTCCATCGTTTCACCGCTTATGACGTCATCCTGCTTCTCCTGTGATATGGTAACGATTTTGTCCGTCGAACATTGTTCGATCTTGTGGACGCACCTTTTAACACTAACACGGACAGACGGACAGCTAAGTTAATAGACTGTAAAAGCGATTTTACATTTTCATGGCGACTAAACTCTTGATTTCGATGATTTCGAAGTCAGGATGAGATAAGTTATTCTTCTAGTCATATGATCAAGACCAATGGCGGCAGCTCTTCTGTTTTTCCTTTTAATATTAGTTTTTTTTTCTACCACCTTCTTTGTTTGGTAGTTCTCTTCCCATTATATTTTGTATCTCATCCTCTACTCTTGATACCTATCTTCCCAACATCTTTATCTTATTATCTTCATTCCTATCTCTCTTTCCACCCTTGCAGCCGATTTTCCTTTCATCGTTCTCTTGTTATTTTTAATCTTACGTCTTCTTCCACCCTTGCCATCTCAGTGCCCCTTTGTTCCGCTCCCTGTCTCTCCTCCCCGTCGCCTCAGCTGCAGTGTGGCGGTGACTTTAGGTCATTTGTATGGTAATTCCTGCAGCGGCCACGTCTTCATCTCGGCACAACTGTTACTTTCGTCCTCACAACTCCCCAAAGTTCCTCTCATTCTCAAAGTCCAAGTTTTCAGTCCTGTCTCTCTGTTCCGTCTTCTCTCACTCCTCGAATTTTTTCACCTTTCTTGTCACTTCTCTATTTCATGACTTTATCCCCATCTTCAGTACTTTTGTTAGTTAATTTTTCATTGTCCTCTTATTCCCAGCCCCTTCCCATTCTCTCTACTTTTTCTTGTCTTTCTTCCTCTTTTCCTGGTTTATCTCTTGTTGCGCTTCATTCGTTTTCCTCCGTTCGTGTACTTCAACCGCAGATCACCTACAAGCTCTTACACTCTCTTCCTTCTTTTATTCCCAGCTAACTCTCATTCCCTCTCTATCCTTCCTGAGTCCGTTCCGTCCCTTTAAAGCACCGACACGGATCGCCGCTGTCTTCTGGATCTCCCTTGCGAGCTTTTATCGATATTTTGGCGCAAGATTCCATTTACATTTCTCTGGTGTGTAGATGTTTTGTTATTTACTTACTTATCCATCTATCTATTTTCAGGTGAGAGGTATTCAAGCAAATAGCAATAAAACTGGGGAAGAAAATCCAGAGAAAGTTCCCAAATAGTGCACTTCCAAGGAATAACTTGACTTTAAATCTCGAGAGTTTTGAGTCACAGGTAGAAGAAAATACAAAAGCAGGTGAAAGGGATCCAGAGTATGCTAGTAAGAAGAGGGGAAAGAATAAAGATACTTACTGCTTGTCTTGCATTAGATAGGTGGACAGTGAGTGGAATAGTTATTAGTTTTGAGTCAGAGGTAGAAGAAAATACAAAAGCAGGTGAAACGGATCTAAAATCTGCTAGTAAGAAGTGAAAGAATAAAGACACTGCTTGTCTTGCATTAGGGAGGTGGACAGTGAGTGGAATAATTACTAGTGTGTGTGTGTGTGTGTGTGTGTGCGCGCAGGAAGGTGGACTCAAGGACAGAGGCGCATGAAGACTGTCTAAAAAAAACTATCAAGCATAGTTCAAATTTATCGTAACATATCGCACTGTATGACTTCCTAAACGATTCAGGAGCTCGCACAACCTCGCCTATCCTTATTGTAGCTTACTGTTTATTAAAAAATCAGAAAAGAAGCAGACTAACCACTTTAGAGTATACAAGCATTAAAACTTGAGAGAGAGAGAGAGAGAGAGAGAGAGAGAGAGAGAGAGAGAG
>NC_059274.1:16374289-16379289 GCF_017591435.1 Portunus trituberculatus
TTTTGTCAAATTTTCTCAACTTAGTCTTACATGCCAGTGCATTAGTTAACGGTGTGTGTTTCACTGTTTGATCTGCTGCAGTCTCTGACGAGACAGCCAGACGTTACCCTACGGAACGAGCTCAGAGCTCATTATTTCCGATCTTTGGATAGGCCTGAGACCAGGCACACACCACACACCGGGACAACAAGGTCACAACTCCTCGATTTACATCCCGTAACTACTCACTGCTAGATGAACAGAGGCTACACGTGAAAGGAGACACACCCAAATATCTCCACCCGGCCGGGGAATCGAACCCCGGTCCTCTGGCTTGTGAAGCCAGTGTGTGTGTGTGTGTGTGTGTGTGTGTGTGTTAATTTCCATCTCACTATTCTATTCATCTCTTTCCTGCCTCCACTCTCTTTATCTCTAGTTCCTTCTCCTTTCTTTCCTAACGTCCATTGCATACAGTATATAGATAGCTAGCTAGCTAGATAGATAGATACAACGTATTTTCTTTCTTTCCTCTACCCATAGGTATCCCTATACCTTCTAATTCTAGTACACTTTTTTCTGTTTTTTAATACTCTTATCTTATACATGTACACTACCCTTCAGATCTTTCATCCTTACTTCAATCACCTTTATCCCTCCACTTGTCTTTCTTTTCCTTCATTCTTCCTGACGCCGTGCCTTGCTGCTGCTGCTGCCACTGTTCACTCTCTCCTCACCTATTGCCCTCATCCCTTGACATTTCATTTCCTCTACTTCACTCTAGACTGTATATTTTCATCGCCTATTGCTGCTTCTCTCTGCTCTCTTTTGTCTCTTCACATGACGGGTCACAGTCTCCTCGCAGCACCCACGCACTTTCAATACGGAGCAGTAAACACCAGCACACCACCCCGGGCACGCTCGTCACAGAAGCAATAGTCGGGAAAGACAAATAATACAGTTTAACATTAGCCAGCCAGGGCTTGGGTACGCCGGGAAACAATGAATGGATGCCTCTTAAGGGACGGTGGGGAAAAGGAGGAACGGAGGGAGAAAGGAAGGGAAGGAAAGGAAGAATGGAGGGAAAGTGGAATGGAAGAAGGGTGGAATGGACGAAGGAAGGGTAGGTGGGAGAGACATGGAAGACGAGAAATAGTGAAGAATGGAACGAAACTCAGGGAACGAAAATACAAGGGAAAGATGAAGGTCGAGAGAGAGAGAGAGAGAGAGAGAGAGAGAGAGAGAGAGAGAGAGAGAGAGAGAGAGAGAGAGAGAGAGAGAGAGAGAGAGAGAGAGAGAGAGAGAGAGAGAGAGAGAGAGAGAGAGAGAGAGAGAGAAAGGCAGAAGTAGATGGGAGACTATTGTAAAGGGGAAGAAAGAGCTTGAAGAGATGATGTGTGAGGGAAGAGGAGAAAGAGGAGGAGGATGAGCAGGAGGAAGAGGAGGATAAATGGAAGGGCAAAGATGGTAGCGGATGGATGGCGCTGGAGGGGCAGGCATAGTTGTGTAGTGGAAGCAAACTCCGAGTGTTGATTTTTTAATGTATTCAACACAAGCCTGATACATCACGCGAATGGCATTGAAGTGTAGGTTTGGTGATGGTCGACTGAGTGGAACAGTGCGCTAGTCGTTGTGATCCCTGCCGTCCTCCCAGTTCCATCCCCACCCACTCCTCGCTATGTTTTGCCCTTCATGCACCTGTACAGTTGCGCTTTTCTCACCTTTCAACACGCAACAGTGCTCTTCTCTAGTGTTGATGCCTACCACCACCATTTTCCGGAACAAAAGTCACATTTCTCACACTATTCTGTAATGACACAACCACGAAGTAACATTGCTTGAACAACTCAGCATCTTGCACACACCTGCCATTTTGCTCCTAGTTCAATCCCCTGGCTAATTGTTTACAAGAGATACATAAACACGCACAGTCAGTAAATAGCAGTTCGACAACCAGGCATTATTTTCACAGACTGCTTCCTTGATACAAAAAGATAACACAAGGAAAGACTGCCCCGCGTTACTTGAGGGAGGCAGCAAGTAACAGCTGTACAGAGACTTGCATGCGGTCAGTGATGGGAGGATAGGCGGCTGAACACTATTACTACTATCTACTATTACCACCATCTCTACCGATACAAAATAGGACTAAAGACGAGTGACCTGTCCGTACTGGGGTAGAGAACTTTACTTTATTCCTCAGTGACCTTGACCGATGGTGACCCGACGATACCTGACCCGGATGTGTCTTTGTGGAGGATAATAGCTGGTCAACAAGGCATTCTTTACCAGATGCACAACTGCAGGAAAAATAAACACGTCTCTTCCTTCAGTAAATCCACCCACGTGAGCTTCTGTCCTCCCTTTTGTCTCGTGAAAAGAAATCGATTACTCTTTCCTCTTTTAATCTCTCTCTCTCTCTCTCTCTCTCTCTCTCTCTCTCTCTCTCTCTCTCTCTCTCTCGTGCCATTATATACCAGTGTTTCTGTTAGCGGTGAATAAATATTTCAAGCAGTAAAGTTTTCATTTTCACTCTGAATATTGTAAGACTTATTTTAAATCTAATCTCTTCTACACATACACAACAAAAAGTAGATAGAAATATGTAAATTGATGAAGCAAAACGAAAAACACACTATGAACTGTCTTTCTTTTTTATCTTTGTAACGTCATTTTGCCTCTAAATTCGTTACACATTCTAAAACGTCTGTGAGCGACAAACAAAGGTTTTAATCGACAAAGTGAAGTCTTCCATATCACCAACAATATTAACTAACATAGTATTCTCTTTTCTCGACTCTTCCTCTCCCTCGTGTCTCGTCCTCTGCTAATCTTATATCTGTCCTGCATTTTCCTCCTCTCTCCCTCGGCTCGCCTCTCCTATACACTTTGCGTTTTTACTCTCTTCTCTTCTCTTCTCTTCTCTATATTCTGCTTGTCGTTCAGTCTCCCAACTCTATTGCAACTTTTTCTTCCTTTAAATAAATGCGTTTGCTGGAATTGATAGGAAAACACATGTACACACACACACACACACACACACACACACACAACACACACTGTACACTACACTATAACAGAAGCAAAAAAAAAAAAATAAAGGATAAATTCAAAGCACCATCCATGAACAGTGATTGCCTGATTTCATACAATAGAATCCTTTCGTGTAGATTATCAACACGAGAGACAGAGACACAGAGACACAGAGACAGAGATAGAGATAGAGATAGAGATAGATAGAGAGATGTGTGTGTGTGTGTGTGTGTGTGTGTGTGTGTGTGTGTGTGTGTGTGTGTGTGTGTGTGTGTGTGTGTATGTGTAACCAAACATTCATGTACTCTTGATGATACAGTAATAGTGATGCTACAGACGTCACACACACACACACACACACACACACACACACACACACACACACACACAGACACCAGACACACACACATACACACACACACGCACACAGCCATTACCACCAGGTTTTCTCCACTGGCCGTAATTAATTGTTGGCGTTAATTTCCCCAGAGAACCTGAGGCCAGTGCACGCTCCCGCCTCCACCTCTGTGCCGCCGCTCTCTTCTCCAAAACCTTCCCACCACCATGTCGTAAAGTGCGCTAACATAAAGGAGTGGCAAATAGTAGCAAGACTCTCATACGGTCGGGAACTTTGCGTGACTGGAGCAGACTCACTAATCACGCTGTTAGTACCGAGGAGATAGAAGTTTAAAAAGAGATGGGGACGATAGGTGGAAATAAGGAAGGCATGTTTGATACAGGGAGTGCCACGTGTCGGCTTGACGGAACTGTAACGCGTTTAGAGTACCTTGCCACTGGTTGACCTGTGTAAGGTGGACAACAGGCTGGCCCCGCTTTGCGTCTGGCTGGCGTGGACGGTGGCTGGCCGCTACCTGGGAGAAGGAACATAATTTAGTTTTAAGCCAGAAAGAGATGAAGATGAGTGTCCACTTTCCGTCTTTTTTACTTTTGGGAGCGGCACTCCGCGGCCTTCCATTTCCATTCATCGGACAGCTCTTGGCCTGCCAGTGAAATAAAATGAACGAATAATAATGAAAAGCGACCCGCAGAGCAAGAGCGTTAATTTAACGAAACCTAATACTGTACAGCAAACAGTACAGACAGCAGTTAGCTTCACTAATACAATGAGGCAACGGGTGATGGTAGCGATAGTGGTGGTGATGATGATGATATGATAATGATGGCGATGATGATAATGATATGATAATGGTGTGATAGTAAATCTCACAACTGACTCCTCTGTGAGACTATGAGCAATACATGTATAGCAGCTATACATAAGCGTATTAAAAATCTTGTACAATTCTTTTTAGATATGAATGGAAGCTGACTAAAGTGACTTTCAAACTTTATTGCGTGGTGGCGCGCCACATCTTGGACTCGGAGGGCTCACCAGCTTATGTAGCCAGTGCAGTGCAATGCAGGCCACACCGCTTTTTGGTGACAGTCTCCACGTGCAGTTTGCGAATCAGAGAGAAGTTCACACTATGTTATTCCTTTCTCTGTACCCAGCCCTGTATTTAGAAACGCTCTGCTGTCTCGCCACGAATATATTCAAAGGCTATAGAGATGATTAGCGTGGTTAACAACCAAAGACCCCATCTTGAAGAGAGGTTTATTCGACAAAGTTTAACCGTGTACTCACCAGCATCACCAGGCTAAAAAAGCGTACAACATCACAGTTCCAAGCGCAAAAGAAAACGAGATGAATAGAGGAATAAAGACATATAAAGGGAAATTGTAAATAAAAGACAACAAAAAATCGAAGCAACTAAATGTTTACATGCTAAAAAGAGTGATTACCTTGCCTGTGGCGGTGAGGTGAGCTGAGGGCACCAGAGGTAGAGTAAGAAAAGGAAAGGTTTGGGCTTAATGCCTATCCACTGCACAAGGGCCATTAAGGCAGACATGTGAGCTTGTGGCCTTTCTTTAGCTGGGGTTGAAGAGAAAGCACCACTAATCTCACCAAGTATCTGCACTGGGTCAGAACT
>NC_059274.1:16384289-16409289 GCF_017591435.1 Portunus trituberculatus
GCAAGACACAACAGACATCAACACACTTCATAAAATGCTGTGAAGTCTTAAGTAATGATGTTTTCACGAGTAAATTCACGGATTCTTTCACTAAGAATATGTTTTAATCTAATTTTTTAGCTCCGTTTCATTATTTTCATTACCATCATAATTTTCTTGACGTCCCACAGAGATTAATGTTCTTAAGTGTTGCCCTCAGTTCATTCAAATTCGAGACAGACTGAGAGAACACCTTTTATAATGCAGTAACTTTGTCTAACACTTCTGTTTCCATGATGTCATGAATTCCTGATTTGATTTTCGGCATTGCTCTTCATATATGGAGCTTTAAAAGAAGATTCGATAAAATTATGGACGAGGATGATGGATGGAAGTAAGTAGCTTTGCCTCACTACGTCTTGCAGCTTTTTTTTTTTATGTACCTTTGTTCTTATATCACGCAGATCAAATGAAGGAGTGGCTGTCAACTTGCAGGTGATCGTCTTTGCAGTACCTCCTTCCCACTGAGTCCTGCCTTCCCTGACTCCTGCGACACCCTCACTCTTATATCCCAGTAACACACCCGTCACTCACCTCACTACTACCTATCCCATTACATTACCACCTGTGCCATCACTTATTACTTTTCTCTTTGCCCATCTATCAACACCTCACCACCCTGCCTTTAGCTCCCCATCACCTCCCCACTCCCTTCCCCATCACCTCCCCAACAATAGCTTCCCTCCTCCCACGTCTCAAGGAACGCACATTACCTCTCTTTAATCTTCCTCACTGAAGGATGGAGGAAAAGTTTACCATTAATTTTTTTCATCCAAACTTGTGACCTCAACACCACCGCCACCACCACCACCACCACCACCACCACTGCTATCAACATTTTTACTCCTTTAGCAGTTTATTACAGGGAAGAAAGTGTCAAAGTGAAGGGTCTACAGGGAGGAAAGTGGCAGAGGGAAGGGTCTACAGGGAGGAAAGTAGAAGGGGAGGAGTAGAAAGAGAACAGTGACTGGGGGAGGTGGTACAGGGAGGGAAGTAGCAAATGGAAGGGTCTACATGGAGGAAAGTAGCAGGGGAAGGGTCTACAGGGAGGAAAGTGACAGGGGGGGGAAGGGGAAGGATCTGCAGGAAGAAAAGTGGCCAGCGGTGAAGATGGAAAAAAGTGAAGCAGGATTTGGAAGATTGAGGCTACGGGTGAGCGGGGCAGGATGGTGGAGGCACGAAGGGGAAAGAGTTACCAACAGCTGTATAGGTTCAGAAGAGAGTGACAAGCCAGGAACGTGAGAAGTAACTGGAAACAGAAAACAATGTGCATTTTTTGAGACTGGAAGCTTTGGTGTGTCTTCTGAAAGTTTTGTTGCTTCTGACTAGAAAACCTCTGACGTGCAAAGAAACTAAAGGGAAAATGAAGAGCTACGGCAGTATTCCAGAAATTAGGGAACCCAGGGAAAGGAGAAACAAGGGAGATGTATTTATATAGAGAGAAAGGAAGAAATTTGAGCGCCGTAATAGGAAGTACCAAATCACTTAGCATCATCAGCACCATCACCACCAACACCAGCGGCAGCAGCAGCACCCGTCCCAGCACAGCGGAGTGAAAGTTGTTAATTTGCGACAGGAGACCATCCAGTAGGACATGAATATTGCAAACCTGCTTCTCTATGCATTGCCTCTCCTCGTGACCGTTTCCGGATTTACTTACTGAATAATGGCTAACTTTTTCTTCTTCATGTTCAAGTATTACTAGTCTAGAGCACCTGGTACAGTATTATCACTTAGAATCACATGCGATAACTTAAAGAAAGGTTAGTTTGGGGCACACGCTACAGTTCCGCTTTGACTTGGCATTCATTTCCGTCTCCTTGGCCTCTAAGCTGAAGATGGCACTCCTCACCCCAGAAAAACGTCAACTGAGACATAACTGTTTCCATAAGTTACCTTTCCAAGATTTGCTCTGTCTCTAACCTACCGACGAACGTGAAGGAAAGATGAATCGGTGAACAGTGCACGGACTTCCTGAATCACAAATGGAACCCATGGAAGTGTAGGCCGGTGTGCTATCCACTGCACCACAAAGCCGCTTGGTATCATGAATATTGTCTCAGAATACCAGGTAACAAAGATGATTAACTATTGTCGTTTTGAAAATGCCGAGCAAGTACGCTAGGTGATGTATGTGGAGGAAACGAGGAGTGGAGTGAAGTGACCTGGTACAATGGAACCATGCGTACTTTGGGGTCCGCGGGGCCTCTAAGCGCATGGGTTCGAATCCTGTCCACGGTCCGAGTGTAGGTTGGGCTTCCTCACTCAGGGCAACGGTTGTCTAGCAGGTGGGCTTTGAGATAAGAGGTACCCCAAAAAGTATCCCCTTTAGCCCATGAATTTCCGTGAAAAGCTCACATTGTATAAAAAAAAAGGATTTCCTACCAGTAAAGGGATGAATGAACAAGCTTGAAAATATTACTACAGACTGTAGTTAAAGTTTGCAAGGGTGTTATTACGATTCCAATGTTAAAAAAAAAAAAAATGTGTAGTGGACCTGACCTCAATTAATTGAGCCTCACGTCCCCACCTCCCCACCACGGCGCTATCAATAACTCAGAGGCCGAAGTGTCTGCCAAGCCTCTGTTACTGTCTCATGAAGTTATTGGGACTGCAGATAAAAAAAAATGAAGGGACTTAAAAGTGTAATCTAATTTGTTGCCAATGTCAGTGTAACACGATCTCATCTGACTGAACAAGAACGAAACTACTGACATTAGAATATCTTTAAGTACTAACCAGTCTTTCAGCATCAATGGCGCTTTAAAACTTTACTTCAATTGTGTACTAACGTATACATTTCATTTTCTTTTATAAATGAGGAGTTTACACTGTACGTACAATAAAGTAATTTACCTGATAGAGAGCACGATGGTGTTGACATGCTTTCCTGAAACATTGTAGCACGTGGTATAGCAAACTTATATAGCAATATTTCAATAAACTTCTGGAGAAAGCACATCGTATAGGGGAAAAGAATGACAAAACAAGATGAAATGAACACAGAAGCAGGAGAATTAAAATAGGGATACCTTTAAATCACGTCTGTGGAAGGTCCATATTCCCAAACGACTGACCATCTTATCCACATAAACTGCAACAAACTCTCAATAAATGCTACAATGGAGAGAGAGAGAGAGAGAGAGAGAGAGAGAGAGAGAGAGAGAGAGAGTTAATGATGAAAGCAATGACTGAACGGCCAGCAAAAGACAACCATAATTTTCTCACTATCAACACGCATCATATTAATCAATAATGAAACGACCACCGGCAGCTACATGTAGCTTCGTCTTATAATTTGTTGTCTCTCTTTCCATCAATTCAAATAAGATTCAACATTCCCGCCGCCAGTATCAGAGAAAGGAGCGATGAACCAATACACCCTCTCTCCACGGCAGCCAGACGACTACTGAGGGCTGAGGCTAACCGAGCAGAGAGTACAGTGTTGGGATGCGCAAACTCGATAAAATGCCTCTTAGTTTCGCCCACTCCCGCCAGAGCGCGCCACACAACACGTGAGTAGCGGGACATCCTGACGTGAACAACATGACGGCCGGTAGCGTGAAGGATTCTGTCTCTCTCTTGCCCTTCGTCTGTGTGCTGTTAAGAGTAATTTTGTCTCATTGATAGAAAATACACAGAATTGTCTTACTAAATTTGCACTATTACTTTTATACTTTTTTTTCTTTATTTATTTGAAGCAGAAATAAAATTGTTTCTATAAGGGAATGTTTATCTCACCTTTCCTCTTTGTTGTTCACGGATTCATTTTGTTTCAGTGAAAAGATATATCTAGAATTTTCTTGCCAAACGTACCTTTTTTTTTGTATGTGTGTGTGTGTGTGTGTGTGTGTGTGTGTGTGTGTGTGTGTGTGTGTGTGTGTGTGTGTGTGTGTGTGAAGAGAAGAAATTTAGTTTGTTGCAACGAGAAAAGATGATTTATTTTCGTTATACATGTAAAGTTCTCTGAGTAAAACGTACATTTTTTTAAAGGAGACAGAATAAAAAATAAGATTGCTTAAATGAGAGAAAGAAAATGTAAGAGATATTTTCTCAGTTCACATAGAAGCACAGTTACTTTTCTATCGGAATTTTCACTTTTACATTTCATTTATTTATTTATCTGTCTATTTTTAGAAAGCAGAAATAAAATCATTTTCCTTAACTATTTTTCAAGCATCAGCTCCCTATGAAGAAGAAGCAGAAGCGTCATGGCGAGGAGTCAAGGCACTCAGGGAACGCTAGGAGGACGTAGTGAAGTGGCCAACCATTCGCATGTCGCTTTGTTCCCACCTGAGACTCACACGACCATCAAATTAATTAATAAAAAAAATGAAGATTGAAGTGGAAGTTCGTATAAGTTCGAGTCTCAATAAAGTTCACGGTGGTTCCTCGCGGCGGCATAAATTCGAACTTGTTCTTCCTCCTGACAGATTGAGGCCAGGTCAGAACACGCCACCCTGGACACCTCGCTCGTGCACTCTTGTCTTGCTACAGAAGGCATTGTGTCTCCGCCAGTTCCTCCTCCCATGGAGAGAGAGAGAGAGAGAGAGAGAGAGAGAGAGAGAGAGAGAGGGGGCGGTCATTGATCTCATTCATCATCACCTACATCTGCTACGTAACGTCTTCTCTTTCTCCTTCTCCGCCTCTCCTCCCAATAATATATGTCTCTGTGTCTCTCTCTCTCTCTCTCTCTCTCTCTCTCTCTCTCTCTCTCTCTCTCTCTCTCTCTCTCTCTCTCTCTCTCTCTCTCTCTCTCTCTCTCTCTATATATATATATATATATATATATATATATATATATATATATATATATATATATATATATATATATATATATATATATATATATATATATATATATATATATATATAATGCTATTTAACGATTTACAAATCTGAAAGAAGCGGTGACAGAAGGTCGATGGTGGAGAAGCGAGCGGCGGAAACGAGAAAAAGTGGAGATTGAGTTGATGATTGATCTAATTTCGGTTCCAGTTTATATTAATCGCTGCCTGAGACTCTTCCATTACTGAGACCGATGAAGGGAAGCGGTGAGGAATGGAGAGGCTGTTTATGGATGGAAGGGGAAGCACAGGAAACGAGAAGGATTGATAGAGTGGATGATTACACACAAAAACAATTATGTAAGTGAATTGGCAAAGGAACTAAGGATCGCACATTTAGTAGAAAGAGAAAAGCGATGGAAACGTAAGATCCAGAATGAAGAAAGGAAAAGACATACAAGGAAGGAAACTGTATTGGAGAATGACGAAGCCTGGTGGAGGAGACGCGGTGATGTGGTTGGTGGACAGAAGGAAAATTTCGCTGTAAGATTCGCTCTCCTTTTGAAAATTGATTCACTTGTCCAATCTTTCCATGAAGGTTTTGTGTGGGCGGCGGGTTGGCTGACGATGCGACCAGATTGAAATTGTAAAGCAAGGAAAGACGCGGGAGGAAGACCAACAAAGGGCAACGATACTGTGATTGTCTACATTAGATCTCATGTCAGGAAATGCGTTGTATTATATCCACCTATTAGAGAAGCCAATAAAAGAGAGGCTGGAAACGAGAGTGCCTACCGCTAGCTTAGCCAAAAATCACAGAATAACTCTCTTAGACGACTCTTAGAAGACTCAAAACGACAAACTATAAAAGCTGTTTAAGTTAGAGATGAGATGTGATGCTGGGTTCTAAAGGGATGGAACTTTAAGAATCATGAGGGGAGTGAGATCTTCTGCTATCTGGAGAACATGTTTAGCATGATTCCAGGCAGATCAATACAGCGCATGAAATGAGTAGTCTTTGTGGGCACCTCTCAGGCATGACGTGAGAACAGGATGTGTTAATGCAAGGTTTGGAAGATTTAGGTCGAGAGGAAGAGTGAGGAGTGTATGCCACCACGCCAGACACTATAACACAGACGAGTCTCCATGGAGAATCAGCATAATACCTCCTCAGGTCTCCCGAATTAGCAGAGGCAAAATGGCAGAGGCATCTCCATTTTCGGGGATCCTGTAGAGGTATTTAAATGACTGGACAAAATGAGGTTGGGATTAGGAATGCCTAACATTTTTACACACCATTTTATTTCCATTGTGTATAACATGACCGTACCATTTCAATGTGTTACTCTGAACCCATTCCACTACTGCAAACTACACATCAGCGGCACAAACTCTCATCCCTCATGCTCCACATATCAAACAATTAGAGAAGGCAATAAAACTCGTTCAGTACAAATGGCTCAGCAAACAATGGCAGGAGTCAGCCGTACATGAATGAAGGAATCAGGTGAGGCAGTGGAAGGAACACGGCAACGCAAACAGGACTGGAAACATTGAGCTAACACTGGACTGTGTTGACAAAGTGTTCCGAGCAAACATTTCTGGGAGACAGTGGGTGTTTTGTCAACCTGCCGGAATGATTTACACGAGGTCGCCAGCTCAAATGTATCGTGGAGAACTTTTGTCTTCCTCTTACTTACTGTCTGCAAACAACAATAACTATCTTCCTGAGTTTTGTGGACGAGTGATGTAATTCTCTCCAGGACAAGAATTGATATAATTTTCTGAAAGGCCATTCTTTTTCTTTCCACTTAGAGTCTGCAAACACCAATGATTATCCTCCATGTCATGTAACTCTCAGCAGGACAAGTGATACAATTCTCCACATCCTCTAAAATTCACATCCCTTTTCACTTCACGGTCCACAAACAACAATAATTATTTGTGTTTTATGTCCAAGAAATACAATTATCTCTACGACCAGAAATAACATAACTCTTTACAAAACAAGGAGTGATGGAATTCTGAACAGCATGAGAAGTGACTGAATGACGTTAGGAAGCTGTCAGTTGCAGTAAATGGATTAATTTCAAGGTGGCTTTTGGATGCAGCGAGAGAAGACATGCTTGTAATGAGTATGCTGGGGAAAGGCGCAGACGAAAGGCGCAGATGACCGAGAGTGCAGGAGAAACTTGACCCGCTGTGGCGACCCTATGACCGAAGCAACACAAAGAAGATGAAGAGGAGGAGGAGAAGGAGGAGGAGGAGGAGGGGAGGAAGAGACCGTTTGCGTGGGAGCTCTATTGCACTTTGCCGAAATGGAGTCGCGGTTGAGTGAGGTAAGTGAGGCGCCGCGGTATCGGAGTGTGCGCCTCGCTGATGATGATTTTCAGGCGCCTCTTGCTATTGATGGTGATGGTGGTGGTGGTGGTGGTGGTGGTGGTGGTGGAGGCTGTATCGTGTGGCTACGCTTTAAGTCATAAATCATACTCCTCTTCATCGATATTTCTCCACCCAATGGTCTCCTGGTAATATTTTTTTTTCTCTCTCTCTCTCTCTCTCTCTCTCTCTCTCTCTCTCTCTCTCTCTCTCTCTCTCTCTCCAGTTAATGATCTAAATTCCACTAGTTCAACGTGTAGTGTAAAAAATTTGCGAGTGAGTAATAATTTGAACCATGCCAAATATAACACTATGAAGGACACGATGCTGCAACATGAGGAGGAAAATTAACCACCCTGCCAAGAGAGAGGTTTCCATAACGCCCGCTTGAGACAGACAGATTAGAGACAAACCCGTCAAGAAACAAGAGTGAGAGGGAATTTCGTCAACCTATTACTGTTTTATGGTGGTTTATTCAGCACGTGTAGCCAATTGCTTGTTCTGCATCTCTTACTCCCCATTCTTGATCATATTCGCCCCTCATGACAACTCACAGGAAAAGAATAACGCACACTCTCTTCTGCCGGGTAAATTCATCTGATATAGCCTTCTTCCCACACACAAACTTCTTAACTCACTCTCATCTGCCGAGTAAATCCATCTCAAATAGTATACTTCCCCACACATTCTTAACACACTCTCTTCTGCCGAGTAAATCCATCTCAAATAGCCTTTTCCCACACACTCTTCGTCTCTACACTTGCCACTCAGACCACGTAAATCTCGCCTCTATGCCAGTAAATAACAGCTAGCCAGACCATCCCAGCCACAGCCAACAAGAGACAACACATAGCGGAGTAAGAAGCACCAGAACGGAGACAAAACCTAACAAGTATACCAAATAAAGACACTAAACAAACACCAACGCTTCTCAGACTTTCTTCTTCAGTGAAAGTAAATCCAGGAGACTGAGCGAACCACGAAAGACGAGACGAAGAAAGTAAGAAGGTTAGTATTAAGGCAGAGTTGTTTTTAGTGTTTTTTTTTTCTATTGGATTTTTTGGCAATCTTATTTGGTCTTTGGTTTGAGTTTAGTGGTATTTTATTCTCTGTTAGGTATGTACAACGCTAAATTCTTCATTGATAGTGTTTCATGGCATTTATCGTTAGTTTGTAGCTTGAATTTGGTGGTACTTCAATCTCAGTTTTTCTTTTGATTTATTTCCACCATTTAGGCTTTTCACGAGAATTTAAGGGCTAAAGGGGATACTTTTTGGGATACCTCCTATCTCAAAGCCCACCTGCTAGGAAACCGTTGCCCCGAGTGAAGAAGATCAACCTACACTCGGACCGTGGGCAGGATTCGAACCCGTGCGCTTGGAGACCCCTCGGACCCCAAAGCACGCATGGTTCCACTGCACCACGGGGCCCCCTTTAGGTATATACAACGCTAAATTCTTCATTGATAGTGTTTGATGGCAGTTATTGTTGGTCTTTGGCTCGAATTTGGTAGTAGTTCAATCTCTGTTAGGTATGAATAACGCTAAAGCCTTCATTGATAGTGTTTCATGGCAGTTATTGTTGGTCTTTGGCTTGAATTTGGTGGCACTTTAAGTTCTGTTAGGTATGCATAGCGCTAAACTCTTCAACTATTCCTACACCTGATCTCGCTAACCATAGATTCATTAGCACACCTCACAAGATCATCACTTCAATACATCTCTCGTTGAATCACTAGCGCTGTTACATGTTTTCAGGTCACAACACATCCACTATCACGAATCACCAATCACCATCACCACCTCTATCTAATGCTCCTACCATCACCACCACCATCATCATCATCATCATCTCAACCTCCACTATCACTCATCACTACCATGACCACTAACTACCACCATCACCACCACCATCACCAGCGCGACCTGGATAGCGCAAACCGAACATTAATTAAGGTCGCCGACGTTAAGAAGATTAGAGTAAAAAATTAGATGGTCTTAATGGCGGGAACTTGCCGTCAACTCCTTTATGGGGGCTTATCTCTGTGTGTGTGTGTGTGTGTGTGTGTGTGTGTGTGTGTGTGTGTGTGTGTGTGTGTGTAATTCACCTCGGTCGTCTGCTGGTCACCCAGCCAGTCTTCCCATTACGGAGAGACCTCAGAGCTCATAGACCGATCTTCGGGTAGGACTGAGACCACAGCACACTCCACACACCGGGAAAGCGAGGACACAACCCCTCGAGTTACATCCCGTACCTACGTACTGCTAGGTGAACAGGACCCACACATTAAGAGGCTTGCTCATTTGCCTCGGCGCTTACCGGGACTCGAACCCGGCCCTCTCGATTGTGAGTCGAGCGTGTTAACCACTACACTACGCGATGTGTGTGTGTGTGTGTGTGTGTGTGTGTGTGTGTGTGTGTGTGTGTGTGTGTGTGTGTGTGTGTGTGTGTGTGTGTGTGTGTGTGTGTGTGTGTGTGTGTGTGTGTGTGTGTGTGTGTGTGTGTGTGTGTGTGTGTGTGTGTGTGTGTACTCGTTTACGTTATTCATGTTTTAAGATAACTATTATTTCTTTCTTATTTTTTGTCATTCTTTTTCCTCCTTGGACATTTCCCTTTTTTTTTCTCTCCCTTCTCCTATTCATTTTCATCCTTCCATATCTCCTCTCTCTCTCTCTCTCTCTCTCTCTCTCTCTCTCTCTTATCCCTTCTATATATAATTCTCTTCCTCCTCACCTCTTCACTCTCACTTCTCTTCCTCCTCCTCCTCCTCCTCCTCCTCCTCCTCCTTCTCCTCCTTTTCAACTACCACATGTCTTTCACTTTTACTCCTCCTCCTTCTCCTCCTCTACCTCCTCCTACTCCTTCTTCTCCTCCTAGTCCACTACCAAACGTCTTTCACTTTCATGCTAACAGAAACCACATAGTATGGGTCAAAAGGTCTACTGCTGTTGGTTCTTCATTTGTGTTCTCTTGTGTATGAGCTTCTATGTATTCCAGTGTGTTACTCCTTCCATTTCTTTCCCTTACCACATCCTCAGCCTCCTCTCCTCTCGATGGCAGGGGAGTGACAAGCGACGTCTCTCCTGCCACCATCCTGGACGAAAGTATTCCTTGTTTTCAATTTCCTGGTGACATGAGGAGATGAGACCAGCACACGCCGCCACCCCGACACATCGCCTTACCTGAAGATCGGCTCAGGTGTTTGAAGCAGCTGAGAGTAAAGCCTAGGATGACACCTGCTTCAGCCGCGTCCACCTGATGTCGCTGCTGATACTACTGCTGTTACTGGTGGTGGTGGTGGTGGTGGTGCTATTGTGTGTGTGTATGTGTGTGTGTGTGTGTGTGTGTGTGTGTGTGTGTGTGTGTGTGTGTGTGTGTGTGTGTGTGTTTCCCTGGTTCAAATATGTGTATTGATATAACAAAAGTCTTCACTGTATTCCAGCAGATTTAGGGCTTCACTCATTCATTTTCTGGAAATAATTGCTTTCAAAACTTTTCAATTCAGTTTCAACATACATTTTTTTCCCGATACGGCGTGAAGCACCACCATGAATTTCCTGCCAATTGGACACAAAATTGTAATATGCCTTTGTTCTTGCACCAATAGAAACTCTGGCTCGATGAAAATTCCAGAGGTTATGTTTTGTAAAGGAAGGGAGAGTGTGTTAGACGGAGGTGCTTCATTGTATTTTTGTGTTGGAAGTAGTGAATGACTGAGTGGTGGTGAGGATGGTGGGCGGGAGAGAGCTGGTAATGGGAACTATGTGGAACTTGGAAGGAATGAGTAGCACGTAAAGATGGAGAGAAGGACGGAAGAACTTGGTAACTGAGGAGGACTGTGTGGAAAGACTGATCAGGAAAGGTATTCTTAGGGTCAACATATGGCAGGACTGACAGAGGAATGAAAGAAATGCAAACAAATAACATAGACACACTTAAAGAAAAGAATGGTGGACCTGGAAAGGAGAAAGAGAACGTGAAAATATCAGACGAGTTTTATTGACGTGATATGAATGAGATAGACAAGCGACAGTAGAGGATGCTAGAGGAAGCCTTTGTTCTGCAGTGGAACCAGAGGAAGAGATGACGGGAAGGCAGAGAAGAGGTTAGTGAGACAATGTGTAAATGGAATAGGCAAAGGACAAGCAAATGTGGTAAAAAAATATTTCGTCTTCAATCACAAGCAAACCATCCTGACCTGGCACAAGGAAACTCTCGTCGCCTCTTTCGTAGTGAGGTTTGGGAGAGACGCGGGTCGAACACAAGCCGAGCCTGTGTCCTCGTGGCAGTGTGGCTTTAGTGCGGTACGGCGGTGTGACGTGGAGGGGCTGGGTTGGGGATCTGTGAGGGTCTTGCTGAGAGGGGCGGGACAAATCCATATCCAAGCCACCCTAACCTTGCACAATGGAGAAGTTCCTTCCCTTTCGACCCTTGGCGTGAAGTGGCGCCGGGACGCTCCTCTGATTCACGACCAAGGAATGCCCGCTCGCCCTTGACCGCCACGCTGCTCTTTGTGGCGCGAATCTGCTCACGGTCGAAAGATGACGGGAGGACCTGCCGCCTCAGCTGTATTAGGGCCGCGGAATGAGATAGGTTGTGTCGAGATGGTTACGTAAACTTGTACACCTAACCTAGCCTAACGTTACCTAATAGTTCCAAGATTTAGTGCCCTTGCTCTATTGGAAGTCTCGGAATTGGATGGGTTGCGTCGTGTTGCTTACATAATTTAATGCAGAAGTTAAATGAAGTTGGTGATCTAATCTGATGTATGTAGATCAACAATCTCAACTTTATATTGGGCGTGCTGGGTTTGCACATTGGATCATGCTAGCGTAGATTACATCGCCGAATCTTACGTAACCTAGCCTTAAGTAACCTAGTTTTTCTTGTCGAGGAGAAGGGAAGGAGAAATAATTACGGACTGTTTCGGTTGTCTTTTTCCTCTGAGGTTTTTCTCCCATAAGAGTTCAAAACCTATGCCCCTATCGATCTGCAAAACAGTTGAGATTATTCTTGTCCATGTGATCGTGTTTGCTGCTCCTCGCATGATTCAGAGCAACACAAAGCCTCACAAGTCATAGATAACTTTTTTTTAGTATGTAAGAAGGACAACCGGCCAAGGGCAACAGAAAATGTGATAAAAAGGCCCACTAAAGTGCCGGCCCCTTAAAGGTGAAAAAGAAAGGGACCTCTTGGTTATTATAATAGTCATGATTTTTTTTTCCAATTGTAAATCATGAATGAAGATTGTATGTGTGTGTAAATGCATGTAGTTTTGTGTGAAGAAAGAGAGATGTCTTTGAAGATAGGCTGTGACTGCGCCCTTGTGTTGTGAGACACATAAACGTTCAGTGAGGTCACAACTGACTTTAATGATAAGTTCACAGCATCCCCTGAACCAGTGCTATTACACTTCACTGGGAGTAATTATCGTTTCGGGAGGTATCTACTGCCTCCTCCTTCACCTTCACCAATACAGCAATGCCCTCGGTGGCCCCAGCGCATCTCTGCGGGGAAACGCGAGGGTGAGTGGCCCCACGGCATGTCCTCAGCGCCTGGCAGCCTCGCAGGTCCCCGGGCGCTGCTCAGTAACTCCACTTTAACTGGTTCCCGCCTCCCGCCTCCACTCTTGTGTGTTAAAATGTAAAGCCGTTAATACTGTTCATTTTAAGCCTATTTCCTCGCTAAACCAAACTATTTCCCTCTCGTTAAGCCCGTTCATTGCCTCACTATCATGGTCCTCCCGCCTCACCACCATCACCACCACCACCACCATCACCACCACCACCACCACCACCATTACTACCACCACCACCACTACCACCACCACCACCATCACTACTACTACATACACGTCATCCCGCCACCAGCACCACCAGCAAACACTGCACGCCAGGTGTTTGCTTCTAAAACAGCTTGAGTGTGTGTGTGTGTGTGTGTGTGTGTGTGTGTGTGTGTGTGTGTGTGTGTGTGTGTGTGTGTGTGCTGAAAGTAGCTAAGGAAGGTAAATGGTGAGAGGTACCTGGCATGTGGCAGGTGAAAGAGAAGGGAGAGAGGGAGAGTTGAGAGTAAATGACAGCAGTACAGGGAAGAGTAAATGAGGAGGGGGAGAGAGGAAGAAGAGGAGGAAGAGGAAGGGAAATGGATAAGGGGAGAAAGACAGCAGTACACAGGAACAGAGAGAGAGAGAGAGAGAGAGAGAGAGAGAGAGAGAGAGAGAGAGAGAGAGAGAGAGAGAGAGAGAGAGAGAGAGAGAGAGAGAGAGAGAGAGAGAGAGAGAGAAGAACAATAATCAATAAAGAAAAGATATGAGCGAGGAAGAAGAAGAAAAAAGACAGAAACAAATAATATACCGATAAACAAATAACAATACCGATAAAGATTAAAATAAAAATGAAAAAGTAAAAAAAGCAAAAAAAAAAAAACCAGGAAATGAGAAACAGGAAGAAAAAAAAAGAGAAAATGAAGATGAAGAAAATAACAATAGAAAAAAAGAAGGCAAATGGAATAAAAAGAGAAAAAGAAGAAAAGCGTTAGAGAGAGGAATAATATAAAGCAGTAAAAATGAAAGTAGAGCAAGAGGAGAGTAAAGCAGAAGGGAGAGGGAAGGAATAAATAGCAACAATAGAGGAGAGTAAATTAAGGAGCAGGAGAAAAGAGAAGGAAAGGGAGAGGAAGGATTAAATAACATCAATAGAGAGAGAGAGAGAGAGAGAGAGAGAGAGAGAGAGAGAGAGAGAGAGAGAGAGAGAGAGAGAGAGAGAGAGAGAGAGAGAGAGAGAGAGAGAGAGAGAGAGAGAGAGAGAGAGAGAGAGAGAGAGAGAGAGAGAGAGAGAGAGAGAGAGAGAGAGAGAGAGAGAGAGAGAGAGAGAGAGAGTAGTGTTTCGTGTCATTCACTAAACAACACAACACTGAAATGAGCGAAATTTATTGCAGTAAAAGAATAATAAAGAAAAATAAATAAGTATAAAAAAAAGCAATGCACTTCGACATTTTGAAATATAAACGTGTTCTGGGAATTTTTTTTTACTCTTTTTTCTAATTCCTCTGGCAGTTTCAATGTATTTCGCCTCTAAATTCCCTCGTGATTCCAAAATTTATGGCCCCAAAATGCCACGGTTCTATTTTCCCTCAGAGTTGTTTGTATTTTTTTTCCCGTTTATATTTACACTAAGTTTTTATTTTATTTCTTTATTTTCATGGTTTTAATGATCCGTCGTCGGTGATTTGTGCTTTTTTCTACTTTACATGCTTACTTTTGTCATAATTTACTCATTTCCTATCTTTGTTTCTTTCCTTTGTCATTTATTTTAATTTCTTATTCCCTGAAGCAATTTTTTTACCTATTTCCTAAACCCATCATTTCGGTTCACTTATTTCTTCCCTCTTCCATTTTTATTAACTCCTTATTACCACCCATTTTCAATCCAATTTCTCTCCTATTACATCTTTCCATGATATTCTTTTCTTATTTTCTCTCTTTTTCACTTTTATTTCTTTCCTTTTTTTCACTTTTCAATACCCATGTCTCTCCATTTCTTTTCTTTTCCACTCAAATATATAACATCTAATAATAAATCAAGGACATGACATTCTTATTCGTTTCTTCCTTTCTTACTATGCATTCTATATTCTTCGTCATTTCTCCTCCTACGTCTTTCTGTAGTTTGACATTGTTGGTTTTCGTTCTCTCCATTCTACATCTTTCCATCCATAACATAATATATTTCCAGTGTTGACTTTTCTATTGCGTCTTTCTCCTTTCATTCCAAGCCAAAATCTTTCCCATAACGAGCTAAGATTTCCAGTGTTGTCTTCTCTTTTGTGTCCTTCTCCTTTCATTCTACGCTAAAATCCCTCCCATAACAAGCTCTTTTGTGTCTTTCTCCTTTCATTCTACGCCAATATCTTTCACATGTAACAAGCTAAAATTTCCAGTGTTGTCTTCTCTTTTGTATGGTTTTTCTCACCATTCTGGCACTAAATGACTCTTTCGCTCTCACGTTATGTAGTTCTGGCCACACGTCACTCCCTTCCCTTCTCTCCTCAGCCTATCATACGTCCTCGTTATCAAATCTCGTTTGAACGCGTCTGTCCGAGCGAGTCTTCAGTCAGCACGAGTCAGCATGGTCTCATTTGGCCCTTGCTTTTTTTTTTCGTTCTTGTTTTTATTCATTTCGTAACACATAGCGTTTTCTTTTCTTTTTTTTTTTGCTTCGTTAAAGGAGCAGTACTCTCTCTCTCTCTCTCTCTCTCTCTCTCTCTCTCTCTCTCTCTCTCTCTCTCTCTCTGCTTCACCGTTATCTGTTGTCATTATTCGGTTCTTTGTTGTTCCGTTTAATTTTGTTTCCTTTGTATTCCCCCTCTTAAGTCTGTCTCATTTATTTCTCCTTCATCTTCTTTTTTATCTTCCTGCCATCAATTGTCCTCTCCGCTTCCTCCCACAAAGCTTCTACTCTTTCCACTTTAACGTTTCCAACATTTACTTCCTGTTCCTTTCATTTACGTACCTTCCCTCCTTCCCCTTTTCTCGCTCTACACCTGCCTCCCCACCCTCCCACATGGCTGCAGTGGGCGGGACACAGGGCAAGAATCTAAAAAGTGAGAGCAAACCATTTGTCCCGTGAAGCCGTCAGTGGCAGCGAATTGAGAGCTGGGACTCGGGGCTTCAGGCTGCGACAGATGGCTGGGACTGAAGGCTGGGGCTGGAAATCGAAATTGGATGATGAAAATTGAGCACGAGAAAATATTACTGGTAAGGGTTAGTGAGTTCGATTCACCTGAGAGGACACTGGCTCGAGTTCTTGACTGGACGAAGGGTTACCGAGATCCCCTTACAACCAAGAGAACTGTGGTCTGAATCCTAGGCTGGTATTGAGTTAGAGAGGTCAGTTCGCAAGCAAGAGGTACTTAGTTTGAATCTTGGACTGAATAAGACGTTAAAGAGCTCCATTCACCTGAAAATGAATCCTGGTTGGAATCATAGACTGAACGAAGGGCTAGCTAACTCGCCTTACATTCAAGAGAATCCTGGCTCGAATCATAAACTGGACGAAGGGTGAGCTGGCTTGCTTCACACCTTAACGTTTTCAGTACTGGGGCACATTTTTACCTTGATATTTGTGTAAGATTAGATAATTAGGAAGCGTCTATGTAGGTCAGAAGATTAAGGGCCACATTTTTCATTATTTTAATCCCCCCACATAAGTTTCTAAAGCTGTATGAAATCACCAAATACTTGGCAAAATGAATATGGAAATGCGTCATGGTTTTAAAGGGGCTTAATTTGAAACCTGAGCTAGAGGAAAACACTTTTTAGTCAAATATTTCTTACTTCAGGCTCTTCGTCACGATTCGCTTTGATGGATCAGGCCCAGCCCTCCTTCTCTTCACCAAATGAAATGCATCTGTTTTACAAAAGATTCCTATAGATAGTTTGAAGACAAATTTACGCCCTAAAGAATTCTGCAGTTTCTCTCATGTGTCTAACCTGTCTAATCATGGAATGGGACTGTAGTAAGATGGCAATGGGATGAGCTAGAACTGATGAATGAACTACGAGATGACTGGCTTTGACTAGAATGAGACGCTGGGGGACGATGGTACTGGTGGTTTGACTGGAACTAGAGCTGGGAAGGGGAACAACGGGACTGGGAGGAAAAGGACGGGATTGGGAAGGGAAAGAACGAGGCTGGGATGGGAAAGGACGATGCTAGGAAGAGAAAGAACAAGGTTAGGAAGAGAAAGGACGAGGTTAGAAAGAAATAGGACATGGCTGGGAGGGGAAAGGACGAGGCTGGGAAGAGAAAGGACGAGGTAAGGAAAAGAAAGGACTGGCCTGGGAAGGGAAAGGATGGGGCTGGGAAGGAAAAGGCCTAGGGAGGTGAGAGCCAAAAGATATCCCTGCCAGCGCCTCGCCATGGAGAAGGTAAACACAAAAGCGGTAAACAAACAGGCCCGTTGACAGTGAGTATGAGAGCCATTGTAGTCCCTCGTCTTTTTCCATCCGGGCTGTGATGCCGAGAATTTTTATGGTGGGTAGGGAGCAAGAGGGAGAGAACCTTTGTTGTTGAGCGGAGGAGTGAGAGGAGTGAGAGCAGGAGAGAGATGGGGATGAGAGGCGTGAGTGTGAAGGAGAGGGAGTGTGAGTGGGAAGCAAGGTAGAGGTGGTGGTGTGGTGTATTGGTCGGCTGGTAGTGGAGGGAAGAGCGTACTTGACCATTTGACGCTGTTCCTCTAGTTTCCATCACATTTATTGGTACCCGTGGAAGGAAGAGTGTATTGTATTTGTCGATGTCACGTATTGGTTTCCTATGTTCCTTCTTCACTGCACAACGATTGCCATCTCAGACACGAAAGTTTCTGCTGAATATAAAAATCCACGGTACTTTCACTACTCATAAAAAAACAATACTGTATATATATATATATATATATATATATATATATATATATATATATATATATATATATATATATATATATATATATATATGTGTGTGTGTGTGTGTGTGTGTGTGTGTGTGTGTGTGTGTGTGTGTGTGTGTGTGTCTGTGTCTGTGTGTGTGTGCCCCTCATGACAGCTAACTTTTCATGAAACTACAGAAACAGCCGGAATACCAACAACACACCCAAAACAACAATATCATAGTCACTATCAACAGTAACAACAACAACAACAACAACAAATACACCAACAGTAGTAATAGAACATCCACCACCAGTACCACTACCACCACCACCACCAACACCACATCACCACCACCACCACCACCACCACATTACTCCCACCACCACCAACAAGAACAAATCTGTCAGAAAACATAGAGAGTAGCAAAAAAAAAAAAAAAAAAAAAAATCTGGCAACAACAGCAAATGAAAGAGAACACACAACACACACACACACACACACACACACACACACACACACACACACACACACACACACAGCAATAACACCACCAAAAGAAACACCTCGAACACCAACAAGAGCACCAACAACAAGACAGCCAGACAAACGCACGCAGAGCAACAATATTATCCCGTGGCGTTTGACAAGTGAACGGGTTCTGGCGACTGTCTTTTTCTACGGCAATGGGCAGCGTTTTTTATCTGGCGTTGAGGCGAGAGAGCACCAAGTCATGTGTATAAATAGTGGCAGTGAACCGTCGTAGCTTCTGTTTTGGCAGCGAATAGACCGTAAGGAGACTTGGCCGTGTATTGCAACATGTTTGTGTATTTTTTTCTCACGATGATTGTGATGTTAACTGACTTCCATTTGCGAGAGAGAGAGAGAGAGAGAGAGAGAGAGAGAGAGAGAGAGAGAGAGAGAGAGAGAGAGAGAGAGAGAGAGAGAGAGAGAGAGAGAGAGAGAGAGAGAGAGAGAGAGAGAGAGAGAGAGAGAGAGAGAGAGAGAGAACTGAGGAAGGGAAAAGATGTAATACAGTGGAAAGAAAAAGGAAGAAGAGGAAATGCACCTGGAAGGAAGGAGGAAAGGAAGCATAGGGAGAAAATTGTGAATAAATTGGAATGAACTAAAAATTATGACAGACAGAAAGAAAAGAAATGAATTAGATAGTGAGAGGAAGGAAGGGCAAACATAAACGAGAATATGACTGGAAGGAAAAAAAAAGAGGAGTAAGCATAAAACACAGTAATGCAAGTTAAACAATGAGAGTGACGCTTTGAAAACATGTATTGTTGAGCAAAAGTTCGGGAAAAGTTCATGTCAAAATCTAACACTAAACTGGAGACCTTTAGGACCTTGGAACACTGACGACAACTGGAAAAACGAGAAAAAGAAGAAAGTCTAAAAGAATGGTTGTTATTTTAAAAGCACTGTTTGTCTCCCTGAAAGAGTGGAAGTAGTAGAAAGAAAACGAGGGAACCAAAGAGGAGGGAAGGAAAGGGAGGGAGGAAAGGAAGGAGAAAGGTTAAGCAAGAGCTCTAAATTTTACTAGTGGAAGGAGAAAACAATTAAGGTTTTAGTTAATTTTGCAATAGAGGACCCGTCGTATATCAGGCTGGATGCAGGGAGGAGTGTAGCAAAGGCGATGCAACGAGGCATTCATTAGAGCCGTTTGGGGAAGGAGACAGACACTTAAGATTAAGGTTTATATACTACTACTGTCCATTATCCTGAGACGAGCAGTGAGAGGGCTTCTCGGTGACACAGTGGCAATGTAAGACGACAGGTGACGCAACAGTCTGGGGAAGTAAGGCTTTAGGGATCAGTGAATAGAGAATTGATGCTTACTACTACTACTACTACTACTGCTCTCTCTCTCTCTCTCTCTCTCTCTCTCTCTCTCTCTCTCTCTCTTGCTACTTGATTTCATATATTGCAAAGGTGCAGTGCCGAAAATTAATTATGTGGAGCTGGCAAGACTATTTGGGAACTAAGACTGTTGCTTCTACGACTACTAGTACTACTACTACTACTACTACTACTACTACTACTACTACTACTACTACTACTACTACTACTACTACTACTACTACTACTACTACTACTACTACTACTACTACTACCAGTACTATTACTTCTATTACTACTACTAGTAATGTACAGGAGAAAAAAAAACAAAGCGGGAAGATGAGGAGAAAAAGACGAGAAAAAAAGGAAGGAGGAACGGAAGGATAATAAGAGAGATTTAAGAAAAGAGGGCAAAACAGGAAGTAGAAGAGTAGGATGAGCAAATGGTAGAGAAGGAATGGAGGGAGGGAGGAAAGTAAGACAGAATTGGATAGGAGAGGGAATTAATGCTGGCGTGTGTAGGGTAATGTCTCTCTCTCTCTCTCTCTCTCTCTCTCTCTCTCTCTCTTCCTTACTGGACGGCGAGAGAGAGAGAGAGAGAGAGAGAGAGAGAGAGAGAGAGAGAGAGAGAGAGAGAGAGAGAGAGAGAGAGAGAGAGAGAGAGAGAGAGAGAGAGAGAGAGAGAGAGAGAGAGAGAGAGAGAGAGAGAGAGAGAGAGAGAGAGAGAGAGAGAGAGAGAGAGAGAGAGAGAGAGAGAGATGAACGATAGAAATTTACACCGTAGAGTTAGTTAAATTTGGCAATGTGACCGTAGACTTTTCCAACACTACATGGGGACATATGACAGAGAGAGAGAGAGAGAGAGAGAGAGAGAGAGAGAGAGAGAGAGAGAGAGAGAGAGAGAGAGAGAGAGAGAGAGAGAGAGAGAGAGAGAGAGAGAGAGAGAGAGAGAGAGAGAGAGAGAGAGAGAGAGAGAGAGAGAGAGAGAGAGAGAGAGAGAGAGAGAGAGAGAGAACTGAAGAAGGGAAAAGATGTAATACAGTGGAAAGGAAAAGGAAGAAGAGGAAATGCACCTGGAAGGAAGGAGGAAAGGAAGCATAGGGAGAAAATTGTGAATAAATTGGAATGAACTAAAAATTATGACAGGCAGAAAGAAAAGAAATGAATTAGATAGTGAGAGGAAGGAAAGGCAAACATAAACGAGAATATGACTGGAAGGAAAAAAAAGAGGAGTAAGCATAAAACACAGTAATGCAAGTTAAACAATGAGAGTGACGCTTTGAAAACATGTATTGTTGAGCAAAAGTTCGGGAAAAGTTCATGTCAAAATCTAACACTAAACTGGAGACCTTTAGGACCTTGGAACACTGACGACAACTGGAAAAAACGAGAAAAAAAGAAGAAAGTCTAAAAGAATGGTTGTTATTTTAAAAGCACTGTTTGTCTCCCTGAAAGAGTGGAAGTAGTAGAAAGAAAACGAGGGAACCAAAGAGGGAGGAAAGGAAAGGGAGGGAGGAAAGGAAGGAGAAAGGTTAAGCAAGAGCTCTAAATTTTACTAGTGGAAGGAGAAAACAATTAAGGTTTTAGTTAATTTTGCAATAGAGGACCCGTCGTATATCAGGCTGGATGCAGGGAGGGAGTGTAGCAAAGGCGATGCAACGAGGCATTCATTAGAGCCGTTTGGGGAAGGAGACAGACACTTAAGATTAAGGTTTATATACTACTACTGTCCATTATCCTGAGACGAGCAGTGAGAGGGCTTCTCGGTGACACAGTGGCAATGTAAGACGACAGGTGACGCAACAGTCTGGGGAAGTAAGGCTTTAGGGATCAGTGAATAGAGAATTGATGCTTACTACTACTACTACTACTACTGCTACTCTCTCTCTCTCTCTCTCTCTCTCTCTCTCTCTCTCTTGCTACTTGATTTCATATATTGCAAACGTGCAGTGCTGTAAATTAATTATGTGGAGCTGGCAAGACTATTTGGGAACTAAGACTGTTGCTTCTACGACTACTAGTACTACTACTACTACTACTACTACTACTACTACTACTACTACTACTACTACTACTACTACTACTACTACTACTACTACTACTACTACTACTACTACTACCAGTACTATTACTTCTATTACTACTACTAGTAATGTACAGGAGAAAAGAAAAACAAAGGGAAGATGAGGAGAAAAGACGAGAAAAAGGAAGGAGGAACGGAAGGAAAATAAGAGATTTAAGAAAGAGGGCAAAACAGGAAGTAGAAGAGTAGGATGAGCAAATGGTAGAGGAGGAATGGAGGAGGGAGGAAAGTAAGACAGAATTGGATAGGAGAGGGAATTAATGCTGGCGTGTGTAGATGTCTCTCTCTCTCTCTCTCTCTCTCTCTCTCTCTCTTCCTTAGAGAGAGAGAGAGAGAGAGAGAGAGAGAGAGAGAGAGAGAGAGAGAGAGAGAGAGAGAGAGAGAGAGAGAGAGAGAGAGAGAGAGAGAGAGAGAGAGAGAGAGAGAGAGAGAGAGAGAGAGAGAGAGAGAGAGAGAGAGAGAGAGAGAGAGAGAGAGAGAGAGAGAGAGAGAGAGAGAGAGAGATTTAGAGAGAGAGAGTTAAATGATAGCAATGTGTGACCGTAGACTTTTAGATGGTGACTTTTCCAACACTACATGGTGACAGATGATAGAGAGAGAGAGAGAGAGAGAGAGAGAGAGAGAGAGAGAGAGAGAGAGAGAGAGAGAGAGAGAGAGAGAGAGAGAGAGAGAGAGAGAGAGAGAGAGAGAGAGAGAGAGAGAGAGAGAGAGAGAGAGAGAGAGAGAGAGAGAGAGAGAGAGAGAGAGAGAGACTATTCCAAGTGTTTCTCTCTCTCTCTCTCTCTCTCTCTCTCTCTCTCTCTCTCTCTCTCTCTCTCTCTCTCTCTCTCTCTCTCTCTCTCTCTCTCTCTCTCTCTCTCTCATTCAATTACTTTCCATTGCAATTCGTTATATTTAAAGTGATTTTCCTACTCTCTTCCTTTTCTCTAGTTAAATTTTTCTCTACTTTCTTTTATTTTTCATGCAATATTTTTACTTTTCCTTGTTCTTTTCATTCCTATTTTTTATTTTCTTTCTGTTTCCTTAATATTTTCCAGTATTTTCTTTCATCTTCCATACAATATATTTTCTCTTACTTCCGTTCGTTTCAATTTTTTTCATTTCCTCTTCTCCTTCCTTCCTTTTTTTTCTTACTTTCCTTTTCTTCTTCTCTTATTTAGTTTAATCTCCATCTATCTATTTTCTCAATTTTTTCTTATTTTCTGGCTTCCTGTTTTTTTCTTTCTTGTTTCTTTTTTTCTCTTTTCATGTTTTCTTTTTCCTCTTTTTTCCTACACATTTTCTTTATGTTTTTCTTTTTCTGCACATTTCTTTCATAAATTTTCCCTTCCTTCCACTCTTGCTTTTTTTTTCTTAGTTAATTTCTCCATTTTTCTCTCTCTGTCTATGTTTTCTCTCCCTTTCTTTACTTTCAATTTCCTTTTTTTTCCAATACGTTCATTTATCTCTTCATCTCCTTATCTTCATTTCTCCTCCCTTTCCTTTCGTTCCTTCCTGGCCATTGCTGCTGACATAAACAACACCCAAAACACACACAGGATGAGTCAAGTGTTTGAGCGACTCTCTAACTGCTCTGTTGTTCCAAAAGTGTGCAGTCGAGCGTGAGGCGGGATGGCCACAATCTCTTTTCACTCTTAAGTTACGGGCGCACAGGTCATACATATCGCTTTGCTACACTGGGGACTCTCTGTTTGGCTGGCAACTCTCCGCTTATCATCGCTGGTCAGCCGCTCTGCACATCATAAACGTAATGGGTCATAGTAGTGCTTTATATTATTCCTTTACACTCGTCTCCTCCACTTCAGATGTATTGCTGTCTTGACGTGCTGTTTGTATTAGTAGTGATGTAGTGTTCTGGTTCCTTACCTTGCTTGCTTTTTCCCTCAGGAGTGAAATGGAATGTTGTGTTGTAGTTTCTTTGTTTCGAGTCTTTTTTTTAATATTTATGTGTTTTGGATTTATATTTCAGATTGATTGGGAATTTTATATGTATCTAGATTTGATTGAGGAAAATGTGTCAAGTACTGTTTTTTTTATTTTGTTTTTTAGATTGGCTTTCCTCTCTGTCTGTCTGTCTTTGCCTCTCTATTTAGCGTTTTAACACTAAGAGAATAACAAATTTCTCGATTGATTGGAACTTCTTACTAAAACACTTCACTCAGGAGGCGGAGTGAGGCAGAGCGGGACTGAAGTGACGATTATAGTCTTATAAGATTAGACGCCAAAATTCTTATCAGATATATGGACCTCAGTTGCCTCGTGAGCCCAGTAATGGTACTCACTCCGGTAGTCGCGATCATGCTGTCTTTTATGACCGTATTAAGAAACGCCTAACCTTCTCACCCCGATTATTTTCCAAAGCCACATGGATAATTAGAGGAATTTTCAAGAGTATTTCTCCAGTTAATAATGTAAAAATCTTGTGAATATGCCTCTAGAATCGTAAGATAAAACACTTTAAAAACTCATGTAAATTTAGGTAAAAGCCTTTTGAAATAGTGAAGGTGAAGCATATAAGTGTTTGAGAATACGAGGCTTAGGACGACCGCACCTATCATCAGATGGAGTACCGTGAGTGGGAGGATAAAAGTGACGGATAAAGAAACCTGTTATCTTACCCTATAAGGACCAGGAAAGGTGACGCTACCTATGCTACAACACTCACCACTTGAGCATGACCTTCCTTCACATTCACGAGGACCAGGACAAAGAAACAGTCGTCCGGTACCTTCCAGTAATAAAGCTTTAAGGCCAGACTCACCTTCCTTCCACAGAGACACAAGCAACCATACAAGACTTGATGGGAAATAAAGCAACAAGGAGGTGAAGTGGTGCGTGTACCCTAATGATCTCAACCACCTCCTACTCTCTCTCTCTCTCTCTCTCTCTCTCTCTCTCTCTCTCTCTCTCTCTCTCTCTCTCTCTCTCTCTCTCTCTCTCTCTCTCTCTCTCTCTCTCTCTCCCTTTCTCTCTCACCCACTGTCTCACCTATCCAGTCAGCCACCTCCTCACCCATCCAATCATCTGTCCACACGCGATGGAAAATAACGTGTAATAGTATCAGATTTTGCTTCCCTTTCCCCGTACTCGTGTTAGTGTCCTGTGCCGTAATAAAGAATAAGAGGAGAGAGGAAGGGCATGAGAGGATGGGAAGCAAAGATGCAAAGGGATGAAGAGTTTGGGAAGGGAGAGTAGGAAAGGGATGGGAATAAAGGAAGGGAAAGATGGTGAAAAAGAAAGGAGGAGGAGAGACAGATATGGCGAAAGAAAGGTGTTAAGGGAGAGTCTCGTGTTTTTACCGTGTGTGTTTCACTGCTTGATCTGCTGCAGTCTCTGACGAGACAGCCAGACGTTACCCTACGGAACGAGCTCAGAGCTCATTATTTCCGATCTTCGGATAGGCCTGAGACCAGGCACACACCACACACCGGGACAACAAGGTCACAACTCCTCGAT
>NC_059274.1:16416789-16421789 GCF_017591435.1 Portunus trituberculatus
TCTCTCTCTCTCTCTCTCTCTCTCTCTCTCTCTCTCTCTCTCTCTCTCTCTCTCTCTCTCTCTCTCTCTCTCTCTCACTCTCATTTCCTTCTTTTTAATCAACTGGATGCCATGGAGGCTGTTTTGCTCTCTGCCACTCACACACACAACACACAGACACCAACAAATTGAGACACTGATACTGCGATTGGAGGACGAAATAAGGTGTACTTGTGTTAATTTCCCAAAAAACTGCCACTCAGAAATAAAAAAAAAAGTACTGAGAGAATACTATGACATGAAGACTCAAAGAATGAAATGAGGGTAAAACACAGAGGACTAGTAGAGTTCCTTCCTTCCTTCTTTCCTTTTTTGCATCAGCATTTTAACACGCTAAAGTGAGAGAAGGAAACTATGACGGAAAGATAAATGTAGGAAAAAAGGGAAGCAACTTGAGTGTACCAGTAGAGTATTGTTTTGTACTACCACTTAGAAACTCGACCACGTAAAAGGAAAATTATGTGAAGACGAAAGCGGAAGATAAAATGGGAAATATATAAGTATACTAGTAGTCTTTTTTCTCATTAAGCACTTGAAATAGGAACATTAAGTTAAGGTAAAGACGTAATGGGGAAAAAAAGGAAGATAGACCACGGCAGAGGAAAATTTTGATGTAAAGACGTAAAAGAAAAAAAATATGGGAAAACATAAGAATACTAGTAATTTTTTTTCCTTGAACTATTCCAAAATAAGAAAGAAAAATTAAACGAAGATACAAGAAAAAAGAAAATAATAATGCAGTAGTTGAGGAAAGAAAGTAGTCGAAGGAAGAAAAAAATGAGAAAATACAAGTGCTTTAGATTTTTTTTCCATTTTTTTGCACCATCACATTTGAAAAACGGACATTAAGCTTCAAGACATTTGTTCCTTAATTTGTCTAATCCTGTACCATTGTTTAGGGGAAAAATCGCTTAAGTGGGATTTTTTTTCTCTACATATACCCTGAGTTGGCTTCTCTCCTGCATAAAAAAAGGGCTAAGGAAAGGAAACTAACAAATAAAACAAGGGAAAAAAAGGGAAAACATAAATACTCGAGTTTTTTTTTTTTTTTTTTTACATTTTGACTCAAGCGCGAAAGGAAACAAAGGAACTATTACCGAAACATGAGTAAAAGGAAATATTAAAGCGCTTCTCTTTTCTTAGAGTTTCTTCATTGCCACTTGGACGCACGAGAGGTTGATTTAAGGGAACCTAACTAAAGACTAAAGACGAAAAATTGTGAAGGAAAAAGTAAATACGTAAAAGCTCGTCTCTCTCTCTCTCTCTCTCTCTCTCTCTCTCTCTCTCTCTCTCTCTCTCTCTCTCTCTCTCTCTCTCTCTCTCTCTCTCTCACACACACACACACACACACTTGAATATATAAACCACGATTAATTTAAGGAAGAAAATAAAAAGTACATCTCTCTCTCTCTCTCTCTCTCTCTCTCTCTCTCTCTCTCTCTCTCTCTCTCTCTCTCTCTCTCTCTCTCTCTCTCTCTCTCTCTCTCTCTCTCTCTCTCTCTCTCTCTCTCTCTCACAAGGAAGCAATGGTCTAAGGGAAGCAGGAAGGCAATACGAAGCAAGGCACAGCAAGGTATTGAGTTTTGGTGAGGTGATGTGATGGGGGCTGCTCTCTTGACACACTCTGGAAGCTTTTTGTTTATCATTTGTGTTATTTTCTTTCCCTTTTTGTGGCTGGAGGCTTAATGGCGGTTTCCTTTCCCCTCCATTCCCCTTGAGATGAATGTTTTCCAGAGATGAGTGACGTGGTGTGAGGGAATCTGGCTTTTCTTTTTTCTCTCTTTCTCTTTCTCTTCTTTTCCATCTTCTTCTTTTCCATCTTCTTCTTCTTCTTCTTCTTCTTCTTCTTCTTCTTCTTCTTCTTCTTCTTCTTCTTCTTCTTCTTCTTCTTCTTCTTCTTCTTCTTTTTTTTTTTCTTCTTCCCCGATCTCTCTCTCATGCACTGTCTTTCCTTCTTTTTGTTGTTATTTTTTTTCCTTTTCCCATTTCACTTTATTTCATTTTCTTTTAGCTTATAATTTTTTTCTCTTTTCTTTCTCTCTCTCTCTCTCTCTCTCTCTCTCTCTCTCTCTCTCTCTCTCTCTCTCTCTCTCTCTCTCTCTCTCTCTCTCTCTCTCTCTCTCTCTCTCTCTCTCTCTCTCTCTCTCTCTCTCTCTCTCTCTCTCTCTCTCTCTCTCTCTCTCTCTCTCTCTCCTATCTTACGTTTATCATTTTTATTCTCTCTTTTAATTATTCTGTTGTTTTTGGTCTGGTTTCTGTATTCTCTCTTCGTGGTCTCTCTTTATTTTTCATCTTCTTTTCTATTTTTTTTTGTTGATCTTCCCTCTCACATTCACTCTTCTACAATCCCAGTTTTTCTATCTTCCTCTCTTTTTGTGTATAGATTCTCCTTTCTCTTCTATTCACTCCCTTTTATTTCTACTGTGTGTGTCTGTGTTTTTAATTTTCCTTGATCTCTCTCTCTCTCTCTCTCTCTCTCTCTCTCTCTCTCTCTCTCTCTATCTCCACACCTCTCTCTCCCTCCATCCCTCTTTTTGACTATCATACAATCCCTGCACCCTGTACCTCCCTCCTCCCTCCCCCTTTCCTCCCCTCCCTCCCTTGATATGCTTTTTCCATTACCACCATTAGTCTGGGTAAAGTCTGGCCGGATTCCTCTAATCGTTCCATTCATTAGTCATAAAGCCGCTCGTTCCTGGCTCGGCTTCGATAAATTTCCAATTGGTATTTAAGCCGAGTGAAAATGAAGCCACAGTGACGTTTGTTGACAGGGGGTACACACATGTTTGCTACAGACTTGTGTACTTCATATTATACGCATAAACATAAATACTTTCATGTATACGTAGATATATGTATGGAAACACACACACTTAAATACATATATACAAACGCACGCACACAAACACATAGAAAAACATGCACACACACACACACACACACACACACACACACACACACACACACACACACACACACACACACACACACACACACAAACACACAAATCACGTGAAATGATTCGCGACGATTGCACACAAGCGAGCGTTCATAAACATTTATACCTTGACGCACACCTGCACAGATTTGATAATAATGTAAACGCGATCATATACATGAAGAAACACACACATGCACTCACGCACACGTACACGCACACACACACACACACACACACACACACACACACACACACACACACACACACACACACGCACACACACACACACACACGCACACACACACAAACACACACGCACGCACACGAATGTCAACCTATTTTGCACTCACAATGCGTGAAGTGAAATAGCAAAGCCGGAAAAAAATATCGGAATGTGGAAAGTATTTGTTCATAAACGTTCCTGCAGCAGAAAACAGAAGGTGTGGCATGAGGGAGTATGAGAGAGAGTGAGAGTGAGAATGAGAGGGAGAGTGAGAAGGAGAGGTGTTAGAGGGATGGCCTGCTTCCTGGAAAAAAATAAACTGATACGAGTGACATGAGATGGGGACTTTACGACTCTACAACAGAAACCTGGGTCTGCTCTCTCACCAAGACTGTTTTCCAAGACCACAAGAGTGTTTCTCCAGTTAATAATGCAGAAATCTTGTCACTCTGCCTCTAGAACCACAAAAACGTCTTAAAACTCGTGTAAACTTCAATAAAGCCTCTTGAAAGGTGAAGCATAGAAGTGTTTGAGAATACGGGGTTTGGTGTGTCACTAGAACACTTACTGGTGATTTCTAAACAATGCAAACAATGAAACGTGCAGGAGAGACAAAGAGCGACCATTGAACAAAAGAATGCTGAAGATGCGTGCAGGGCAGAGAAGTTATTTTAAGATATGCATAGAAAATACAAAGCACGGAGAGTACAGGATGAAAAATGAGTTACTTTGTCAGTCTGGTTGAAAATAGCGATATAAAACGGCGTATGGGAGTGACTGACTGCTGAGTTCAAGAAAGAAAAGAAGAAAGATACCAAGAAGAGAGAGACAAAGAACAAGAATGATTTTAATTATTGGATTAAAACTAAGAAAATAACGTCAATCATGCGTGAGAAAACAGATTATGACAAGTGAAGAGAAAAAAGATCAGTAATAATGGGAGATACAAGAGAAAAATTAATATCATATACTGACATTTTCGTAATTAAATAACAAATGACTAGAAATAAAAGGAATGAAACACCTTTGACACCTAATAACTGAAATGACCCAGAGAAAAGAATGAGACAGAAATGGAGTGACCGAGAAAGCTACATACAAAACAATGACACGTGGAGGACAAGAAGCATTTTTAACATGTATAAAGGATGAATAAAGAAGAAGTGAAAATAAAGAGAGAAACATTATGTGATTATTACTGGTTGGTAAAGAGAATAACTGGAAAAGGATACGGTAAGAAAAAAGAAACATTGACAGTGATATCAGAACAGACACCTTCCTAACAGAAATGGACAGTTCATATAAAAGAGAAACAATGAATAAAAAGTGGCCGAGGTAATTCAACAGATCTTTTGTTTTGTGTGGATGAGAGAGGAGAAAGAGAAGGCGGAGAGAACAACGGTGGACAGTAATACGAGAGGAACTATTTCTTGCTAATTAACGTGTGGCGGGAACTCTGATTAAAAGCCAAAAAATCATGAATGGAAAAGTGGCCCAGAAAATTAGACATAAGCATTACTAATTAGTGTTGTGGTTGTGTTGTCTCGCGATGCTCGACAAGTAATGAAACGTTTTTTTGTGTTGCAGGAAAATGAAAGTAAAACAAAAGGCAATGTAAGGACAGAACATGACTGGAAGGACACACAAGTGAACATGTAGACTGCGACGCACCCAAGCACGAACGCACAGGTAAATGTAGCGTCCCATTAATCATGTTGTGAAAATGTGAGAAAGAAAGGTTCTCTTTGAAATATGTATCTTGTGTTTGCATTAGTGTGTGTGTGTGTGTGTGTGTGT
>NC_059274.1:16424289-16431789 GCF_017591435.1 Portunus trituberculatus
GGATAATGTGAAATTGAGAGTTGGCCAAGGATATCAGGGACAAAAAGGAGGTTGAGATGGCCAAGGCTTTGAATCGTATAATAAAAAAAAAAAAGATTTGAGAATGGTACGAATATGAAGTCCTCCCCAGACTGAGCCAATATGAAGAGATGGTTGTGGAATTAGAAAGACGACAAGGATATTGAGTGATGGAGGACGAAAACAAGGTCTGGGTCGTGTGGTCTGTTGGCTTCTTGCAGCTTCTTTAATTTCCTTATGTTCTTAAGAAAATAAGATTGTGAAATTGATATGAAATACTCTCCACACGTCATTGAACGCATATAAAGAGAGAGATTCTGATATATTTGTAAAAAATCACTGACGTTTACAACAGGTAAAGAAAATTGTTGTTTTGAAAATGTATTGCCAAATGTAGACATATTCATGGTAATGACACTAAAATGACAACAATGGTAATAATGACAATGATGATGATATAATAATAATAATAATAATAATAATAATAATAATAATAATAATAATAATAATGATGATAATAATAATAATAATAACAACAACAACAACAACAACAATAATAATAATAATAATAATAATAATAATAATAATAATAATAATGATAACAATAATAATGTTGCCTTATTTTCATAACTTAAGTAAACAAATTTTCAAACATCAATCTTGTACATATCACAATTCAACATTTTATTCAAGAACCATCAAACACTCATATTATTAAGACGAAAGAGAGTTTAAGCAGGAGACAGTGACCATTTACAAACAATAACTTCCGAGCAGCCTTTGCGCATCTCCCTAGAGTAAACATTCTTGTGGCACCTGAAAGAAACACAACACTAAAAATACAAGTGGAGAATGTAAGTGTGAAGTAAAAGCCAGGCATGAAAATGGACGAGAGAAACATGAAGTCAATATAAAGCAGACAAGAGGAGTGAGTGCAAACAGCCTTGTGGGTTTCTGTAGAATGAGTGACGGAATATTTGCACGTTAAGAGCATCAAGACACACTTTGCATACGAGTAGAATATTTCAGTGGTTTCTTCCATCTTCAACTTAACCACGAAGTAAAAAGCATGTCAAGTAAAAACAGTGTGTGTTGAGAGCGGCAGAGGCGACGAGAGGGTGAAGTGGTGTGGCGTGAAGCGCGCACTGAGTTCACGTGACAGGCATGCCAGGCCAGACAAAATTTAACTACACTTGAAAATAAAGGCAGGTGTGGCTCAGCATTGGTGTGCATAGGTGTGTGTGTGTGTGTGTGTGTGTGTGTGTGTGTGTGTGTGTGTGTGTGTGTGTGTGTGTGTGTGTGTGTGTGTGTGTGTGTGTGTGTGTGTGTGTGTGTGTGTGTTTTGGAAGATTTCCCGGTAGCATGCTAAGTGTTCTTTATTGCTTAGCGTCTTTTACTTGCCAACATCATTACTGGTCAAATCAACACTTGCCCTTCCGTAGTAAAGAAGTGGTGCGGTGAAGCAATACTACGCTTTCCCAAAAATAAGTGCTGTCTCTTTAAGAGTGTTTTCGTATCGCCATCTTTTCTCTGACTGTTCTTATCGTCTTATTGACTACATGCCTTCCACCCTCCCCTCCTCCCGCGGCCTCGATGCACAAGACTCTCTTTCTTGTCTCGCCCTATTCTGTCTACCTCTGTAAAGCATTAGTTAACCAGTATGCTCAACTATTTATCCCTTTCTCTGGTAAACTCTGGCATTCCCTGCCAAATTCTGTTCTGTCACCTTCCTATGACTTGAACAAGAAGGTTTCAAGAGACTTATCCTTCAATTTGTACTTTTCACATCTCTGAAATCGGTTTCTCAGTGAGCCTATTATCATTTTGCTTTAACTGATGCTTTGTTGCCCTTGGCCGAAGTCTCTCCTTCATAAAATAGATTGATAAATAAACAAGTAAATACTGAATCCTTTTTAAACAATCACTTGAATTATGAAGATCTTACAACTCTCGGGATCTTCAGCTCAGTTTGCTTAAAGTAGCTAAGAAAAGACACGGGGACATACTACAATACAAATCTCAAGGCAACAAAGCAGTGAAATTTTCCCAGTGCATTGTACGTACAAATTAACATACTAAGTGAAACTGCCAAGAGACGTAGTAAGTACAGCCTCTAGCGAAGAAAAGAACGCCACTGTACATGCAAATAAACGCACAAAACACAGAGCATGAAAGCAAGACATGTTAGCAGGCAACACTGATAGCCATTAGCAGAAAGAACAGAGAAAACAGCGGACAGTTGTGGAGGCAAAGATACGTTCTACTTAATGGCAGTTAAAATGTCATAATTTTGTGGCGAGTCTTTGTAAGTGAAGTCATTTGTTGGATCGCTGTGCCGCGTGGGAGGTAAAGGGTAAATGCGAGGCAGGAATGGCCGGGAAGGGATAAAGGAAGGCAGCGGCTCCGTGGAGTCTTATTCCTTCCTGAATCTTTCACACGGACAAGATTAAGTTACGGGAACGAGATGGCTAATGTTTTGTTCTTCCGCTCGTTTTCCTCTGCTATCTTAAAATACATCTCTCTCTCTCTCTCTCTCTCTCTCTCTCTCTCTCTCTCTCTCTCTCTCTCTCTCTCTCTCTCTCTCTCTCTCTCTCTCTCTCTCTCTCTCTCTCTCTCTCTCTCTCTCTCTCTCTCTCTCTCTCTCTCTCTCTCTCTCTCTCTCTCTTCGTGACTAAATGAGAGTTTCAATGGTGGTTTTTAAAAGACTGTCGTGCTCTTTTGGCCTTTGACGTTCAGGGAAACAGCGGCTTCATGCAGTTTCTCGCTTTGTCATTGAAATTTCTGCCTTTTTGGAATCCGCGAGGCGATTTATTTTTCTTTCGCTTATTCAGTTTTCTTTTCACACCCTCAGATGTTCACTAGTATTAATGTGTGTGTGTGTGTGTGTGTGTGTGTGTGTGTGTGTGTGTGTGTGTGTGTGTGTGTGTGTGTGTGTGTGTGTGTGTGTGTGTGTGTGTGTATTGAAGGATGAAAAACATGAAGTTATACAATAGTTTTACACATCATTAGAGTCGATGTATGAAAGATAATCAGGGAACTAAATATTCTTACATCAAAAGTAAAGATATTAGTATTTTTTATGTAGGAGACAAGGCCAGCCACTTGAGTACTGACTCTCTAAAACATAAGAAGGGTTAGCCAAAATTAGGGAGCAAATGTCTTGATACCTCCCTCTTAAAAGAAATTAAGTCGTAGGAAGACGGAAATACAGAAGCAGGCAGGGAGTTCCAGAGATGGAATATTAGAGAAAATGGAAAAAGAAATTTATAGAATGTGAAAAAAAAAAAAAAATTAGACATCAGTGAAGAAGGATAATTGTGTTAAGAAAAAAATCAAATCAAATCAAATCAAATGTAAAAAAAAAAAACTATTTCATTAGAATTTACATAGTTACTGATATCCACAACTCTTCACAAAGTTCCCACGGTTTTGATGTAATTAGAATCAGAGAATTATAAAACACAAACTGAATCACAAAACATTACAGTCACAGCGATCAATAACCACGGTCAACGATTTATTTCTCCGGACAGACTAGCAGTTCTCTCCTACAGGAAAACCAAACTTGGACAGCCACAACACTATTTCTACCAGTCCACCCATAAACTGAGAGTCTGGGCGGAGGTTACAAGATTAAAACTGTTATTCATTCCTTGACTTTAACAGCACCTATAAAAAGTCTTCGTTTGTAGTCTAGAGCCTCAAATTAAAGCAGTTACTCTCTTGCAAGTAAACTGTGAGTAGAGCCTCGTGGTGGTGGTGCTGGTGGTGGTTGTGGTGGTGGTGGTGCTGGTGGTTGTGCTGGTGGTGGTAGTGGTGGTTGTGATGGTGGTGGTGGATATAAAATCTTTACCGTGTTGCGAGTATATGTAGGAATATTTGTTGACTGAAAGACTTAAAAATGTGACTGGCTTTGTGCGTTTGTGTTTGTGTTTGTGTTTGTGTGTGTGTGTGTGTGTGTGTGTGTGTGTGTGTGTGTGTGTGTAATAATAATAATAATAATAATAATAGCAATAATAATAATAATAATAATAATAGTAATGATAATAATAATAATAATAATAATAATAATAATAATAATAATAATAATAATAATAATAATAATAATGATAATAATAACAATAATAACAATAATAATAATAATAACAATACACGGTTTATTCGAATTGCGGTACATACATACTGAAAATATACATGAAAGGGATGGCGGGATGTTGTGTGTGTGTGTGTGTGTGTGTGTGTGTGTGTGTGTGTGTGTGTGTGTGTGTGTGTGTGTGTGTGTGTGTGTGTGTGTGTGTGTGTGTGTGTGTGTGTGTGTGTGAGAGAGAGAGAGAGAGAGAGAGAGAGAGAGAGAGAGAGAGAGAGAGAGAGAGAGAGAGAGAGAGTGGAAGCGTCCCTCCTTACCTCGAGCCTCACATTCTTGTTCAGTTTGGCATCAGAATCCCTCAATTAAGTTTCTCAGGCTTTCTTTCGGCAGTTTCATCAGACGAGTTGCCGCTTGGACTCCCTCGTAATAGTCTCAGTTTCTTGAAAAATGTTACCCAAGATACAATTGTCGATAAACATTTGAGTCTTCATTGATATCCACCTTCCTAAATACTCAACGAAATTTCCTCATATTTTTTTCCTTTATCGGTGAATGAGTTGTTTCTTTACAAATGATGCAGTGGTGTTTGTTATTTCACCCCAGCAAATCTACCTTCACTAAATATTGACTGTGTTCTTCCTTCCAAAATTAACTTTAAAGATTCCAACTATTTCTTCTATTCTTTTCTTTATATCAAGTTTTCTTCTCCACGAATGCACAGCTACTTGGCATTTTACAATTTTTACCTCAAGAAAGAACTCTCAATTCTACCTTCACTAAATATTTACTTTGCTTTCCTTCCAAAATTAACTTTAAAGATTCCAACTATTTCTTCTTTTCTTTTCTTTATATCAAGTTTTCTTCTCCACGAATGCACAGCTACTTGGCATTTTATAATTTTTACCTGAAGAAGAAACTCTCGCTACTGTTTTCATTAATTCTTGCCTTCCTTTCCTCCAAAATGATAGTTTTCTTGATTAATTTCAACATTTCTTTACTTCTAACATCAAGGTTTCTGTGATATCTAGACATACAAAAGCAAAAAGAAAGGAAAGGACGAATGGAGAACGACTGAGACTGAGAAGGAAATAAAGAAAATAAAGAAAAGAAGAAAAATAAAAGGAGAATGGGATATATAGACGTGCCAGTGAAAAAAAAGAAAGAAAAGGAGAGAAAAGGAATATTGTGAAAGGTTTCTTAATTTTCAGATCATGGCGCTGTGATATCTGTGTCCTTTACTAGTTGTTCATACAGTGACTGCCAAGTGGAGGCCTGGTTATATGTTTCTTTTATTTCATGTCTCAGCGGGTAACTTTCACAGCTTCATGTCCTTTCATTCTCCTCTCCCTTCACAATGATTATCTTAAGGCTCACCTCCTCTCACTATCCATCCCATCACTGCTCATTGTCACCTAGTATTCGAACTAAAATGGAGCGAGCTTTCAAGACATTTATCCCTTTTTTGTTTTGGCTAACTCTCTCGGACCTGCAAGGGGATAGGCAACACAATGGGCCTTTCTTTCGTTTTTTGCTGCTCTTGGCCAGTTTTCTCTTGTTACATTAAAGAAAAAGTGCTGAGTTGGCCTTGACTGATCTCAAGACTTACTACTGAAAGCTCAATCTCTTATTCTTTTATTTCTTGAATGGTGTAGAGAGATCCCGATATTCTTTACTGCCTCTCTCCCTCCTGCCAGACAGACTTACCAAGACAGTCGAGCGTTTCCATATTCATTCTGCTTACTATTTGGTGATTTTATGCAGCTTCAGAAACTTATGTGGGTGATTAAAATAGTAAAGATTCTGGCCGTTAATCTTCTGAACTCCATAGACACTTCCGAATGTAAGTAAAATGGTCTAATCGTACACAAAAACTCATGGTAAAAATGCGTCCCAGGACTGTAGAGGTTAAGAATGGAGTGTCTTGAGGGAGTAAGGGAGGGAAGTGCTGTTTGATCAAGCGGTGAGTGAAAAAATTGACCAGGAAATTGATTGATTGATTCTTTGCTGCGTCCTAAATTATACCTGGCTAGCATTTACTTCCATTTCACTCCATTCTTTTAATCGATTTTTCTTTTGTTCTAATTGTTTACTCCTCATGTAGGTGTTGCGGCTCACGAAATCTTCCACACACAAACACACACAATACTTTACGCACAAAAAAAAAAAAAAAAAAATAGATAAAAAACGCGCGCACACAAACACATTCTCTCTCTCTCTCTCTCTCTCTCTCTCTCTCTCTCTCTCTCTCTCTCTCTCTCTCTCTCTCTCTCTCTCTCTCATTCTTGCTTCTCGCTCACGCTATAATTGTATGTTTTCTTTGACCACCTTTCACCTTTTCTTCGAGACGTGAGAGTTCTTTTAAAGAGAAAAATAGCAAGACATCACGGACACTAAAATAACTTGCCCTCCTTCGCTTTATTTTTCCTACTCCTGAGATTCTCTCTTTTAGGGAGCCGGATTTAGCGAGCATTTTCAGAGTGAAGATCAGGAGAGAGACAGAAAATCGATGTGATGAATGGAGTGGAGGCGAGGAGGAGTGGAAGGGGCAAAGGTGGGGTGTGTAGGAGAGGAGGAGAAATCGAGGGAGATGCAGTAGAGGGACGGAGGCGGTGGAAGGTTAAGGAAGGGTCCGATCCTTCAATGCAGGGACAAGACAATGATACAAAGGTCCGGGGTCGTTCCTCCTGGAGAAGGCATCACCGTCAGCATTGCCTCACAAGTACCTCTCTCTAATCTTTATGGCGGTGTGTGGACAGTGACTGACTTAAGTGTTACTTGGTTTAAAATTAGTTATAATGAGTGTTCTTGTGCTTAATATGATTTTTTCCTTGGTCTGAGAAAATTGGTATATAATGCACACAGTGTACGGGCGGAGTAGGGATGAGATGAGACTCGCATGCCCTACAGAGGACTTTATTCTAGCTGTAGTGGTTCGAGACGCTGGCGTGGAATACGTGTCTGGAAATCTCTGCGTGTCGCTAACTGTGGCTAAAATGAACGGAGCGAGGGGACCGGAAATCTCTGCCTTCTGTTTTTATTCCTCTGATTGGACAAGGCATAGAGAGGAAGAGCGATTCAGTTCTCCCCAAACCGATACGGACGCTGCGACTCAACTCTCATCTTTCAGCGCAATGCCGGCCTGGTGGAGGGGTAGATAAGAGAAGCACCGGGATAACAACACCATACACCAAGTTGTCAGTCCCATTCCAGGCCCGAGAGAGCAAAAAAAGGATAAATGTCTTGTCTTGTTCGTGTCGTATGAAACCCTTCTTGTCAAAGGGAAATAGTGCTGAAAGAAATGTTTTGTGTGTTATTTCTCTTCAAGGTTTTCCTTTTCATGGAGCTTTAAGTTGATGACCTTATGTGAGTCTTCTGTGTGACACTCATTTCAAGCA
>NC_059274.1:16434289-16539289 GCF_017591435.1 Portunus trituberculatus
TGTTATGTTGCTGGCTCTATATGTACTAGAAAAAGTTTGTATTCTATGGGTAGTGAACTGTGTTGCGTGCTGTGCTGTGGCGCATACTGTTTGGAGTGCTGAAACAGATGCGTGATGTGTTGTGAATGCTGAATGCTACTGAAAGGGAGGGGAAATATGTCCGAGGTTATTGATGTTGTTGTTGCTGTTCTTGTTGTTGCTGATGTTGAAGTGAAAGTGGTGGTGCTGTTAGTAGTAGTTGTTGTTGTAGTGTTGGTAGTAGTAGTAGTAGTAGTAGTAGTAGTAGTAGTAGTAGTAGTAGTAGTAGTAGTAGTAGTAGTAGAAGAAATTGTAGAAGGAAGAGGAGTAGGAGGAAGAACAACAAAAACAACAACGAAAACAACAACAGCAAAAACAACAACAGTAGTAGTAGCAGAAGAAGTATTATTATTATTATTATTATTATTATTATTATTATTATTAGTAGTAGTAGTAGTAGTAGTAGTAGTAACATCAATAGTAATAGCAATAAAGCAAGTCGCAAACATCCTAGTAATAAAAGCAGCAGCAGTGTTTAGAGAGACGCAGTTTTAAATGAGAGAGTCCGTAGGTTCATGAATCTCGGGGAAGCATCTTAGTGTCACGGCAATCAGTACGTAGAGACAGGTGTGCTGCGTTGCGCGTCTCACGAGTATGAACTAGGGACGTAAAATACCACCCACGAGAGTACATAAAGAAACACACACACACACACACACACACACACACCATCACCCTTCCTTACCTCCAAAACACCTTAACTTTAATGAGAACCTGAGTTTAAGCTTATTTTTCGCACCATTCTCGCGGCTAAATCATCCTTGAGGTTAATGTTGATATATATTTATGTTAGAGCTGCACATTTTTCTCCCTGCCTCGCTGCTTTCGCTGGGAGTCTGAAGGGGGCGCGTGGTAAGGAGTGGAAGGTGGGTGTGAAGGGGCTGAGCAAGGGTGGCAGGGTATGAAAGAGAGCCGAGGAAAGTGCCAAGGGATGGATGGGGTTGAGGGGAGGAGAGAGGGCGCGTGGATCCCCTGCCACCAGTGTATATTTGGCAATGTTGCCGCCTTAAGTACCAAACATTTATCCCTGTCTACTACATGACTTACAGATTCCTCTCTCTCTCTCTCTCTCTCTCTCTCTCTCTCTCTCTCTCTCTCAATGTGAAAAGTATGAAAGGAAAGAAAAATAATGATAAAACCTTGAAATCCATTAGCAACAGAGAACAAAATTGCTCCTGTGTTTCTTGTTGTTGTTGTTGTTGTTGTTGTTGTTGTTGTTGTTGTTGTTGTTGTTTTGGTTTTTGTTGTTTATGTTGTTATTGTTGTTGCTAGTGTTGTTGTTTACGAATAGTAGTAGTAGTAGTAGTAGTAGTAGTAGTAGTAGTAGTAGTAGTAGTAGTAGTAGTAGTAGTAGTAGTAGTAGTAGTAGTAGTAGTAGTAGTAGTAGAGAGAGAGAGAGTAGTAGTAGAGAGAGAGAGAGAGAGAGAGAGAGAGAGAGAGAGAGAGAGAGAGAGAGAGAGAGAGAGAGAGAGAGAGAGAGAGAGAGAGAGAGACAGACAGACAGACAGACAGACAGACAGATAGACAGACATATCGAACAGAAACACAGACACAGAGACAAACACCCACACGTGCACATCCACACCAACCCTGCACCCACTCACCCACACGTAAGAGCACTGCCAACACAATACCAAGACGGTGAAATAACACAAGACGAAGAGAGGAAGACACAACGCACAGCAACATGAAAGGAAGAAGCAGAGAGCGATGAGAGGAGAGAGAGAGAGAGAGAGAGAGAGAGAGAGAGAGAGAGAGAGAGAGAGAGAGAGAGAGAGAGAGAGAGAGAGAGAGAGAGAGAGAGAGAGAGAGAGAGAGAGAGAGAGAGAGAGAGAGAGAGAGAGAGAGAGAAAGAGAGAGACAAAATGGGAGCATTACACGAAAGACGTTGAAGAAGAAAGGAAAGAATCAAACGTGAAAACTCTTGACGATGATGATAACATGTTGGAGGTGAGAGGAGAGCAAAAGAGTGGCAGGAAATACAAAGGGATTGATGCGATAATTTCCTTGAAGTGAATAAGATGAAAAGCAGAGCAGGATGTGTCTCGAGGATTATTCTTGTGTTTTCTTGTCTATCTTTTTTCTTTCCTTTCTGTTTGTAAGAGGAAGAACAACTAGAAGAGATATTTGTCTTTTCACTTAGTATTTTCACCGTGCGTGTGTGTGTGTGTGTGTGTGTGTGTGTGTGTGTGTGTGTGTGTGTTTATCTTTATGTAATGTTACCTGCGTCTGATACATCTCATTATCAGCAATTTTCTTTATCAATTTCGCATTATTTGGTTACGTCTTCGTTGATAATATAACATAATAACAAAACAGAAAACCAATAAGCGTTAATGTGCTTCAGGTAAAGTTCTTAATGCTGAGAAAGGCGAGGAATCACAGTAAAAGATGAAGAAACTGCATTTTACGCTAATTAATCAAGGAGTAACCGAGAGAGAGAGAGAGAGAGAGAGAGAGAGAGAGAGAGAGAGAGAGAGAGAGAGAGAGGAACACTTCTCACATGACACCGTGTCCTCGCCTTGCTATCATATGTGTCCTCGCATTACACCCTGTCATCCTTTGCCTTGACCTTAACTAACGCTTGTCTCTCTGCCCTCGCCTGGCGCTGTCTTGGCCTGGCTCACTGTCCTCCTGTGGTCTCATTACGTCCCTTCTCGTGTTGTCTGGAGCGTCTGGTCTTGAGAATCTAATCTCTCCTGGGAACTTATAGTCGTTGATGGTATTCTTTGTTTTCTTCTTACTATTTTCTTAGCATCAAAGGCCTACGATATTTTTATTCATTAATGTATTGTATGTTTTATTATAACGAAGCAGCGATTTTTTTTTTTTTTTTAGTTTTCGCATCATAAAGCATCAAAATGTTCTCTCACTTTAGTTTTACTTTTTTCCTAACATGAAGCATCAATTCCTTCACTATTTTCTTAACAGGAAACATCAATACCTTTCTTCACTATTTGTTCAACTTCCCCATAAATTAATTCAGAGTTTTCCTAACATAAAGCATCAGTGATATTTTAGATTGTTCTCTTCGCTTAACCTCCTTCAGTACCATGACGCGTTTCCGTTCATTCTGCTTAGTATTTGGTAATTTCATACAACTTGAGAAACTTATTTGGGAGATTGAAATAGTAAAGAGTATGGCTATATATGTCCTGATCTCCATGGACCCTTTCCAATGTTAATAAAATGGTCTAATGGTACACAAATCTCAAGGTAAAAATGTGTCCCGGTATTGAAGGGGTTAACGTGGAGTCCAGAGTGAACAGAGGCACCGAAGGGACGAGCACTAATATTATAGATCCCGTTCATTTGACTCGGCTGCGACACACTCCCTTAGTTAGTGTCTCTATCTGGGAGGAACCTCACATATCCTTTCATGGAGGAGAGTTGTTTCGAATTTTCCTATTGTCTTGGGAAACATATCACTGTGTGAGATATTCAGTTTCATTTTTTTTTTTTTTGTCAAAGAGTAGATCTCAGTGAATAATGAAATGTGTGTGTGTGTGTGTGTGTGTGTGTGTGTGTGTGTGTGTGTGTGTGTGTGTGTGTGTGTGTGTGCTCAGGGCGTGAGCGCTCACCGGTGTGTGTTGTGTTGCAGGAGTGAGGGCGCAGCATGGGCGCGGGGGCGGGCGAGGCGGACATGGCCACGTGGGCGAGGACGCGAGTGGTGCTGAGCTGCCGCTGGCGCTGATGGCCCCACAGACACCGCCCATGTCACAACTCTGGCTCAACACAAGCGTCACAGAAGCGAGTGCCGCGGAGGACGTGATTGCTGCAGCTGCGGACGCCTCTCCCGGGACTGAGGAGGGCGGGAACGGAACCCTAGCGCGGGCGGGCGGTGGGGGCGGGGAGGCGTTTGTTTGGGAAAGTGTGGCCCTGCTGGTGCTGAAGGCCTTCCTCATGGGCAGCATCATCCTGGTCTCTGTGATGGGCAACGTGCTAGTCATTGTCAGCATAGGCCTCAACCGCAAGCTGCAGATCCTCACCAACTATTTCCTGGTGTCTCTGGCCATCGCGGACATGCTTGTGGCCTCCTGCGCCATGACCTTCAACGCCTCCGTGGAACTCTCGGGTCGTTGGCTCTTCGGTTATATCATGTGTGATCTCTGGAACTCTTTTGATGTGTACTTCTCCACTGTGTCCATCTTGCACCTGTGCTGCATCAGTGTTGACCGCTACTACGCCATTGTGAAGCCCCTGGAGTACCCGCTCTACATGACCAAGGGTGCCGTGGTGTTCATGCTGGCCAACGTGTGGCTGGCGCCCACCCTCATCTCCTTCGTGCCCATCTTCTTTGGATGGTACGCCACAGCAGACCACCTAGAGCACCGCGCCCTCCAGCCTGACTCTTGCACCTTTGAGGTTAACAAGGTCTACGCCATCCTGTCGTCGGCCTTCTCCTTCTGGGTGCCTTGCACGGTGATGGTGGTGCTGTACTACCGCATCCTGCTGGAGGCCAGGAAGCAGGAGGCCGCCATCCTGAGCCGCACAAACAGCACGTGCACCATCAACAATGTACAGCGAGGTTTCTCCTCGTCCACCGCTCAACAGATCTTGGCCGCCTTCAGGTTAAGGAGGAGGCCCAAGCTGAGGAAGAAAAAGGACAAGCACTGCGACAGACAAGAGTTCCAGCTTGGTCCTGTGCCGCGCATCTCGCGTTGTGACTTGGGCAATGAACCGCGGCCCGGAGGTTTCCGCAAGCCCTCCACCATCTGTACTCAAGACCAAAGTACAAACGCTAGAAAATCTAGTAAACACTTACTGAATGACACCACACAGCTGGGCCCGCCTGCTCTTCCGGACACGTCTAGCTCACTTGAGGTGAGTCCGAGGACCACCAGTCCAGACTTATCGTTTAATGAGGAAGTAGATGATCGCGTGGACACTAGTCCCACTCTCAAGGCGCACCACTCCCGCAACAGCTCCGTCAGCATCAACGGACACACGGGGAGCGGCCTGCCGGTACGAGTCATCAGCCCTGTGCCCTTTGGGAGGAGGGAGTCCTTGATGCCCCCGAGCGCCCTGCACTACGGAGGCAGCGGGGGTGGGAGTAGTCACAGCGGCAGCCACCCGGTGATGCGCCGTGAACACAAGGCAGCGCGCACGTTAGGCATCATAATGGGCGCCTTCATCCTGTGCTGGATGCCCTTCTTCACCTGGTACGTGGCTGTCACTATCTGCGGCGACCGTTGCCCGTGCCCGCAGGCTGTGGTCACCACGCTCTTCTGGATCGGCTACTTCAACTCCACCCTTAATCCCTTCATCTACGCTTACTTCAGAGCCGAATTCCGGGAGGCGTTCAGAAAGACTCTGCGGCAGCTGAAGTGTTGCACGCGAGACGATGACCTTCCCGGGGCGTTCGTCTGACCCCAGCAGGCTCCCTCACCCTTTCCCTCGGGCTTTCAGTAAAGATTGAGAACTGCTCTTCTTATATCTGTATGTGCGGCGGCGCAAACTGTATCTGTTGTTCGAATAACTATTGACTTTAATGTGAGGCGATGGTGTTCGTGTGTGTGTGGACTCTGTCAGTGTTAGAACTGGGAAAGAAATCTTCTTCAGGTTAAAACATTCCAGTCCTTAACGTTCCTCTCTTCGTGTGTGTTGTCTTGCGTCACCAACAAGTGTTTCCTTCAAAACTCTTCCAGATTCCTTCAGAACAACAACGGACAATGCAGCTCGCAGAGAGAAGGAAACAGAGGAGAGCCAAGGCAGTGCCGTTATCACCCTGGGCAATGTTAGCTGCTGTCGGCAGGATGGAACTAACGAGTGAGTCGGTAAAATGGAGATCAATGCGTTAAGTTCGCTCATCAGGTGAGGTAATCGTCGTCTCCTTGATTGTTATTAGGAGGAAAGTGGAATTCTCTGCTTCACTCGGACATGCTTGAAATTCTACACACATGTATGCATTATGTGGAGATAAAACATATGCAAAAGAGTACAAGGTTAGTAATTACGAAGGTCTGTGAGGAATCTACTAAGGTAGTAAAACTGTTCAGCATCCTGCTTTCCCCGTGTTACTGAATGCTGTCTCTGTAGCAATCTACTTGAGAGACTTCCATCTACATACGCCACGAGATGGAACAATGTGGACCCAAAATGAGCCATCTAGAAGGCAAATTCTGAGCCACAATCGTGCAACGCTTGGTGCCTGGCGAGGCTCAGTGTAACACACAGCAACTCTTCTGGAAGAGCGCCAGGCAGGAGTTTATTCCTTGGCGTGACAGTTGTCCGTGTCTCCTACATGAATCACTAGAGAAGTTTATTTCTCTGGCAAGAAAAACAACACCTATTATGCAAACACAAAGCCAGCGGAGACAAGGACGGGATTTGCATATTAATCTGCGTCTCCCTCAGCTCAGCGCCACCACCACTGTCAAGGCAACACCCTACCGGCTACGCATTGGAGCATCAAACCCGAGGAAATTCACTCCTAAACTAAACTTTCGCACAGCCAGGCAGCATGTGGCAAGGCAGCCACAGGCAAGCAAAGATGATCTGTCCACAGCTGCCATTCTCCTACACACACTGTTATACAGACACGTGTCTTACGGTACTTACAAACATGTTTTTCCCATTAACGTATCCACGCACTAATTCATCATTTTCATTGTCCTGCATGCACTCTCCTCTCGGTGCCACACACAGGCGTCTCTTCCTCTCCGCTGCTCACATTGCTTCACTGCTCTCTCTCCGGAACTTTGAAACTTTAATACTCTGTCATAGATATTGGTGCTTTATTTTGTTCTTATTTTGTTCAGTGCTGTGCCTGTGTCTGTATCTTTTATCTTTCTGTCTCACTTTTCCTAAACATAGAAGTTCAAACATTTCCACGAAAACCTTTCACCTGAAAACTATATTACTATCTGTCAACGCTCAGCCGACAATGCTATTCCCCAACACTCTTTTCCTATCGCTCTGCATCACTTTCTCCCTATCTTTGGAAACTCTACTGCCCAAACCATCACCACCACCATCACCACCATCACCACAACCACCACCACAAGACAGCGTGGCGCTTGGCTGCACCGGGCTGCCGTGAAGCAGAGGCAACCTGGTGACCCAAGGCAGCTGCGTCATCTGTTTTCAACGACTCCTTCCCCAACTTTCACTTTCACTTTCACTTTCACACACACACACACACACACACACACACACACACACACACACACACACACACACACACACACACCGGGTTCGATTCCCCGGCCGGATGAAGATATTTGGGAGTGTCTCCTTTCACGTGTAGCCCCTGTTCACCTAGCAGTGAGTAGGTACGGGATGTAAATCGAGGAGTTGTGACCTTGTTGTCCCGCTGTGTGGTGTGTGCCTGGTCTCAGGCCAATCCGAAGATCGGAAATAATGAGCTCTGAGCTCGTTCCGTAGGGTAACGTCTGGCTGTCTCGTCAGAGACTGCAGCAGATCAAACAATGAAACACACACACACATACAGTCCAGTGGCCGCTTCCACCAGGCAGACTTGTCACCAGCCTTGCCAGAGTGTGCTGAGTAGTGGTGATGGTGGCGATGGCAAACACCTTAGTACGTCACTTGCCTGTGCGTTGTGAGAGGGAGATGGAGTATCGATATGGAAGCCTCGGGCGTACAATGCACTAAAATCTGGCATTTGGTGTCATCGTGGACGCCAAAACCAAGACAGTCAGGAACGAGTGCCACGCTCGTCTCACTTTCTGGTGCAAGCAACTCAAGACTCGCCTGAGCAAACCCGTCTTCTAAACCACCTGAAGACCCTCGCCTGTGCATCTGGGTAAAGTTCCGGCGGCGTTTCTCCTGTAGACTCTCTGAACTTCAAAGTATAAAAGACTCTCTAACAAAATGTTGCATTATAGTCTATCATCATCCCGTCATGTCAGGCTCAGCGTCGTCGAACTCTGTCCCGTAAAGGATGTGTAGTGCGTAGATGCAGATACTAGACTCTACCACTAACAGTTTTCTATGAATGTGAGGAGTTGTAGTGATGACTTCCGTGCAGTGTTCCAAAATACGTGTGACATTTCTGCTCTGTATATACTTGTTAATGTGCACACAGGATCCGTGTAACTGCTGACGAACACTTCCTCTCAGGACTCAGTCTGACTATCTCTTTCCTCAGCCACGGGGTTGCTCGCGCCCGTGGGTCCCCGGCGGCAGGGAGGAAGGCTTCGCCCTAACCCCCTCCCGGTACTCTCTCTCTCTTTTTCTTTTTGTTATCATCAGTTATATTATGAGTTGTCCTTGTTTATAAAGGAGGGCTGTCTTAGTAGTGTGTTGCTGCAGCGTAGTCACGCCAACCCGTCCCACCAACAGTCCAGGTATCGCGTCAGTGACGCCAGCAGGTGACGCCACTGTCACTCAATGAAGCGTGTGGCTACAAACATTCTGCTTACCTAACAATATTATATGTACACACACACACACACACACACACACACACACACACACACACACACACACACACACACACACACACACACACACACACACACACACACACACACACACACACACACACACACATATATACACATATATATATATATATATATATATATATATATATATATATATATATATATATATATATATATATATATATATATATATATATATATATATATATATATATATATATATATATATATATATATATATATATATATATATATATATATATATATATATATATATATATATATATATATATATATATATATATATATATATATATATATATATATATATATATATATATATATATATATATATATATATATATATATATATATATATATATATATATATATATATATATATACATAACGTTGTACAAATGCGGGTGAGTAAGAGCATAGGTGCAGCGTTACTCGGCGTTAGGGGCAGGCGTGTCTCATGGACGCACATCATCGCTGTGCTGCACAAAGGATGTCATTACTTTGTTGCCTCGCAAAGCATTGTAATGCTGCAGTAACGCAGACAAACGCAAGACATCTGAATGGGCCTTGTTAGCGGCGGCTCCGCACCGGGACGTGACTTTGTTTCATCATGGACCAAAATGCTTCACATTCACGGGATTGGAAGGCAAATATGTTGCTGTTTTTTTCTTTTCTTTTTTTTCTCTCTCTCTTGCCTGCGCTCCCAACGGCTGCACTTGGCTAGGCCGAGTCGAGCTGTAAAGCGCACAGTAATGGGATGCTTCTTGCCTGAGCCTTCTTGTGCTTCCTGCTCCACGTTTATTATTTCACCCTTGTCTAACTATCCCACACGTGGTCGGCTGGTCTAAAGCAGCTCACACACACAGACACACACACACACACATACACACACACACACACACACACACACACACACACACACACACACACACACACACACACACACACACACACACACACACACACACACACACACACACACACACACACACACACACACACACACACACACACACACACACACACACACACACACACACACACACACACACACACACACACACACACACACACACAAACACACACAAACACACACACACACACACACACACACACACACACACACACACACACAATTCACAAGCCAGAGGACCGGGGATCGATTTCCAGGCCGGGTGGAGATATTTGGGTGTGTCTCCTTTCACGTGTAGGTGCTGTTCACCTAGAAGTGAGTAGGTACGGGATGTAAATCGAGGAGTTGTGACCTTGTTGTCCCGGTGTGTGGTGTGTGCCTGGTCTCAGGCCTATCTGAAGATCGGAAATAATGAGCTCTGAGCTCGTTCCGTAGGGTAACGTCTGGCTGTCTCGTCAGAGACTGCAGCAGATCAAACAGCAGAACAGCAGATCAAACACACACACACACACACACACACACACACACACACACACACACACACACACACACACACACACACACACACACACACACACACACACACACACACACACACACACACACACACACACACACACACACACACACACACACACACACACACACACACACACACACACACACTTCATCCGCGTGACTAGTAAAGAAACACATTGACACATCGAGAGGCGGTGCGTGTGGGCTGAGGAGGGTGGGACACTCAGGAGGGGGGGGACACACCTGGCCCACATGTCATGTCCCGAATGAACACCCGTTAGTGATGTGTGAACGTCCGTTATTTGTTATGTTCCTTTGTGGTCGGTTTGTGTTAAGCGCCGCGAGGCTGAGACGGTCTGTCATGGTGTCTTTCTGAATCTTCACTTGGGGAGACAATGGGTTGAGAGACACACCATAAAAGCGGCCTTACATTCACGGCGGACAGGTTCTCCTGGTGCAGGGATCAAAAAGGGAGAGAGCAAATAGGGAGGAGGGTAACACTCAAGGAAGGAGAGGGGAAGAGCCAGTGCTGGCTGTAGCGGCATATGCATATGTAGACTATTTCTCTCTCTCTCTCTCTCTCTCTCTCTCTCTCTCTCTCTCTCTCTCTCTCTCTCTCTCTCTCTCTCTCTCTCTCTCTCTCTCTCTCTCTCTATATATATATATATATATATATATATATATATATATATATATATATATATATATATATATATATATATATATATATATATATATATATATATATATATATATATATATATATATATATATATATATATATATATATATATATCTATCTATCTATCTATCTATATCTATCTATCTATCTATCTATCTATCTATCTATCTATCTATCTATCTATCTATCTATCTATCTATCTATCTATATATATATATATATATATATATATATATATATATATATATATATATATATATATATATATATATATATATATATATATATATATATATATATATATATATAGATAGATAGATAGATAGATAGATAGATAGATAGATAGATAGATAGATATATATATATATATATATATATATATATATATATATATATATATATATATATATATATATATATATATATATATATATGTATATAGTCTGATTCACCTTCATCCTTTTTAGGCGTTTTGCCAGCATCTCTCTCTCTCTCTCTCTCTCTCTCTCTCTAATCCACCGCAGCCCGCACGATGTCTCCCTCCCTTCCTCCCTGGCCAGGCGCCGCGGCCTCGCCGGCACTCACCACCACAGCCGGCGGCGCCGCGGGCCTGACATGCACGAGTGGCGGGCGGCCGCCACCCTCCGCCTTGAAAAATAACGTTTGGCTACGAGCAGGGGACGGCTCCCCTCAGAACGGCGACGGACCCCATCTCTCTCGCTTGAGTAAGCCAATCAGGTGCTGCGGCGCGGCCCGCGGGGCCCCCGCCCCACTCTATCCTCAATACTACTGTAGCCTACGTGGTAAATGTTGTTATATGCTTAAGATGTTCACTTGAAATTCATCTGAAATATCTTATTTTTTCTAAAAAAAAAAATGTATATCATCAAAATTACTCCTAGACACCAGCACTGAACAGCATCTGCCGGGCGCCGCCACGCGCCCTGCTGCTGTGCGGTGTTAAGCGGTAGCAGAGGTGGTGTGCCGTGCTGGGTGCTGCGCCACCCGCTTCATGACCTGCAGCGATCATGGGATAACAAGAATGTTAGCGTGCTCGCAGGTGGTGACCACCGTGTATCACGTCTGGTGTGGTCGCTCTAATAAATATATAAACATCTTCACTCGTTTTTTCCTTTCTTATTTCCCCTCCACGTGTTTCTGACAGCTGGTGGTGAGGCGCTGTGCGTTGTCAGCTGAGTAGACATCTCTCTCGCACAGCGCGTGTGTGGGCCGCCGCGGTACTGGCACCTGTGTGGAGCTCAGCCAGGTGAGTGACAGACACCACTACTGCGAGGTGCGACACACTAACAGCAATACTGTGGACACCTGGCACAGCTCGTCACGCGTTTCCTGGCGGCACGGGTCTTCACTTACCGGCTCACTGCACCACACGGCCGCAAACCAACACCTCCACACGTAACTTTGAGATGAATAATCCCAAATAAGTCTATGAAGATAGAAAATACTTTTTTAGAGCTTTGGTGGGGATGGCGGCTGCCGGGCTGCAGCTTTCACCTCGTCCATACGTCAATGTAAAACTGACGCGCGGAAAGGTTCAGTGGATGACTCAAAGATCCTCAGTGAGAGCTGAAACTACCGCCTGCCTCGCACTCCACCATCTCCTCCACGGAAATAAATAACATACTAGAGACACATGGATTCAGCGACAGAGAGAGAGAGAGAGAGAGAGAGAGAGAGAGAGAGAGAGAGAGAGAGAGAGAGAAATAGGGAGGAAGGGGAGAAATTCCAGTTAAGAAACACATTACCATGCAGAACAACGCGAAAAGGCAGCAAACAATACTGTACCACAAATGAGTCCAACCTAGAAAGTTGTAATCTGATCAAGACTGTAAAAAAACTATATTAAGTGTATTTATTCCTCCTCCTCCTCCTCCTCCTTCTCCTCCTCCTCCTCCTCTTCCTCCTCTTCTTCTTCCTCCTCTTCCTCCTCCTTGCCCAAATTACCACTCTCTCTTTCACTTAAGTTTACTCATTGCTTCTGAAACTTTGCAGCGCATTAAGCTTCTTAACTACTTGACGTGAAGTCTGCAGAATAATTTTACCAATCCTCAAACTGCAAATGAAAATAGGCGTGCAAAGTTACGTTGTCTTTTCTATTTCGGTGAGAGAGAGAGAGAGAGAGAGAGAGAGAGAGAGAGAGAGAGAGAGAGAGAGAGAGAGAGAGAGAGAGAGATTATCTTCACAATCAGCCATCACATTTACTCTCCTACACAAAGTTTATCCAAGCCTTCCTGAAGACCGTGACAGCCCGTGCTACAGCCTTGCCAGTCACTCCCTTGTCTCATCTCCGCATCTCTTTGTTATCTGCTCCATCTCTTCCTCTCTCATGGACTTTATCAACCTTGTCTTGCTACTCATGCTGTTTCCTCTTCTATTATCATTTAACCAACCCTACATTTCTTTTCTCATATTTATTGCAGCTTAATCTTGAGCTTCTATTTGAATTTGGCCCTTAGATAAAAAAAATTTCACTACATTCTTTAGCGACTAGCATCTCCAATTCATCGTTTTTATTTGTCTTTTGTCTTCTATTACGTAAAGAAAACCAGCAGAAAATGGATAGTTAATAGCTTTCCCACCACTACCTCGCCTTGAGCCTTGAGCATCCCGCCAGGTATTCCAGTGGAGCTAACCAGACACGTTCACCCATACCAGACAGGTGCACTGAGAGGCATCAGACCCAGTGTTCTCCGCGCCAAGACGTACTAATCCAGCGTGCCGAGGTGTTGGCTTAACTCCACGAGCCGTGACCGCTGCGTCCCTACTGTGGCTTTGCTGAGGGATTGAGTGGAAGAGGGTAGAGAGGCTTTGTTCCACGGTAGACAGACTGATAATGATGGTGATAAGGGTTTTTCTTTGGAGAGACTGGTCATGGGCAAAAGAAATCTATATAAAGAAGGATCGTTTCGTTACCGCCTTACAGATATAGAAAGTAAAAAAATAAGGATAGATTTTTCATGGTGTTTTGATACTCCTTTGATACAGTTCATGCTACAAAAAAAGTTGAAAATATAGAAACAGGTAAAGAGTTTGAGCTTTCATCGGTAAAAATATGAATGAGTGAATATATTGATTGACTCAAACTAAAAATAAAGGTAATTTCTCCATAGCGTCTTGACACTCTTTCAAAATAGTTAATACCACAAAAAGAAGGAAATACAGAAGAAAGGTAAAGAGTTCAAGTTTTCAGGAGTAAAGATATGAAAGAGTGAATGTACTGCTAGACTCTTGCATCATGAAGCTGGACGGAACAGGATGTGGATAAAAATAGGTAATAACGGTGGTAACAATGATAGTGATAACAAGAGCTGAAGTGCTATAACAGTAACAGTAAAAGAGATGAAAGAGTGAGGGCTGGTTAACTCTTGCAATAGTGAGGCGGACAGAAAAGAGATGAGATTAGATAAATATTAGACCACCATGGAAATAATAATGATGATAAATGACAAGTACCATAACTCATTCATAGTTAAGAAAACAAAAATAGAAACTCATGATAACACTAATAATGGCAACAATACTAATGACTACTGCCAGATCATCATAATAGGAAAAGCATAATTGACCAGCACACCACATTATTTCATACATATAGACGGGTTCATTTTCACCAGTACCCTCCAGTATTCCTCTCACAGTCACCACATTCCAACCGCTAACCCAATCAGCGCCATACACGCGGCCAAAGCTTTGCGCGGGAAAACAAAAAGAGGGAAAGCGAATTAAATGGACAACAACACGAGCAACACACCAAATTCAATTCATCCTCGTTGTCTGAATTGCCAAGCTCCAATAACTAAATCAAGGACGAACGTTGCATTCTCGCCACGCTCTGAGGAAACAAAACTCAAGCAAGCAATCATCATAATGTCTCTTCTCTTCTCCTCTTCTCTTCTCTTCTGTCCTCTTCTTCCAGTCCTTCTTTCATTCCTTCTTCTTCTTCCTTCTTCTCTTCCTTTTCCTTCTCCTATTTCTTCTTGGTTTATCTTGATCCTATTTTCCTTCCTCTCGCAATGTTTGTTTTCTATTGTTCTTCTCTCTCTCTCTCTCTCTCTCTCTCTCTCTCTCTCTCTCTCTCTCTCTCTCTCTCTCTCTCTCTCTCTCTCTCTCTCTCATTTTTCCTATTCACTCTTCCTTTCTCCAATATTACAAATTGACTTGCTTTTCTTTCTCGTTGTCTTTCCTCTTTTCTTTTATTTCTCCTTTATTTTCTTTAACTTCTATCTCATGCTTTGTTTCCCATCATAATCTGTAAATCCATCACCAGTCACATCTCTGCAATCACCAATCACGCTGTCATCACCAATTGTCTTTCCTCTCCTTTTTCTACTCTTTGTCCTCTTCTTTACTCCTTTCTCTCATTATTTTTATCTTATTTTCTCATTTATTTCTCTTTTTATATTGTTTTATCTTACTTTCCTTCTGTTCTCTTTTCTTTTCTCGTTCTCCTCTTCCCCTTTTTTTTCTATTTTCTTCTCTTCCTTTTGATTCTTATAATTTTTCCCTCATGCCTTACTTTCCTCTAATCTTACAATGCCTTTTCCTTTTCCTTCTTGTTCTTTTCTTTCTTCTTCTCCTCCTATTCCTTTTTTGATTCATTCCTTATTTTTTTTCTTTCCTATTTTTTTTTCACAGCTCTTCCTTCGTTCCCTTATCTCACCTTTTTCCAATTCTCCTCCTCCTCCTCCTCCTCCTCCTCCTCCTCCTCCTCCTCCTCCTCCTCCTTTTCCTCCTCCTCTTCTTTCTCCTACTACTACTACTATTATTCCTCCACTCTCTTCATTCTCTTCTTTCTTCATTTTCTTTATCTCGCCTCTCATATTTCATTTTGTCTTACCTCTCTCTCTCTCTCTCTCTCTCTCTCTCTCTCTCTCTCTCTCTCTCTCTCTCTCTCTCTCTCTCTCTCTCTCTCTCTCTCTCTCTCTCTCATTTTCACTTCCATGATTTTTCCCTTGCATAAATTTTTTCCTCACTTTCGTTCTTCTTTTCTCTCACTTTTCGTTCTCATTTATCTTTTCTTCCGCCCTTTTCTTATCTTACCTTCCTTGAAACTCCAGCCAGTCTTCTTTTCTCTTTCTCTCTCTCTCTTTCTTCCCGCTTCTTGTCTTCCCGGTTCTTTGTATCCCAATATTCCCCTTAATGGTCTCTGCTTTTCCCGGCTTTCTCTTCTCATTCTCTCTATTTCCTTCCTCCTTTACCTGCGCCTTTCCTTCCCTCATCTGACCTTTGCCCTTTACATTCGTCCCTCTCTTTTTTATTTCAGCCCTTCGCTCTTTCCAGTCACTTCGTTCTCCTCAATTTTCTTTATTCTATTTATCATGCCTCGTATTTCGTATTTCTCCTCTTTTCCCATTTTTTTCCCTCTTCCTTCTTTACTCCGTGTTTATTTTTCTCTATTTGCTTTTTACTCTTTTCCAATGAGTTCCTCCTACGCTATTTTTCTTTTTTCTTTAGTATGTCTCGTGTTTTAACTCTTTCTCTTTCTCTTCCTTCTTCCTTCTTCATTCTCAGCTCCTCCCCCTCTTGCCAATCTTTCAGCCTCCGATATTTCACTCTTCAAATTGCTCCATATTTTTCCCTCTCGTTTCCTTCCCTTTTCTCCCCATTATTTATTGTCCCTCTCGTCTTTTTTATCGTGTTTTCTCTGCCTTTCACTCCTCCCTTTCCTTGTCCTTCACTCCTGGTCTTTCCTGCTACATCTACACACACTCTTTCCCTTACCTCATCCTCCCGGCGCCTTCCTTTCATCTCTGACGTTGATCTCTTCTACCACTAAGACAAGTTGTATGGCTGTATGTATTATCGGATGGCCAACATAGACACAGCATTTGTTTCCTTCGGTACTGACTAGCAAGAATGTAAGATAAGAGGGAAAGATGAAAAAAAAACTATCAGGTCTGCTCGTGGAAGTTTATGTTACATGTTTGTTTGATCTATTTTCACTCCTCATCTATATTCATAAGTTTGGCTTGTCTTTTGAACCTGATTACTGAGTTTTTCACGTTTATTTAGTGTCCCCTTTCAGAACCAGTCTCTCATTATCTCTCTTTATCAGACTCTTTCACACATGAATCCAGTATAATTTTTTTCTGTTTTTATGTCATTCAATGCCACTGAAAAAACTTCTATCAGGTTCTCTCTTAGTCTAAAGTGTATGAAAAGTGAATATAAAAAAAATCCATCCTTCTTTTGTAACTACGAGTATATTGCTTGTACCCTTTATCTTTCTAGTGATTCTTCTTTATACTGACCAACCAAACCTACAATAAGGTAACCAGAACATAATAACACCAGAAAGCAAGAGGATAGTGCAAGACTACGTCAGGTCTACACGCAACAGTCGCTACATTATGTCCACCTCTAATCGAGTCTGACAGCATAAACTAGCAAGACGATGGTGCAAGATTCCGTTAGGTCTACATGCAACAGTCGCTACATTAAGCATACCTACATATATCCACCTCTAACCGAGTCTCACAGCATAAACGAGATGATGTGTACCAGTGCCAAATACAATTCCCCTCTCAACACTCACCTCTGTACTCTTTAAGGAGGAAAGTTGGCATAAAATTTGAGTTCTCCTGTGAATGTTGCCAACTGGGGGACGAGCATTGCCGCTGTGTGCTATCAGTGAACAATCAACCCTCACTCGTGGCTGGCGCTTCATCAAACCTACAGCAATCGGTCTTGTGAAGTGGGACACGAAAAACACATGCATCTTTCTCTTTTTTTAAGCTGGGAACATTCATTACACTTGTCCGCGTCTTTTTTCTCTCTCTTTTTCTTTCGTTTTGTGTCTCTTTTTTTCCTTATCACGTCAGAGGGTCGGTGCATCAAATGTGAGGTGAGTGGCAGGCGCAGCAGACAGGGAAGCGAGGCGAGGTGACGGCTGTGGACAAGGCACGAGAGAGAGAGAGAGAGAGAGAGAGAGAGAGAGAGAGAGAGAGAGAGAGAGAGAGAGAGAGAGAGAGAGAGAGAGAGAGAGAGAGAGAGAGAGAGAGAGAGAGAGAGAGAGAGAGAGAGAGAGAGAGAGAGAGAGAGAGAGAGAGAGAGAGAGAGAGAGAGAGAGAGAGAGAGAGAGAGAGAGAGAGAGAGAGAGAGAGAGAGAGAGAGAGAGAGAGAGAGAGAGAGAGAGAGAGAGAGAGAGAGAGAGAGAGAGAGAGAGAGAGAGAGAGAGAGAGAGAGTAATAATGTTTGAAATTTGAAAGAAAACAATGACAATTCTAGACACAGGCAACAGTTGAGACCAGATTTAAACCAGAACAGTCTCAAGGAAGGTTTGTCATGCACTACAGATGAATAACAAAAAATTCATGAACTTACTGATGAAAAAAAAAGAAAAAATTGTATTAACTATGTCTGTAATTCTGGTAGTCGAAATATAAGATGGCATAGAAAACGCGTGTGTGTGTGTGTGTGTGTGTGTGTGTGCAGTGTCCGGAGAGGCAGTGCAATCGGGCTGAAAGTAACGAGAGAGAATTTATTTTTCCCCATTTTTCCCTTTCCCGTATCCGTGTGTGGCCTTTGCACGGTTTCTGCAACACACGAAAAATAACAATAAAGAAAAAAATTATAAAAAAAAACCCTCAAACCTCCATGCTTTCCTCGTTACCAGCTCGTTTTTCCTCTTCCTCCTTCTCCTCCTCTTGCTCCTTCCCTCCGTTTTTCCCCCTTTCAGCCTTTCAAGAGGCCCACACCGAACTCAGATTGAACTCTTGGATAATGAGGTGCAGGAGGGGGCAAGGCACTCTTATCCTTCTTCCAAAGGGTCATAGGATCGAACTGCCTCGCCTACACCTCCTGTCCGTACCACCGCCCCCTCCCCCGGTCATGTCTCCCCGCTGGTCGACAGTTAAGTCTTTATTTTTGGAGTCGAAACTTAACAAGAGCCCTCCAGTCAGTAAGCCGCCGGTAGTTTGTTCGTAATGCCAAAGCTACAAGTGGTCGATGCGCTAATTGACCTGTGTGTGTGTGTGTGTGTGTGTGTGTGTGTGTGTTTTATAGTCACCCTCCTCTCTCCTCCCCTCCTCTCTTCTCCTGTACCTTCCTTTTCTCCCCTCTCCTCGTCTCCCCTCCTATCGTCTTCTCTCCTTTTCTCCTCCATCTCTGCCTCCAACACTTTACTTCTTTCACTTTATCCTCCTCCTCCTCTTGCTTTCCCGCCTCCTCCTTCATCTTCTCATCTCCCTCTCTCTTTCATTTTCTTCATCCGTTCTCCTTTTCCTCTTCATCCTTCATTTTTTTCCCTGCTTCCTCCTTCATTTCTTCCTCATCACTTTATCTTCTTACTTCTTATCTTCTTTCTTCTCATCCTCTTTCTTTGATTTGTCTTCTTATTTTCTTTATTTTCTTATATGTCCCTTTCTCTTACACTTCTTTTTCCTTATCATTATTATTGTTCTATTTCTTTTTTATTCTTCTTCTTTTTCTTTTCTTGTTGTTGTTCTTCTTCTTTTCCTTCTTCCTTATCTCCTCCAATTCTTTCTTATTCAACTCCATCTCTTCATTCGTCTTCTTCTTTTCCTTGTTGTTTTCTTTCATTTCTATCATTTTGCTTTTTCTTTCCTTATCCTTTTCGTCCTCCTCCTCCTCCTCCTCCTCCTCCTCCTCCTCCTCCTCCTCCTCCTCCTCCTCCTCCTCCTCCTCCTCCTTATCCTTATCCTCTTCCTCCTTCCTTTTACTCGAAGTCTTGCAAGGTAAGTTTTTGTGGAGCCATCTGCTCGTAATCTCAAACAACACACACACACACACACACACACACACACACACACACACACACACACACATAGGACTGTGCTAAAAATAACGAGAGCATATTTTTTTTTCATTCCTCAAATAAGATAAAGTGTGAATGAGGGACGAAAAATATTAAGGCATAATTTATACTATTGAATTATTACAGTCACATTAATATTTCCGTTCTATTTATGTAAACGTATCTTGGAAGTACTCGTTTATCTCTCTCTCTCTCTCTCTCTCTCTCTCTCTCTCTCTCTCTCTCTCTCTCTCTCTCTCTCTCTCTCTCTCTCTTTCCTCAATATATCTTCCTATATCTTCCTTCCTCCCGTGTTCAGTCTTCCTCCACTTCCTTCCTTGGATATAAATCTGTTCTCTTTTCCTCTAACGATTCCGAAGTCTGTTGCATCTTACTTTTCTCATTTTACTTTATTCTATTACCTTTGCTTCTCTCCTCTCTACATATTGGAAGGTTTATTCTCTGACACTATCTGAGGGTGAAATTTTAAAGTCATCCACCGCCTCCTCCTTATCCTCCTCGTCTTCCTCGTTTTTTTTTTCATTTTTTTTTCTGTTTATATTCTTCCCTCATAAATTTCACAAGGAACGATTTTATAAGCCATAGAGGTGATACGTCAGGTTCACAGGGAGTCACTTAGTACTGATGGCGATGATGGTCTTAAGTATTAGGTTAAGATAGATCACCTTAAGTCTAAACCCGTATTCTGAAATGCTTTGCTCTCACCATCACTGCTTTCTAAGGGCTCCAGTTGAAGATACTCGTGTTTTTAAGAGTATTTTTATGGTTCTGGTGATAGACAGGCAAGATTTATATTTCATTAAAAGGAGAAACTGTCTTGGAAACCCGGTTAGTTGTCTCTGTGGCCTTGGGAAATTGTTGTAGTGACGGGAAGGTGTTTCTGAATATGGAGGTAAATACTGAGGATCTTAGGCCAACTTGAATGCAGAATTTGGTCTCTCACACACTGATATGATGCTCACCACGCAATCCAGTAACTAATTCAACTACATCCATTCATACACTCAACCATTCAACCACCATGCAATCCACCTGCGTACCAGCTGGCTCTCATCGATCTCATTCACCCACCCATCTACGTACCCGTCCACCCCACTCGCCCACCTATAAATCCACACCTCACCATCAACCCACCCACCAAAGCATCGCCTATCCAGTTACCAGTCACCAGTGGAGGCGTGGGCCTGTGTGGTGTTGGAGGCTCTTTAACCCCATTTAACCGCATTTCCACATTCATTCTGTTTACTATTTGGTGATTTTATACAGCTTCAGAAACTTGCATAGGGGATTAGAATAGTGAAGACTGTGGCCATTAATCTTTTGATTTCCATAGACGTTTCCTGATGTCTATAAAATGGTCTAATCATACACAATCTCAAGGTAAATATGAGTCCCAGTACCGAAGGAGTTAATGCTATCAGCTCGCGGGATGGTCTCGGCACACGGGGACCGAACCACCTTTATCCTCACGGCTGAAGCCTCATTGACTGCTGCTGCGCGAGTTTCTTCACGCTTCGAGGTAGGATCGCTTTCTGGTGAAGTTTTAAAGAGCTGAAGATGAAACTCGCATTATTGGTTTACTAATTGTTCTTGGCACGTGGCGATGCTGTCCTATACTTGTTTTTTTTTATTACCTTATGTAAGAGGGGAAAACTGGCCAAGGACAGCAAAATGATGAAAAAAAGGCCTATTCAGTTACCAGTCCTCTTACATATCAGCAGCGGCGTGGCAGCGGAAAGGGCCCCACGTGTTCCCTTCACCGCGTTGTCTACATCGAAAAGGTTCATGGAGTGCCACAAATTTGATGCGGAATGTATTGATTGAGTTACGAGGCTGCAATTGTTGTCTTGCGTCATAGAGGATTGAGGAATGATTTGATTACAGCGGGATGCCAATGAGGACAAAATTCTTTAACATTACATGCGCACCTTCCACTACTTCCAAAAGACTCTAGTTGAAGCTACATACGTTATATTTGCAGCTATAGAGATCGAATGACAGACTTGTACATGATCAATGGGAGAAATAATGTCGAGAACCAGGCTAATCGTCCCTGTGGCCATTGGAAACAGTCGCGGTAAGAGAGCAAAGTGTTTCAAAATACGAGCTAATTGTCCCAAGACGTGGAGACCTGCTAAGAAGGAGCCAGTAAAGCTTATCCCGCCTCCCACCGCTGGCTCCCTCCCGCGTGGCCATAACATTCTGTATTGACTGGATGAACTGCGCACTTTTGTAATCATGTTTGCAATCACATTCCATTTTCTCCTGGTGAGGGCGTAAACACCAAGCCAAGGCCGGGAGTCAGTCTCCGTGCAGCCTTGTCAACACCGGCGCTGCCACTCCTCCCTCCTAAATGAAGCAGCCCGTGTAGAATTCGGAGACACTTTCTTGAATAATTCATGTGATATTCAGGAAATTTGATTGCAGGGAACTTGATTACATAATTTATGGCAGGTAATGAGAATTTCAAGGACTCACTCTCACGTACGAACACACACACACACACACACACACACACGTACATGCATAGAAACACACACATACACACACACACACACACACACACACACACACACACACACACACACACACACACACACATACAGAAAACCAGATAAACAAAATAACCAGCAAAGAGGCAGCCATACAAAACAGACAAATATTCTCTCTCTCTCTCTCTCTCTCTCTCTCTCTCTCTCTCTCTCTCTCTCTCTCTCTCTCTCTCTCTCTCTCTCTCTCTCTCTCTCTCTCTCTCTCTCTCTCTCTCTCTCTCTCTCTCTCTCTCTCTCTCTCTCTCTCTCTCTCTCTCTCTCTCTCTCTCTCTCTCTCTCTCTCTCTCTCTTTCTCACTGTTAAAACACCACGACCTTTCCCTCCCACCACCACCACCTCCACCAGCGCACCCATTAACCCTTACCACCCTTCACGCCTGACAAAACCAGCGACATTCTCTCCTTCCGCTAAACTTTCTTGCAGTCAATCAGGGACGTTTTCTGGTGACGATTCTTGGCACAAATTCTCCCTGTTTTTCTTTCTCTATCTTTTTTTTTTTTTTTTTATCTATATAGGATATTTATTTATATTCTGGGTAAACTATCCTATCTCTCTCTCTCTCTCTCTCTCTCTCTCTCTCTCTCTCTCTCTCTCTCTCTCTCTCTCTCTCTCTCTCTCTCTCTCTCTCTCTCTCTCTCTCTCTCTCTCTCTCTCTCTCCCGTACTCTCGCTCACAATACGATTTCTTCGACTTTATTTTTTTTCTATTCTCAGATAAGAGAGAGAGAGAGAGAGAGAGAGAGAGAGAGAGAGAGAGAGAGAGAGAGAGAGAGAGAGAGAGAGAGAGAGAGAGAGAGAGAGAGAGAGAGAGAGAGAGAGAGAGAGAGAGAGAGATTTTCATACTGACAGACATACAAACAAACAAAGATAGAACATTTTACTCAACACAAGTTTGATGTTTGGATCACAAGATACTGGAAACCGATTGAGTCACGGGGCCACAACATGGAGGTCATATGACGCAAGCTAAGACCATGAAAAAAAAGCGCTGCCTCCCTCACTGAAAGACTTACATATACCAGCAGCAAATTTGTACCCTCAGAGTAGAACAATTTAATATAAAGTCACTTAACAGACCGACACACTGACAGACAGAAAGATAAGTGGACCTGCAATCAAGGACAGACAACCAGACTGATATGGAGACAGACAAAGAAAGGCATACAAACAGACAAACAAGACATACAAACCAGGTAGATACACATGTAAACAAAAAGAGAGATAAAAACAGAGTAGCAGATAGGTCAGACAGGCAGATGATTAAACAGACAGACAGACAGACAGATGCAAGAAATGACAAACTGTTTCATATCATCATTTTCATTCTTGCTGATTTCATTTGTATTTTTTCCTTTTTCTATCAACATAAGCTTTTATACTTTTCTACTCTTCTTTCCCTTCATTCTTTCCAAATATGAATTATGGAAGCGTCAACGAAAGTATAACAGAAAGAACAATGAGGGTAGTAAAATGTCTGCATGGGATCAGTAGCAAAGATAGATAGACAGGATTGCGAAGCGTCATGGCAGAGAGAAAACTAAACGGAGATGAGACAAAGTAAAAAGAACTCATGACAGAGATAAGTGGCGAGGGTTGAGCGAAGCCTTTGTGCCTCGGACGACTCATAAAGGCTGACGATGCTATGGTAACGACGCTAAAATTAAAAAAAGATAATGAATAGCAGAGGTTATGAAACACTGGAGAAGATTACCAAAGTGGATCTAGATTTAATGATAGTTTCAAAGTATTATATAACGTTCAGGATTCAACTTTACTATTACTATCATTAGAGAAGGGGCAACGGGAACAAGGGCTACAAATAAGGCAGAAAATCACGCACTACAAATGTCAGACGCCCAATTAGTAAACATAAGACGATTATGAGAATTAGTTAAGTGTCCCTCCTGAAATAGTTCAAGTAATAAGCATATGGAAATACAGACGTGGACAGGGAGATTCAGAGTTAACCAGTAAAATAAATGGAAGATTGTGAGTGCTAGTTAACAGAGGTGGTAAGAATAAAGGTGAAAGAAATAGAAAGAAATAGAAAGCCTTAGAGAACGAATATGCAGAAGGAGGGGATGAAGACAGTTAAGATTAAAGAAGTTAGCGTGAAAATAAGTGTAAAAGATACCAAGACAACCAAGCATCACTCCTCTCTGGTTTGGAATGCCTGTGCGGGATGCCTCGTTTTGCCTCTCTTGCCTGTTACCTGTTGAGTGAATAATGAATACTTCGCTTACTTTTCAAACATGTCTCTTGCTAAATGATGAACGTGGAATGAGGCGAACCTGATAACTAATAGTAAATTTGTGATTACTTCACGTGCATGTTGCCTGCTAAATGATGGACCTGGGATGAGAAAAACATTAATGACTACTACTACTACTACTACTACTACTACTACTATTACTACTAGTAATAATAATAATAATAATAATGATTATGATAATAATAATAATAATAATAATAATAATAATAATAATAATAATAATAATAATAATAATAATAATAATAATAATAATACTCTTACTACTACTACTACTACTACTACTACTACTACTACTACTACTACTACTACTACTACTACTACTACTACTACTACTACTACTGCTACTACTATTACTACTATTACTAGTACTAATACTACCACTACTACTACAACTATTTCTACTACTACTACTTGTGGACGTCTTTCAGCAGTTTCCACACGAGGAGCTGCCTGGTGTTCAGATTCCAGGTCACGGCGAAGGTCCAGGTAAGCGCAACTTTTATCCCGAGCCATCACTTTGGAGAGGAAGCTCAAATAATTCCTGGCGTGTCCTGGGAAGGCCCTGCACATAGCCGGCCAGCGCGCCTCTGTTAAGGGAGGGAGGCACCGAGGCGTGAATTTTGCAACGGCCTGACACGTGTTGGATTCCCGCATCACAGCGTATTGACATGAACCGTTCCAGAAGCCAGACCTGCTGAGGGTATTTCCATCACGTCACCAAGCAGAGGAAAGGTTTATGGATGCATTGAGGGAAGACATGCGTGTGATGGGTGTCAGTGAACAGCACCAGGAAAGCGGGGTGAGGAGGACACGACTGATTCCTTGGAGGTTTTTAATAGGAGCAACCCAGAAAACGTTGACACTCAGGTGAATAACCTCGTGACTCTTTGGCTTGTATTCTCAAACACTTCTGTGCTTCACTTCTACCAATTCAAAATACTCTACTTAAATTGACACGAGGTTTTTTTAGGGTGTGTTTACGGTTCTAGAAGCAAATTAACAAGATTTCTACTTTATTAACTGGAGAAACACTCTTCAAAACCTCTTTACTCATCTCTGTGGCCTTGGAAAATAGTCGTGGTGAGAGAGAAGAGCGTTTCTAAATATGGACTTTTATCTCATCACCTTCTCATGCTTGGCTTGCTGAGGTGCACTAAGTATTATGTTCTTTATTAACATGCCTACTTATATATGAAGTGCTTTGAAGTTTTGATGCCACGCCTTAGAAAACGTTCTCAGTTAATGAATTGGCCATGTCTCTTGTTTTACACAGGCTTCTTCTATGTAAAAATATGATACTACAATGAAGACAAGAATTTCAGTGTGTCAAGTGTTTCTTCTTCTTAATCTTCTTGTTCTTGTTCTTGTTCTTTTTTTTCTTTTTTTTCTTCTACGTATTCTTTTTCTTCTTATTATTCTTATTCTTACTCTTCTTCCTCCTCTGTCTTTTTTTTCTTTCTTTCTTCTTCTTCTTCTTCTTCTTCTTCTTCTTCTTCTTCTTCTTCTTCTTCTTCTTCTTCTTCTTCTTCTTCTTCTTCTTTTCTTCTTCTTCTTCTTCTTCTTCTTCTTCTCCTTCTTCTTTTTCAAGATTCAATTAGATCTAATCAGGTATAACTCGGATCAAATGATGTGGTAAGCTAGCCACTGCACATTACTCCCGGCGCAGCACACCAATACAGGTATGGACCCAGGCGAGCTCCGGCCTTCAGGCAGCACAGGTAAGGAGAGGCAATTAAGCCGCTAAAAAGGCCTCTGGTAACGATGCCACTTGACGGGAAGATTTATCCAACAAACTACACTGGGATGCAGAGAGAGAGAGAGAGAGAGAGAGAGAGAGAGAGAGAGAGAGAGAGAGAGAGAGAGAGAGAGAGAGAGAGAGAGAGAGAGAGAGAGAGAGAGAGAGAGAGAGAGAGAGAGAGAGAGAGAGAGAGAGAGAGAGAGAGAGATGGAGAAAGTGGCCAAATGAGATTTAGAACAAATGGTCTGTAAATAAGTAAAAAAAAAAAAGTCTACATCAAGATGGAAAGGAAGATAAGGAGGAGGAAAAGGAGGAGGAGGAATAGGAGGAGGATGAAGAGGAGGAGGAGGAGGAGGAGGAGGAAGAAGAAGAAGAAGAAGAGGAGGAGGAGGAGGAGGAGGAGGAGGAGGAGGAGGAGGAGGAGGAGGAGGGGTGAAGGGGAGGAGGTAGTGCTGGTGGAGGAGGAGAGGTAAAAAGAGAAGTAAAAGAAAGGAAAGGTACAGTGAAAGAGAGAGAGAGAGAGAGAGAGAGAGAGAGAGAGAGAGAGAGAGAGAGAGAGAGAAACACAATCTTCCAAACAAGCCAATAATTCAACGTCAACACGGCTAAACTTAAATCGCCCGTGAAGGAAAAAAACAGAAACGGACAATAAAACAAAAAAAAAAGACAAAAACAAGAAAAAAACACTCCAACTAAAAAAACCCATAAAACATTCAATAAAAACGAAAAAAAAGGACCAAAACAAAAAGAAAAACGAAGACAAAAGGGAAAAAAAATAGAAAAGCAAAACAATAGCTCAATAAACGAAAGAGAGCGAAGTTAGCCTCGGAATAACCCATTGGAGTGAGGACCATTCATGTGCAGGTAATTGGACGGCAGGTGAAGGACGCTGCCTATAACTCGGTGCTCGCCTCTGTGCTTTGACTGACGCGGGATTAAGAAACACAGTGATTGGAGCGCCGGTCACTGAGGCTCGACTAGATTACGGAAAGGCTGCGTAGGTCTGTGTGGGTAGTCGGAGGGTACCTGGTAGATGTAAATTGGTACATGTATGAATAGACTGTGATAAATAGGAAGTAAATGCAGGTAAAGAAACGTGCATAGTAGACAGAGGGTACCTGGTGGCTATAAATTGGTAGTTGTGCAGATAGGTAATGACAGGAGTAAAGGCAGGTAGAGAAAGGTACGTTTGATTTTGTAGATTGAAATAAGAATGTAAAAGTTAGAAAAGAGTGTATTGGAAGATGTAAATTGGCAAAAGTACTGATAAATAGAGAAACGTACACTGGATTTTGTAGGTAAGAAAAAGAATGTAAAGGTTGAAATGGAAGGTCTTGGCAGATGTAAATTGGTAAAAGTACTAGTAAACAGAGAAAGGTACACTGGTATATAAAATAAGACTGTAAAGGATGAAAAAAAGAGGGTATTTGCAGATATTTACTGATAGATGTACACGTAGACAGAAATAGATAAGATGTAAAGGCAGGTATAGAAAGATACGTACGATATTGTAAATTAAATAACACTATAAAGGTTGAAATAGAGAGTACTGATAGAAGTAGATTGGTAGATGAACAGGTTGATAGAGATTAACAGAGAGTAAAGGTAGCTATTAAAAGTTACACATTATGTTGTAGGTAAGATAACAATGTAAAGACTGAAATAGAGTTAGATTAATATGTGTACAGATAGACGATAGATGGTGATGGATAGGAAATAAAGTTAGGTAGATAGAGACTGACAGAAAATAAAGGTAGCTATTGAAAGGTAGGCACTATGTTGTAGATAAGAGAACAAGGCAAAGGTTGGATTAGAGTGTAGATTGATATGTAGATTGATATAAAGGCAATAGACGTTAAAGATATGATAGATGTGAAAGATATGCAAAATATGAAAGGTAGATGTATGTAAGGTGTGAATGTAGATATATATGAATACGTGAGTTAGTGAAATTAGACAGGTAGATGCAAAAGTTTAAATAGGCAATAGATACAAGTTGACATTTAAGATATGAGTTGTGACGTATGTAGATCACTCCTACAGAAATTAATAACCACTTGTGAAGATAGATTAAAATACCAAAGAGAGACGATAAGAGTGCATTATAAAGGTAGAAATAAGTACCAAAGTAGACTCAAAGGTAGATCGACAGGAGACAGAAGCAAATAATAGGAATATAGACAGACAGACAGCTAAGTAGATTATTTACATAAGGAGATAAAGGGAAATGTCAGCTGAGAAATTTCATATACATGTAGATAGACACACTACAGAGAAGGATAAACACACATACACACACACACACACACACACACACACACACACACACACACACACACACACACACACACACACACACACACACACACACACACACACACACACACACACACACACACACAGAGAGAGAGAGAGAGAGAGAGAGAGAGAGAGAGAGAGAGAGAGAGAGAGAGAGAGAGAGAGAGAAAGAAGAGGAGGAGAGTTGGAATCAAGAGGATTAATTGTGACAACCGAGATGGGAAGGGACAAGCTTTGGGAAGACTCTCTCTCTCTCTCTCTCTCTCTCTCTCTCTCTCTCTCTCTCTCTCTCTCTCTCTCTCTTTACAAACTCATTACCTGAGTCTTGAGTGGACCACGGCCTCACCTGTACGTAATTGGGGTGCTCAGGTGGCCTAAGGGAGCCATCTAAGAAAGTTGAAGAGGAGGAGAGGAGGAGGAGGAGGAGGAGGAGGAGGAGGAGGAGGAGGAGGAAGGGAAGGGCGACGAGAAAGAAGAGGAGGATGAGTAGGAGCATTAGTACAGGAAGTAAAAATAGGAGACTGAAATAAGAAGGTAAGAAGGAGCTGTAGCAGTAAGGAAAAAAATAAAGAGAGAAAAAATGTGGAGCAGAAGGAGGAGGAGGAGGAGGAGGAGGAGGAGGTGGAGAAGGAACAAGAAAAGAAGAAGAAGAAGAAGAAGAGAAGGATTACGACCATTAGTATAAAAAAAAAAAGTAGAGAGAGTAGGAATAAGAGAGTAGGAATAACGAGCAAATCTGGTAGTACTAAAGTGTAAGGGGTCTGTTTAAACACTGACTAATGGCCAAACAAGTGTATCAAAGTCGCTTGAGGTGATGGAAAGGCCAGCGTTTGCATAAGGCAGCAGCTTACGTTAGATAAAAAGGAAGCGAATGATACAATATGAGAAAGCAAAATCCGTAAGGTAACATCTATATAGACTACAAAATACAAAAGTAACACGAACATTGAGAATTGATACAGAAAGGAAAGCGAAAAATATGAAGAGGAGGAGGAGGAGAAAGATGTGGAAGAGGAAGAGGTGGAAGATAAGATAGATCAACGATAATAGTACTAAAGAAAGACAGTATGAGGAGAAAGAGAGGAAAGAAAAGAAACGCAGGAGGAGGAGGAGGAGGAGGAAGAAGAGGAAGAGGACGAGGAGGAGAGAAACACGAGAAAGAGGAGGAGGAGTCACATTAATTCCACTTGAACTGTGAAAAAGTAAACAGAAAGGAGAAAACAGAACGAAGAGGAGGAGGAGGAAAAGGATAAGGAGGGAGATGAAGAGAAGGAGGAGGAGGAGGAGGAGGAGGAGGAGTAGTAGTTTTGTTTGCCAGAGGAGAGGAACTTGGAATGGAAGAGAGAGGAAAATAGAAAGAGGCGGTGGAGAATACGAATTGGTATTTGTGGAGAAAGAAAAAAAGATAAATAAAGGAGGAGAGCAAACGATGAGAAAGGGAAATGAGAAGTAAGAAGGGAAGGTGAGGAGAAAGACGAAAGGGAAAGAAGAGAAGGGAAACTGAAGACAGCGATCGAATATTAGTTTTCCTTTCTTTCTTTACTTTTTGCTTTGTTACTTTATTTATTTACTTATTTATTTTCTTCCATTAGTCTGTAGTTTAAGTAAGAGGAGGAGGAGGAGAAGGAAGACGACGAGGTGGAGGAGGAGGAGGAGGAGGAGAAGAGAGAAAGAGAAAGTAGAAGAAAGAATGAGACACAGGGAAAAGTAAAGCTATAAAAACGTAGCTATGGGAAAAAAAAAAGAAAAAAAAAAGAATGACAAATAGCATGACAAAAAATAGGAAAAGGTAAAATGGAAACAAGGAATAAGAGAAAGTTTGCTAAATCTGAGGCTTAAAGAGAGACAAAAATAAGAGGACAGCAATGGATACGTGAAGGGAGAGAGGTGAAAAATGGAAGAGGGAAACAGAAAACGAAAGAGAAGAGGAGGAAAAATAATGCTAACTTAAAAGGAAAAATGAGAGGAAAAATACTTGAAGGAAAAGGAGACAAAAATGGGAAGACACAAATGGAATAAAGTTGATATTAGATAAAATCAGGAAAAAAATACGCCTTTATGTAGAAAACGATAAAATAAAAAAAAGAGAAAGAGGAGGAGGAGGAGGAGGAGGAGGAAGAGGAGGAGGAGGAGAGGGAATAGGAGAAAGAGAAAAAGAAACAGAAAATGAAAAAAAAGAAGAAGGAAATGATGAGAGGATATGAGGTAGTGGAGGATGATTTGCATATAGAATGATAAAAGCAAAAACCAAGAAAAATGGTTACAAAAAGGGAGGAAAAATGAATATGTAATGTGATAAAAAGTTTGTGTTTTCAAGAAAGTAATGATGATGATGATGATGATAGTGATGGTGATGATGATGATAGTGATGGTGATGATGATGATGATGATGATAATGATAAATAATTTGTGTTTTCAGGAAGGTGGTGAGAACAAAACCCACTAGTGATTATGATGATGATGATGGTGATGATGATGATGATGATGATGATGATGATAAAGAGTTTGTATTTTCAGGGAAGTGGTGAGAAAAAAAAAAACACTAGTGATGATGACGATGGTGATGATGATGATGATGGTGATGGTGATGGTGAGGGTGATAATGATGATGATGATAAAGAGTTTGTGTTTTCATGGAAGTGGTGAGGAAAAAAACACCAGTGATAATGATGATAGTGGTAATGATGGTGATGATGATGATGGTGATGATGATGACAGTAATGATGATGATGATAAAAGAGTGTGTGTGTATTTTCGCGGAAGTGAGACGGAACACACCAAACACACCAAGCATAGAACACACCAAACACACCAAACACACCAAAAAAAAAAACTAACAACAAAACAATTCCAAACACAGACCCCGGAACACGACAGGACGCGATGAGGACACGGGAAGGAGACACGGAGACACACTACACGACACACGATGGAAGAGAGAGAAGCCTAATGGGGTGAAGAGCAAATAGGGCAGAAGACACGGCGAGGGATCAATGGCTGGTAGAGTTAGTGTCTGCCTCGTGGAACACCCTTGATGATGGAAAGTAAACAGCGACATCAGCCCCTTTTTACGACCAGCGCCCCGCTCTTGTCAGTCCCGCCGAGCTGCTGACATTAATAGCTGCTTTTGAGTGGCACGCAGCAGCAACAGCAGTAGTGGGTGGTGGTGGTGGTGGTAGTGGTGGTGGTGGTGGTGGAGATAGGGCCAATAGTAGTAGTAATGATAATAGTACATGAGAACGAATATAAGGTTATCTATTTCTTTGCTCCTATTAGTGAGATAAGTGTGGAGAAAATGAAGGATACAGAACAAGGCTTTCTTTAGTGGAAGTAGTGTTAGTAGTAGCAGTAGTAGTAGCAGTAGTAGTAGTGGTAATAGTAGTGTTAGTAGTAGCAGTAGTAGTAGTAGTAGTAGTAGTAGTAGTAGTAGTAGTAGTAGTAGTAGTAGTAGTAGTAGTAGTATTTGTTGTTGTTATTGTTGTTCTTATGTTGGTGGTAGTGACAGCGGTGGTACTGATGATGGTGGTGGTGGTGGTGGTGGTGGTGGTGGTGGTGGTGGTAGCAGCAGCAGGAGTAGCAGAAGTAACAGTAGTAGCTTTGTCATTTCTTTTCCTGCACACCTGAGCTGAAGTGCGGATAACGACAGATTAATTAGACTGATACGAGAGACAAGAGCCACCTGAGGCCTTCACATCCCACACACTTCCGCCGTTTCTTAGCTTTCCTTTCTAAACAACACCACCTTCTTATTCCTCAAGGTAGGCGAGGGAGGAGACTCAAGTGAAGTAGTAGTCGCTGTCTTGTTCTCACCTCACCATTAGTTTCTGGGAGTCGTGACCTCTGACCTTTACAACAGCCACCTTACAGCATCCCACCAGGCCGGGTTCCAGAGCGGCTGTCCTAAATATCTCCTCCTTTCCTCCCCTTCCTCTCTCCTGCCGCGGTCCAGCAGCGCCACCCTAACCGCGCCACAGTAACGCCTCCCTGGAGAATCGAGGGGCGCGTGACCGGCTTACACCACCCTCACATATTGACCCACGCCCACCAGCCCAGCCTCCGCCCGTCCGCCCACCCGACCGTGACCTTCTACTTCCAGAGACTTACACAGTATTTTTCTCCACCCACGCCACCGGTTCGTTTCAGCCCTGCAGCAAAACTTACCCTACCATTACTTGACTCTCCTTTCACTCCCCGAACACTGCCAATGCCTCCGCCACCACTACACCATCAACCACCACCACCACCACTACCACCACCACCACGTCCCAGCTTGTCAAATTTACAGTTATACACTTAAACAATCCACACCAGCTGGCCGATCTTTAGCCCTAATACAAACGATACTCGACACTCGCACCACTAACGCTTTTCCTACCTAAGCCTCATATTCTGGTCCGCCTTCTGTCAACAGCCTCTCGTCGCAGCCCAGTACATCGGTCCATTGGTCACTGCACCCTATTGGATACTTTAGCTATTGACCACAGACACATTCATTGATACTATACACGTGACACAATTCTCTTGAGGTCGTATCAGCTTTATGTACTCGGATATGTTCAAATAAATCGTGTACTTCGATGAAATAGAAATGGTTTGGCTAAAATACAACACTAATTTTATTTTTCTCAGCCTCACAGTAGACCACTAGACACAATCCTTGTAATTGGATCTTCTTTCGAACTCTCCTCTTTAGGGAATGGTATCGCCTTCAGTGGGCCTTTTTCCCGCCACTTTTGTTCCTCTTGGCCACTCTTAAACGGAAAAATACTCACAGCACAGCAAAAATAGCATCACAGGCTAACACCATTACTCTAACCCCTTCAATACTTAGACACATGATTTACCTTGATTTTGGGGTATGGTTAGACGATTTCATTTGCCTTAGGAAGGGTCTATGGAAGTCAAATGATTAATGGCAAGAGTATTTGTTATTCTAATTCCAGCTTATGTTTCTGAAGCTGTATAAAATTTGCCAAATAGAAACAAGAATATATATGAAAACCCGTTCTGGTACTGAAGAGATTAATACTGTGCTAAAAACACCCAAGAATACCATTATGACAATCACTTTTCTCCCCTGTCTCTGCTTCCTCGAGTGTTGGTGTCGGGAGTACAGTGAAGAACGTACCTGGCTCTCATGATCAGTCTGGAGAGAATGAAAGTGCTGGATTAGTGGAAGGATTTGCGGTGAGCGAGAGATGACGATAGAAAATGAGATGCTGGCGAAAAATATGTTTTTGTACGTAAGTGTTGATATGTTGGTAGGAAAAAGAAAGAAGTGGGAATACGGTGTTTGAAAGTTGATCAGTAATGTTACTTGTGATATATGTTATAAAAATGTTGCTTCTAATGATTGTAAACAAAGAAGTATTCCTTTATCGACAAGTTGTGCTTCACTTTTTTTTATTTATACCAAGTGGGCTTTTCACGGGAATTTATGGGCTAAAAGGGTGCCTCCTACCTCAAAGCCCACCCGCTAGGAAACCGTTGCCCCGAGTGAGGAAGCCCAACCTACACTCAGACCGTGGATAGGATTTGAACCCGTGCGCTTGGAGACCCCTCGGAAGCCCAAAGCACGCATGGTTCCACTGTACCACGGCGGCAATACACAGAACCTTACAGCACTAACAAGAATTAATTTCCTCGAGATAAAAGCAACAGCAGCAGAAAATCACACCTTCCTCTTTCCCTATACTGTATCTACCCGGCTTCTGTGTTTTCCTGTAGGCAGTGCAGGGTAATGTAGTTAGTTCAACCTGTTTCAAGTTTCAAGTCACGTCTAAACTTGAATTGGTTCTTCCTTTAAAATTCCTCCCCCTCTCATTTTTTCCTTGGTTTTAAGGGAAAGGCAATTAGAGGGTCTTTTTTTCTGGATAAGTATTTTATTCCCTTCGCTCCAAAAATAAGTAGTGGCCATGATTCAAAGTGTTGCCTTTTGAAATTACCTTATGTTGACTCCCATTAAAAGTACCACCCTTTCATTTCCCTGCCACCACACACGCTCAGAGATAAAAAGAAAAAAAGATGTCTGTTCTCAAGCAACCCACGCAGTTCTGCCTCCATCTGTCCTCTTCCACTCTTACACCCATCGTACATCACACACCTCCTTCCTGGCACTCCCCGACCCCCGCGCGGCTCGCCAGTACCTCTTCTTTCTCTATTCACCACCACGACCGCTGCGTCCCTCGGCTCCTTCTTCCCACGCCGCCTCTTTTCCGATGTTCAGGAATGGGCTGAGTAGATTGTGTCACATTGGGAAAAGTAACACGCACCGCAGGACTGAAAATAGCAGCTGGTTCTGACATTTAAACTGCAAAAGGAGAAGTCAGGAAAGCTATGCTACTGGAACCGTTTCTACTCTCTCTCTCTCTCTCTCTCTCTCTCTCTCTCTCTCTCTCTCTCTCTCTCTCTCACGTAGCATTAAATTCATTAGGTTTGGAGGTGTGGCGGCGCCTTGATGTTGTATGAAGCGTAATGGAGCGAGTCAGAGTTTCATCCGGAACGGGAAGGGTGGAATGTGAGGCCAAGGCGGCGAGGAAGTGAGTGGCAAACAGATCTTAGCGGCGAGAAGGGAGTGTGTCGGGGGAGGAATGCAGCAAGGAAGGAAGGAAGGATGGAGGGTAGTTGCGAGAAGAGGCGGGGAAAACTGAAGAAGATAAGACTGTTTATTGAGAAAGGAAGGGACTTGTAAGCTGCCCAGGATTGACAAGAGTTAGTTAAGATACCCTTAAAACTGAAAATCACCAGTGACAACATTTAAAACTACAATATAATCCCGTAAAATCCTTTGAAATCTAGTGAAACGCCATTAAAAACCCATCATATACATTTACAAACCCGCAAACGTCTCAATAACTAAGGAAAACATCGTATATTACATCAGGAATCATGCAAGTATCTCTGAAATCTCAAGATTTTTAACCGCAGAGTAAGTCACACATGGCAAGCTCTTTCCGTAGACTTTTTCCGCACCCGGCGGAAAGTGTTCCTTGATTCTAACATGTACATTTATCTGTATCCCGCCGCATGTGCAGCTATATATGCTCATACTAATATTTTCATTACTGCTGTTGCTGCTGCTGCTGCTGCTGCTACTACTACTACTACTAATAATAATAATAATATTACTACTGCTGCTACTGCTACTACTACTACTACTACTACTACTAGTGTAGTAGTAGTACTACTGCTACTACTTCTACACCTACTACTAGTCTACTACTACTACTACTACTACTAGTACTACTACTACTACTACTACTACTACTACTACTACTACTGCTGCCACTGCTGCCACTGCCACTGCTACTGCTACCACCACACTACTACTACCACCACCACTACTACTACTACTACTACTACTACTGATAATAATAATAATAATACAACAACAACAACAACAACAACAACAACAACAACAACAACAACTACTACTACTACTACTACTACTACTACTTCTACTGCACTCAAACCTCAGCATTTCCTAATCCTTGTGTTGAATGAAGACACAAGGCAGCAATACCTAACACGATCCTTATACGATAATATGAAATACATTAAAGGCCTCCACAATGAATCAGGGACCACTACAATGCATCAAAGACCTAGACAATGCATCAAGGAAACTCTACAATGCATCAAAAACCTAGACAATGAATCAGGGACCATTACATTGCATTAGAGGCTAGATTAACGTCACGTAAGGGAAGGCCGCGTGAGGAAGGGGTAAGATCTAGCGAGGGAGTCTTTGGCGGCACTTTGGAATATGCTTTGGTGATGTTCGATGCGTGTACGTTGTGAGATAAAGGTTGGGATGTAGAATAATGCTAATGTGTGTGTGTGTGTGTGTGTGTGTGTGTGTGTGTGTGTGTGTGTGTGTGTGTGTGTGTGTGTGTGTGTGTGTGTAATTCATCTCCTCGGTCGTTTGCTGGTCACACAGCCAGTCTTCCCCATTACGGAGAGAGCTCAAAGCTCATAGACCGATCTTCGGGTAGGACTGAGACCACAACACACTCCACACACCGGGAGAGCGAGGCCACAACCCCTCGAGTTACATCCCGTACCTATTTACTGCTAGGAGAACAGGGGCCACACATTAAGAGGCTTGGCCATTTGCCTCGCCGCCCCAGGACTCGAACCCGGGTCTCTCGATTGTGAGTTGAGCGTGCTAAACACTACACAACGCGGTGTGTGTGTGTGTGTGTGTGTGTGTGTGTGTGTGTGTGTGTGTGTGTGTGTGTGTGTGTGTGTGTGTGTGTGTGTGTGTGTGTGTGTGTGTGTGTGTGTGTGTGTGAGAGATTGTTTTAGAGAGAGAGAGAGAGAGAGAGAGAGAGAGAGAGAGAGAGAGAGAGAGAGAGAGAGAGAGAGAGAGAGAGAGAGAGAGAGAGAGAGAGAGAGAGAGAGAGAGAGATACTGACCACTCACTCTCATTCTCTCTCTCTCTCCCCTCCCTCGCTCTCTCCCTCCCACACGAGTGCATTAAAAGTGGAGTGAGTCGCCATTGAGTGAAGTGTGGTGATGGGCGATGCAATCAGGGGTAGGCCTATCAGATCAGCGTGACGTCACCAGCACCAGGCAATCACAACACAGGCCTAGTCCTTCACTCACTCAGTTTCTCTCAGCCTAGCAGTCTCTCAGTCTTTCACTTTCTCCGTTATTCAAATTCTCTTTATCAGTCTCAGTTAATCACTCTGCCACTTAATTTGCCAGTCATTTATGTCTTCAGTCTGTCAGTCTTTCGTTCAGTCAGTTCTTTAATCTTTAAGTCAGTCAATCTCTGTCTTTCTTTCAGTCAGTCTCTCAATTTGTCAGTGTTCCAATATATCTGTTTGTAAGTCTGTCACTCACTCAGTCTCACAGTTTTTCAGTCTTCAAAGTTTCTCAGTCTACCATTCAGTCGTTCCTTTAGTCTCTCTGTAAGTCTTTCAGTCTCCCGGTAAGTTGGTCTCTCCATCAGTCAGTCAGGCTTAAAATTAAAATGTAGTTCTTTTTCTCCATTGCTCATCTCACGCCTCGATGAATTTCTTGCATTGACATCCCCTGTATAACTTCACACACACACACACACACACACACACACACACACACACACACATTATGTACAAGTGTGTGGGCGCTTCATGGATCTTAAAGTTGTCGAATGGTGCGATAGCGGAGGTGGCGGTGTTGGTGGTGGTGATGGTAGTGGTAGTTGTGGTGGTAATCCTATTGTATTGTATTGGGAGCTGTTGTTGTTGTTGATGTTGGTGGTGGTGGTGATGGTGGTGGTGGTTCTTGTGATGTTGAATTGACCGTGATGGGAGAAATGTTCCGTCAAGCTGTGGTGGTGACAGTGGTGTTGCGTTGCACTGTACTGATATTCCAGGTCATTTGGTAATAGTGGTGGTGTTGTGTCAGTGGTGATGTGATGGTGGTGACAACGATAAAAAATAGTGATAGTGGCAATGGTGAATGTCGTGAGTCTTTGTGGTGGTGATGGTGGTGTTGCATTGGGTGATGATAATAGTGGTGTTGAACTCTTGTGTTTGTGGTGCTGCGCTTTGCTATGGCGGTGATGGTGGTGAGTTCCGATATACTGCTTTAGGTGAAGTCGTATTCAGGAAAAGAAGGAGGAGGAGGAGGAGGAGGAGGAGGAGGAGGAGGAGGAGGAGGAGGAGGGCAAGGTGGAGGTGGAAAAAGAATAGAAGGTATATGAGGTGGACGAGGTGGAAGAGGATGAAATGGTGGAGAAAGAGGAGGAGGAGAGGAGGAGCATATGGAAGAGGAGGGCGAGATGGAGGTGGAAGGAGAGGAGGAGAAGGTGTAGGAGGGGACGAGCTGGAAAACGGTGAAATGGAATGGGGGGAGGAGGAGGAGGAGGAGGAGGAAAAAGAGAAGAAGATCGACCAGAACACTATCGTAAAATGAAATGAGGTGCACCAGACAGGAGCCGCGTTACGAGTGAGTCCTGCAGTGGTAAGCCAGCAGCGCCTCACTCCTATCTCGGTCCCTCACCACCACAGTGTCCTTCCTCCTCTTGCTCTCTTTTTCTCTCCCCCCTCCTTCCTTTAGTCTTACGCGTGTTGTTTCCCTTTTATTCTTCCTAAAACTACTAAATCTCGACGGAAATCGTATTTTGTATAGTTTTCCTTGCTTCTAATTACAGTTTTTCTCTCTCTTTCTCTCAGCATCGATCTTAGTCATTCATAAGCCAATAGTCACGAGTGGAAGCTAGCAAATGTCACACCAATTATTAGTTCCTTCAGTACTGGGAAACATTTTTACCATAAGAATTGTGTACGATTAGACCATTTTATTGACATTAGGAAGGGTCCATGAAGGTCAGAAGATTAATGGCCAGTCTTCACTATTTTGATCCTCCCATATAAGTTTCTAAGGCGATATAGAATCATGAATGTGGAAACGCGTCACGGTATTCAAGGAGTTAAAAGTTAATAAATAACTCCCAGCTAATTATATATAAGCCAATCATTCTAACTTCAGTCGTGTGGAAGAAGATATTTTTGCTGTTTAACTTTTCTATGTAGTACTCAGCGTTCCTCGTGGTCTGGTTCCCTCATACAGTTTTCCTCTCTTTTTGTTCTTTATTTCTAGTTTTATTACCAATTCCCTTCTTTCAGTGTTCCTCTCTCTTCTTCAATACTCCCTTTCTTCTTTTCCTCCCTTCTTTTCTTTTCCTCCTTTTAGTTTTATCACTAATTTTCTTCCTTTAGTACTTCCTAGGCCCACATTTTCTCCTGCTCTGGTTCCCTCACACAGCTTTCTTCTTCTTCTTCCTTCCTTCCTTCCTCTCTCTTCTTCAATACTCCCTTCTCTTCTTTTCCTCCCTTCTTTTCTTTTCCTCCTTTTAGTTTTATCACCAATTTTCTTCCTTTATTACTTCCTAGGCCCACATTTTCTCCTGCTCTGGTTCTCTCACACAGCTTTCTTCTTCTTCTTCTTCTTCTTCTCCCTCTTTTCAAACTACCTTTTGTCTGTAAACTGGAAATCGTCTCCTTTTTTTTCCCATTTTTTGGTGCTAACTCTCTTCTTGCATTCCTACACTCAAACAAACACTCCGCCCTGTTTTAGCTACATTTATCCATTCTCCTTTCTTTAGCAATGTTTTCCTTTACTATCATTTACTACTACAGATGTAAATGTCCCTCTTTACTCTCTCTCTCTCTCTCTCTCTCTCTCTCTCTCTCTCTCTCTCTCTCTCTCTCTCTCTCTCTTTCTTACCACTCAGAGCATCATCTTCCATCTCCTCCCCCGCACTCTCTCTCACTCACTCGCTCCTTTTAGCCTCACTTGGTTTCCGCCTCTCCTTACTTCTCAAGCCTTCCTCTGCAGGCACACCAAGTCTCTTTCCTCTTATCTCTTTTACTCCTCCTCCTCCTCCTCCTCGTCCTCCTCTTCCTCCTCCTCCCACGCACTCTTGCCATCCACGTCTCCAAAGATAAAATAGTATCGTTCTGGTACGTACTTTCGTCTTCTTTTGTGGCAAGTGTCGTGTGGAGAAGATGGTGGTGTTGGTGGTGGTGGTGGTGGTTCTGGTGGTGGTGGAAGATAGGAATTGGAGAAAGAAGGAGGAAAAGGAGAAGGAACAGGAAGCGGAAAAAGGTAAAAATGAGAATAAATTAACGAAACAAAACACGCAAGCAAGGAAAATAACGAAAAACAAACGAAAAGAAGTAGAAAACCTAAAAAAGGAGAAATGTAAAAAAAAAAAAAGCGAAAAGAGGAGGAGGAAGAGTAGGAGGAGGAGGAGGAGAAGGACGAAGAACACACCAGCATGGCCAGCCTCACCAGTCCCCTCTCTCCACTCTCCCCCCCCTCGTTCCTTACCATTTCGTGCCCTAAGGTGACAAATCAACTGAGCTCCGTTTCTTTGCTCCCGCTGTTCTATATTTCCGTCTCTCGCCATTTGATGTAGAGACTCTTCTGATAAGGTGATGCATTCAGGCCCTTCCCGCGGGGTTCGAACAGCTGTGTGTATGTGTGTGTGTGTGTGTGTGTGTGTGTGTGTGTGTGTGTGTGTGTGTGTGTGTGTGTGTGTGTGTGTGTGTGTGTGTGTGTAGCTTCCTCTTAATGTGACTTTACATATGTTTGATCTAAAATAAAGATTGATGATGAAAAAAAAAAGAGAGGGACAAAATAAAAAGATAACGGAAAAGAAAGGAAGTAATTATTTTTTTTTCGTGTGTGTGTGCGTGTGTGTGTGTGTATAATTCACTGTTCACTGTTTGATCTGCTGCAGTCTCTGACGAGACAGCCAGACGTTACCCTACGGAACGAGCTCAGAGCTCATTATTTCTGATCTTCGGATAGGTCTGAGATCAGGCACACACCACACACCGGGACAACAAGGTCACAACTCCTCGATTTACATCCCGTACCAACTCACTGCTAGGTGAACAGGGGCTACACGTGAAAGGAGACACACCCAAATATCTCCACCCGGCCGGGGAATCGAACCCCGGTCATCTGGCTTGTGAAGCCAGCGCTCTAACCACTGAGCTACCGGGCCGTGTTGTGTGTGTGTGTGTGTGTGTGTGTGTGTGTGTGTGTGTGTGTGTGTACTTAAAAGCCCTCCACAATTAATTTACCTTACAGAAAAATCATTGAAGAACATAAACCGAGCTTAGCAAAGAAAAAAATGAAGAAATTAGATAGAGAAAGAATAACACAGGCCAAAAACAAAAACACAAAATATCAATCTTACTTTGCATCTTGTTAAAAAAAAAAAAAACGAGAAACGAGAAAAGAAAAGGAAAACGAGAAAGATTTATTAGAAGCAACACTAAAGTGATAGACCCATTTCTTTTCAGGACATGGGACACATTACAGGGACTTTTGAAAACGCAGGAAATTCATTAAACTAATATAACATCATCATTAATTTCACCAGTGGTTGGCAGGTGGCGGGCGACAGTGAAGAATGACAGCGAGTGAGGCAGCGCAGATGGCGAGACAGCTGTGGGAGGGAGGGAGAGAGGGTAGATGTAAAAAAAATTCCGATAACTTATATATCCTCAACAGCAAAGATATTGGACAACCTGTGTGCTCATGTGTGTGTGTGTGTGTGTGTGTGTGTGTGTGTGTGTGTGTGTGTGTGTGTGTGTGTGTGTTTCACGGAGAATACCAAAGCCTGGAAACACCGAAAATCATTCCAGCCGAAGAACACACAAAGAACGAACCAAAATTACGAAAACATGAACAAGGGAGAGCCAAATTCATGAGTCATTCATTCTAAGACTCCTGGCCACGCTGTGTTTAGAAGGAAGAACTCTATAGTAAGATGGAGAGGGCTGGAATGAGGGAACTCCAAAGACGACTGGCTGTGTTAACGAGGGACAGAATAAAGCTTGGTTCGAGTATTAGAGAGCGGGGCAGAAATGAGAACGGTATGTTTCACTTGTATAACTTAAATAGCGACTTCTGCGTCATTTAGCGGAGAGTAACTACCGGCTTATTAGAGCAACGTTTGTGGAAATGACGGTAGAAAAAGAGACTCAGCAAAGGAATGGTTGTGGAAGTTTGTGGAAATACAAACGAACTCGAGGCATCACTGCAGATGAAACTAACCTCAAAAGAACAGCGTCTGTGAGGGAAAGGATGGAAGCGACTCAGCAGTGCAGTGTCTGTTGAAGTATTGACAGAAAAGCGATACAGCTACAACATTACGAAGAGACTGAGATTGAAAGGATTCTGTTAGGGGAGGAAAAGTGATGAGGGGAAATATCTCTTACTCCATTTTGTTAGGAAGCACTGCATGTGTCGTCTCTCCCCTTGTGTACAATAAAGTCAACATTTGTACAAGGACGGAAAAATACAGCAGGAACCTTTCAGCACACAGATTCCCTTGAAGTCAAAGATGCAAGGGAACTAATACATAATATCTATCAAATATACATACAAAATTTTAATGCAGGTGATTATTAAGGGATGGTGAAGGACGAAAATATTTCTCTGGGCCGCTCTGGTCATTGATCGCCACGGAGTAACAGGCTTCTCTAACACACTCGGTCTTCTGCGCCTTACTCAGTCACATCCATTACAAGCATAATCTCTTTTATTGCATCCATAAACTTTCTCTCAGGTCTCTCTATTCGCCAGCGTTCTCTCAAGTCTCTCCCACCAGCGTTCTCTCAAGTCTCTCTATTCTGTAAGGTCTCATCCTCTCAGGTCTCTCCTACAGCGTTCTCTTAGGTCTCTGTATTCTTCATGGTAATCCATCTCTAGCGTTCTCTTAGGTCTCTCCTCCACCGTTTTCTCAGGTCTTTCTATCCTCTCAGGTCTCCTCCTCTCAGATCTCTCGTAAAACGTTCTCTCAGGTCTCTATCTTTTCACATGTTATCCTCTCAGGCCTCTTCCCCAGCGTTCTCTTAGTCTCTCAATCCTGCACGGTAACCCCATTTCCATCATTTTCTCCCCATGTACTCATTTCTTCTCTCACGTTCTCAGACCCGCTTAGTCTCACCTCACCAGCTTTGTCCCAGATCGAGTAAGCTGTGTATCGTTCAAAGTTAGATTAGATTCTTGTAGAGGGCTACGTCGGTTCAGAAACTATAAAAATTGAATTTTTGGTTTTAGAAGTATTAAGTTGAACTAGATTGTCTCTACTTCAATTCACGAGACGGACAGATAAGATGTGAAGTGTATTGTCCGTTCATCTCGTAACTGTTGACGTTGTTTTATATTTAGATCATAGCAAGGTCGAGTCTTCAGCGTGTGTCTGTGTGTGTGTGTGTGTGTGTGTGTGTGTGTGTGTGTGTGTGTGTGTGTGTGTGTGTGTGTGTGTGTGTGTGTGTGTGTGTGTGTGTGTGTGTGTGTGTGTGTGCTTGCAATAACTTCTTGTGTTAGGTAAGACGTGAGCTTGCTTCTGACAGCAGGCGGGTCGTGGTGAGCAAGTTAGCAAGACAGGAGAATGGTCGCAGTGAAGGAGGATGGCGTGGACTCGAGGCGTGGGCGGTGGGCGGTGAGTGGTGAGCGAGGAGCAACACACTTCTTCAGTGGGTGAAGCAAGAAGCAATAAATCTCACGAGCAGGACGCAACGAACAAAAGAACCAGGGAAGATATTGGACACCATATTTTACAACATTTCTGCGCTACACCTTTACTACATGCGAGAGGCTTCAGCAAAGGATACACAGGATGACGCTGGTTGAATGGTTCTAGTGACATATCAATAAGACTTCTACATAATAAACGGAAGAAACACTCTTAAAAATTCAGTTAATCATTTCTGTGGCCTTAGAAAACTGTCGTGGTGAAACAGCGAATCGAAACCGTCTTAGAATCAGATGTCAATGGTCTAAGTAGAGGAGAGGTCACCAGACAGGCTATATATATACTTGTTCTCCTTCCGTGTTTCTACCTATCTAACTTTTCGTCTCTCTGTCTGACTTTATTTCTACTTATCTCTATCTGTTCTTTTGTCATGTACTCCTCCCTCTCTCTCTCTCTCTCTGTCTGCCTGTACCAGTTCTTCTTTTCACTCCTCTCCTCTGTGAAGTGTGGCGTTGTTTCAGCATCGGCAGGCGGCTCGAGGCTCCCAAGCTTCCGCCCCGCTGCTATGCCCCTGTAATCCAGCCGCGAGATCCCTCATTCATATAACTAAGCCTCTTAAACTGCTTCTCCTTCTCCCTCTCTTCCTTCCCTCTTTAGCTCACTCTCTTCCCTCCTGCTCCTACTCCTCCTCGTAATCTTCTTTATTGTTATCATTATCATCCGTTTTGTCTTTTCTTTCCTCTTTTTAATTTCTCGTTCTTGTTCTTTTCCGTTTCCTCATTCTCTTACTCGTCATTCTCCTTCTTCTTTTCCCTTTCTTGTTCCTCCTCCTCCTCCTCCTTCTCCTCCTCTTCTTCCTTCTTCTCCTCGTTAAGGTAACTGGGAAAAGATTCACGTCAAATAAAGCCAATCAGTTCGTCAATAGGATCATTAACGTTTTCAACTTTTTACCAACTAATGATAGATAAATGAAGAGATGCACCCGCACAAGCACAGGCAGGTATACACATATAGAGAGGTAAGAAGGACGGTGTACTGTTTTTGTGTCTACACCCGTACAGGCACACAGGCAGGTACACACACATACACAGGGAAGAAGGATGGTGGACTGTTTCTGTGTCTTCACCCGCACAAGTACACAGGCATGTACACACACATACACAGGGAAGGATGGTGCAGTGTTCCTGTGTCTACACCTGCACAAGCACACAGGCAGGTATATACACATACACAGGTAAGGAGGATGGTGCACTGTTTCTGTGTCTATACCCGCACTGGTATACAGGCAGGTACACACACATACACAAGGAAGAAGGATGGTGCAGTGTTTCTATGTCTACGAAGCACAGGAAGTGTAAAATAAGGCTGGTATTCTTAAACACTTCTGTTCTTCACATCCACTATTACAAAAGCCTTTATTTAAGTTTACACGAATTTTTTAAGGTGTTTTTACGGTTCTAGTGACAAGATTTCTACATTGTTAACTGGAGAAACACTCTTGAAAATCCTGCTAATCATCTCTGTGGCCCAGAAAACCTTCGTGGTGAGGGAGCAAAACGTTTCTGAATAGGGACATAAAACTCTCTTGTGTTTACGTATGAAATGCCGTTTAAGTATGCTAGTTGATGGTTGTTTGGCCAGAGGGAAAAGTAGCAAAGATATTAGTTGTTATTTTCATTCTTTATCCATGTTTTCTCCTTTTCTTCTTCGTTCTTGTTTTTGTTCATTGGTGAAATTTCCTTTATTCTACGATTTTTTTTTTTCGTTCTTGGTAAAATGTAACATTGGTAAACTCATGTCACTCTTCTTTTTCCCTAAGTTCCATTTTCTTCCCATATTCCTTTACAATTTACCCTTCACTGTATTTCTTATTCAATTATTTTATGTCTTTGTCCTATTAGCCCTGTACTAATAAAACATGCCCTATGTAATTAAAACTAGCTTGCATGTATGAAATATCATTCTAACCTCTTCAGTACTATGACGCGGTTCCATATTCATTCTGGTTGAAATTTGTTGATTTTTATACAGCTTCAGAAATTTATGTGGGGATTAAAATAGTGAGGACATCCCTTTAATCTTGTGATCTCATTAGACCCTTCCTAATGTCAATGAAACTGTCTAGTCGTACCTAATCTATACGTGAAAATGTGTCCCAGTACTGAAGGGGTTAAGAGGGAGGTGTCAAGACATTTGTCCCTGTTTTTTGGCTATTTCTTTCCACTTCTTTTAGGAAACTTGCATTTGAATTAGGCCTTTTTTATTTTTATTCCCCTTGGCTAGTTTCCTTCTTGCATAAAAAAAAGGTTGGTGTTTGTTTTGCCAGAGAGGAAAGTAGTAAGAATATTACTTGTTATTTTCTTTCTTCATCTGTGTTACCTTGTTTCTCTCACTATGTGTTAGCCGTGTACTGACCTAGAGACACACTGTTGCCTGTTCCTTTGTGTTCGTTTGTGTTCCTTCCTTTCCTTAACCTACTTTCCCTTCTCCTCGCCAACACCATTATCATTTTTTTCATCTTTTCATTTTTTTTATCATCCTCCTCACCTCTTTTTCCTCGTCCTTCACATCTCCTCTTCCTCCTCCTCCTCCTCTCCTCCTCCTCCTCGTCCTCGTCCTCCTCCTCCTCCTCCTCCTCCTCCTCCTTCTCTTCTCCACCCCTTCTCTCTCTCTTTAGCTTACTTACCCTTCTCATAATTTAGTTTCTTATTACCGTAATTTTCTTTTCTTTTTTTCTTGCATTTATCTTTCCACTTCTCATCTTTTTACTTTTTCTCTTTTTTCCTTTCTTGTTCTTTTTTTGTTTATTTTCTTCTTCCTCCTCCTCCCTCCTCCTCCTCCTCCTCCTCCTCCTCCTCCTCCTGTTCTCTTCATCCTTATCCTCATTTGCGTTTTATTCTCTTTCTCCTTCCATTTATTTAAAGTTTTCTATTTTCTCCTTCCATTTCCTCCTCCTCCTCCTCCTCCTCCTCCTCCTCCTCCTTCTCCTCCTTCTCTTACTTTGCTTGATTAGAGGAGAGGACGAGTTTCACGAGAGATCCCAAAACAGAATGCGTTAAGAAGCAAATGAGTGAAGCACCTTTGAGTGTTGGCAGAGTCACCCCTTCAGTAGAGAAGCGCGGCAAGAGTGGATGCACCTGAGCCAAGAGTGGTGTGTGCGTGTGTGTGTGTGTGTGTGTGTGTGTGTGTGTGTGTGTGTGTGTGTGTGTGTGTGTGTGTGTGTGGCATTATTTCTCTACCGGTACCGCTGTCACTACTATCATACTACTACTACTACTACTACTACTACTACTACTACTACTACTACTACTACTACTACTACTACTACTACTACTGTTGTTACTGTTGTTTATGCATCTACTTAGTACCACCGTTATAACTCTTGCACTGATATATGAACTATCACTATTACTAATACTGTTACTACCACCACCACCACCACAACCACCACCACTACCACTACAACTATTATAATTAAAGCCACACACCTCACGCCTTCCTCGCAGCGTCGCCTCCACACCTCATCCCTATTCTCTCTGTAATGACTTGAGCATTATACTTTCATCAAGAGCCTCACTGGAGTTTTCTCTCCCTGCCTTGCTTTTCTTGGTCTTGTTACACGCTATATTCGCTGTCTCCAATTTTTTCTTGCTATAACATACTACCTCTTTTATTTACTTCCATCTATTCCCTTTCAGCCATTTATTTTTTGTTTTACTTATATTGCGATCCCTTTCCTTCGTTCTTTTTTAATCCCTTCAGTACTAGGACACATTTTTACCATGAGTTTTGGGTATAATTAGACCATTTTATCTGCATTAGGAAGGGTCTATGGAGGTCAGAAGATGAATGGCCAGAGTCGTCACTATTTTAATCTCCACAAAAGGTTCTAAAGCTGAATAAAATCGCTATATAGTAAAGAGAATAAGTATGAAGACGTGGCATGGTACTGAAGAAGTTAACTAGGTTTTTTTTTATTTCCTTATGTGTTTTAATGTCCAGGAAAAAGACTGGAAGAGGCAAGAGAAGGTGCAGTGAAGAAAGACATGTTTGTAAAGGTGTAACTGAGGAAAGCGTTGAAGACTGAGAGGGCTGGAGTTGTTTCGCTACGGGGACTCTTAATGCAGGAGGCCCAAAGAAGAAAAGGAAGAGGATCAGCCGAAAGAAATCAAATGTGTTCAGAAGAGGTAACTATTTTTCTGCTTTGGTCATGGTTTGTTGATATTCAGAATAATGTAGAGCTGCATTTGGAAGGACTTAGAGATAAAATAGCAGGTTTTTGGTTATTTTCTTGGCTACAACACCTTTTCAGAGATTTTTATATAGAGAGGTGCCAAAATGAGTAGTAGCTAATTACAGGGAGAAATGTTTAGCACTGAAAATGGAAGGACTTAGGGATAAATTAGCAGATTATTGGTTATTTTCTTGGCTACAAATCCTTTTCAGAGATTTTACTACAGAGAGAGATGGCAAAATGAATTGTAACTTATTTAAGGGAGAAAATTTTAGCACTGAAAAGGGTAAGCCATATGTGTCACACTGGCGTAATGTTCTTGTAGTAATACAGAATTATAATGTCACACTATCTCAGCTAATGTCTCCTATTTACTCCTTTCTTTAATTTACTTTTCCTCCTGTTCATTATTACGTGTTATCACTATCATTATTTGCATTTCTTGTCCTCCTCCTCCTTTTCCTCCTCTTCCTCCTCCTCCTCGTGTTTATTGTCATGTGCCTTTCTTTATATTAGATAGCATATAGGAGAAGAAATAGCTTAGTGGTGTCTTGCTGTGTGTTCTATTGTGTTTCTTTATGATCCTCTGTGATGCTCTTTCTCCTCCACTTCATCACGGGCCAGGAACAAAAACAAAGCTTTGAACTAATCTAGGGATTCAAACTCGGGACGTCATTACCTCACCTGCTGCTCCATTCCCACTAAAGCGCCATAAACACTCCCACCACCAGCACTCTCGCCCATTCTTCCCTCTCACTCCCCTCTATTCCTTCCTTCCCCACAATGCTGTATCGACCAACTCATCTTTCCCGCACCATTCTCTCGATTATCCCACCCCACCACCCCCACCACCCCCAACCCATCCATCCACAGACTCATCACGCCCTCACCTACTCTCTCCCACGTCCTCCCTGCCAACTATCTCTCCACCACCCACACCCTGGAGCGGCAATATCCATAATCCTGCACCGCCCGCCTGCCTGCCCGCCCACCCACCCACCCACGCATTCAATCTCGCTAACATATCATACCCGCCACGCTCAACTCCTTCCTGCACTTTTCACGGCCTAATACACGCCCCTCTCACACGTGTCGCCTTTCATTGCTTTCTCCCACCCACATCTACACAACCACGCACCCACACACCTGCCATCCCTGCTACATTTCATTACACGCCTCTTTAATTATGGGTTCCGCCAAATAACAAAAGAGAGACCATTGAAGACTCCTGTGTCAAAGACTGATGCAAAAGAGTATACAAAATGGTGCTTCCTTAAACCTTCCACTCTCAGCGTTCTCACATCCTAAGGTCTCTCATATATGTCCATACACAAGGATATTTTAAGACATGAAATATAAATGTCTTCACTTTTTTCTTGTCATTAAACTAGTATCTATCAAAAAATATATATAACCATTAGGAGGTAATTTTAACACGAGTTTTGGGAACCTCTGCCTTAACGTTAATTCAATTATGTACAGCGTTCAGATCTTGCTGAACTCAAAACATCGTGTAAATTCAGTCCAGTTTATTTCAACTCATATCCCTAATCGCACGGGCCCGAATCCTGGCCACGGTTCGAGTGTAGGTAGGGCTTCCTCACTCGGGGTAACAGTTCCCTAGAAGGTGGGCTTTCAGATAAAAGGTACCCCAAAAAATACCTTCTTTAGCCCATAAATTCCCGTAAAAAACGAACATGGTATTAAAGAAAGAGAAAACAAAATTCGTGCAAACAGTCACCTGCACACTCAAGGCTGTTCCCACACTCCAGCAAGAGGAGGAGGAAGAGGAAGAGGAAGAGGAAGAGGAAGAGGAGGAGGAGGAGGAGAAGGAGGAGCAGGAGGCGCGGTCTTTCCTACCACTGCCACAATATCGCCACTCCGCCTTGCCCAAAACGAAAACGGAAACTTAATAACAGGAAGGCGGGGCTCAGGAATTGAAACTGACAACGAGGAGGAAGAACACCGTACTACTGAGAGAGTTATTGAGGGAGGAGGAGGAGGAGGTGGAAGAGGAGGTGGTGGCGGTTAAAGAAGAGGAGGAAAAGGAGGAAGTGGATAATGCAATAAGGATAAGTTATGTGTATTGTGTCTAAATTCTGTCTTGTACGGATAATGTGGTGGTGGTGGTGGTGGTGGTCACGTTTGCTTTTTTATTTATTTAGAGTTTATTTTTATATTTTTTGTATTTGGATTTTTTTCTTCTACTTTCTTTTTGTTGTTTATTGAAGAAAGTCCGAAGCAACTCGTGTTCTTTTATATTTTCTTTCTTTTTCACATTTTTTGCTTTTCTATTCTTCGTTCTTATTTTTTTCTTCATTAGTGAAATTTCCTTTATTTTTCGTGTTTTTTTTCGTTCTTTAGTAAAATATCACATAGGTTACCTCATATCACTCTTCTTTTTCTCTTAGTTCCATTTTCCTCCTATACTCCTTTACATTTTATCCTTTAGTGCATTTCTTATTCAATTATTTTTTTGTTCGCATTTGTATTATCGTTACCTTTCGTATAATTAATCACTTTTTCGCATGGTTTTTTTCTATTTTTTTCTTTATTCTACACATTCTTTCATTCATTATCATTTCTTACATTATCTTTTCTCTTCCTCATACTTCTTCATTTCTCGCGGCATTTATCCCTTTGTTACTCCTCAAATCCCTCACTCGTTTCCTCACACCGTTGCCTTTTGTTCCTTTCCAACATTCTCCTTTTAAATATTTCACTCCACATTCTCTCTCTCTCTCTCTCTCTCTCTCTCTCTCTCTCTCTCTCTCTCTCTCTCTCTCTCTCTCTCTCTCTCTCTCTCTCTCTCTCGCATTTTATGATTTTCTCTTATGTTTTTTTTTCGTATCTCTTTTTATTACTCACTTCTTTCTTCCTTATTTATATTTCCTAATTTTAGTTTTAATTTTTCTCTCTTTCTATATTATATTGTACTTCCTTTTTTTTTTTTGTGTGTGTGTTTGTTTCTTTCGCGCCTTTCTTTAATCTTCAAATATAATAATTTCATCATTATTATTATTATCATTATTGTAATTATCATTATTATTATTATTATTACTATCATTATTATTATTATTATCATTATTATTATTATTATTATTATTATTATTATTATTATTATTATCAGTAGTAGTAGTAGTACTAGTAATAGTAGCAGTAGCAGCAGTTGTATTTGTAGTAATAATAGTACTAGTATTAGTAGTAGAGGTACTAGTAGCAGCAGCAGCAGCAGCAGCAGCAGCAATAGCAGCAGCAGCAGCAGCAGCAGCAGCAGCAATAGCAGCAGCAGCAATAGCAGCAGTAGCAGCAGCAGCAGCAGCAGTAGCAGCAGCAGCAGCAGCAGTAGTAGTAGTAGTAGTAGTAGTAGTAGTAGTAATAGTAGTAGTAGTAGTGTTAGTAGAAGTAGTAGTAGTAGTAGTAGTAGTAATTCAATCTCTCTCTCTCTCTCTCTCTCTCTCTCTCTCTCTCTCTCTCTCTCTCTCTCATTTATCCTCAGTAATCTTGACAAAACCCTGCTCTCCCTTGCGGCGTTCCTAGTGTTGAATGAATCACTCTGGCCCATTACAGCCCCGGCATAACAAACCCACCACTGCCGCAACGTGAGTTATTTGTACCAACTTAACAGCATGAACAACTAAATAGCAAGAAATTGTTTTGTAGGGGGATAGTTTATGATTCCCTTTTTATTTTCTTCATTTGCTTTACTGAAATGTCCTTTTTTTTCACGATTTTGACTCTATTTTGAATTAATCGCCTAATGTTCTCTAACTCGTACTCTTTCACCTCCTTTTCAATATCAAGATAAGACGTTTCTCTTTCAGCCTTTCTTTCCTTCATTTACTTTCCTGAAATGTCTTTTTTTCATCATTTCCTCTCCATTTTGAATTAAACCACTAATATTCTATAACTCGTCCTCTTTCTCCTCCTCCTAATTATTAAGATGAGAAGTCTCTCTTTCAACCTTTCTTCATTTACTTTCCTGAGATGTCATTTTTTCTCGATTTCCTTTCCATTTTGAATTAATTCTTTAACATTCTCTAACTCGTCCTGTCTTTCAACCTTTACTTCGTTTATTCCTCTGAGATGTTCTTTTTCCAGGATTTCCTCTTAATTTTACATTGCTCTTCTATTATTCCACAACTCCTCCCTCTCCTCCTTCAACTCCTTCTGAATATTAGAGTAACACGTCTTTCTTTCAACCTTTTCTTATCCTAATGACTGTTTCTTCGTTCCTATGACCTTGGTGTTCGTCTCTCGCCTCAATCGTCTCTCACTCTTACAGTCTATAGCGGTAGTCACACACACAGCCTCCCTAGAGCTAGTAGAACTGCTGATGTCTGTTCTCCTCCATCTCGTTCACATTTCTAAACTTTTCAGAGTCGTATCTGAATACTTCTTAACCACTTCAGTAATGAGACGCATTTTTACCATGAGTTTTGGGTGTGATTAGACGATTTTATTTACATTAGGAAGGGTCTATGGAGATCAGAAGATAAATAGCCAGAGTCTTCACTATTTTAATTCCCATCATAAGTATCTGAAGCTGCATAAAATCACCAAATAGTAACCAGAATAAATATGAAAACGTGTCCTGGTGCTGAAGGGGTGAACAAGTACTCTACACCACCAACAGAAAAAAACCACTCATACGAACACGACTAATAATCTGTGTGGCCTTTGAAAACACCATTGATGGGAGAACAAATAGAGTTACCACATCTCCCCTTCTTCCTCCTCAGCCGCCACCATCACCACCACCATCACCACGACCACGACCACATGCTGCTCACAAATCAAGTAACATATCCTGTTTCTTTATGAACTCATTAATCTTTGTTTTGCTCTCTTGTACTCCGCCACCTTGCTCTCTTCCTCCCTCCTCCTCCTCCTCCTCCTCCTCCTCCTCCTCCTCCTCCTCTTCCTCTACGTTGTATTAATGTCCTGTAAACTTATTCAGATTTATTGCGTCATGTGTCTTCGTCTTGTCGTTGTTCGCGAAAGTTATAGTTCGTGAAAGTCACTGTGCGTGTCTGGTGTTATCCAAGTCTCTCTCTCTCTCTCTCTCTCTCTCTCTCTCTCTCTCTCTCTCTCTCTCTCTCTGATAACAAGCAATTAGCAACTCACAAACTGCTCTTTCCCTTAACGCTTGTCAGTGAAGATAAGGAATGATCACACTCTCTTTTCTCAATACATCTCAGACACAGCCACAATAAGTGTCTCTGTTTACTTCTATGAGGAGAATAACTTACACTGTTTCTTTATTGTTACTGTAAATTCACCGCGACGACTTGGCAACGTTAATCTGAGAGCGAAATTCTTCCTTTTATTCTCCCTTTTTATATAATCAGGTTCGCTGGCACTCATTCTCTCTTCCTCCCTTACTTCTTTCTTACTCACCATCCTTCCTTTTTCCCTTCTTTCCTTCTTTCCTTTCTTCCTTCCTTCTCTCCCTCCCTCCCTTCGTTCCTTATCTCCTTCCTTCTTTCTTTTCTTCTCTCCCTCCTTCCCTTCTTTCTTCCTTTCTTCTTTCTTTCCTTCTCTCCTTCCTTCCCTTTTTTCTTCTCTCCTTTTCTGCTTCCATTCCTCCTTTCTTCTCTCCTACCTTCCCTCTTTTCTTCTCTCCTTCCTTCTCTTCTTACTCCCTCCCTTCCTTCCTTCCTTCCTTCCTTTTATCCTTCCTTCCTTCCTTCCCTTCCTTACACTCTCACTCGTCTTGTCCGTGTGATCGTGTCAACTTATCAAGACTCCTTTGGGTTTTATTACTAGATTTACTCAGAATATGGGAACATTTACCCACTCTCTCTCTCTCTCTCTCTCTCTCTCTCTCTCACACACACACACACACACACACACACACACACATTCCTCACAGCGTTGCATAAGCAGTACGAAAAAAAAAAGGAAAGAAAAGAAAAAAAGTCTTAATTGAGCCAGACAAGAGCAGCTGTGCGTGGCCTCGGTGGTGGTACGATTAGCTGCCCCACAACAACAATTCCCACACTTGTTTATATAAGGAGACGCAAATAAAGAGAATTGAAAAGAATTGGGGTATTTGAAGGAATTAACGAGGAGGTGGTGGTGGTGGTGGTGGTGAAGAAAAGCAACAACAAGGAAGGAAAAAGGGAAAGAATAAGAGAGAAGGAAAGACAGAGAGAAGAATAGAAGAGAAAGAAAAATAATAAGTAGCAAATAGGTTGACTATATATTGGGAAGAGACTCTAGTAAATGGACGAAAACGAGAAGAGGAGGAGGAGGAGGAGGAAGAGGAGGAAAAGGAGGAGGAGGAGAAGGAGGAGAAGGAGGATGAGTTGGAGGAGGATAATGCAGAGGAAGGAGTAGGAGAAGGATAACACAAAGGAATAGATAAGCAGGAGGAAGAGGAGGAGGAGAAGAAAAGGAGAAAGAGAACGAGGAGGAAGAGAGAAGGAAGAGGAGGAAGATTAGAAAGAGAGAGTTACGAGAAACATATAATAGAAGACGACAATAATGATGACAATTAATATGATGAATTGGGTGATGAAGACCAGCGAAAGAGGAGGAGGAGGAGGAGGAGGAGGAGGAGGAGGAGGAGGAGGAGGAGGAGGAAGAGGAGGAATATACAAATATACAAAGGAAGACAAACAGCAACAGACCCTTAGGTCCTTACTAGGCTGTTTGTGGCGACTATCTACTAACTACCAGTGGTAGAGACAGGACAGCAAAGCAGAAGAGACAGGACAGCAAAGCAAAAAAAGAGGAGGAAAAGGAGGAGGAGGAGAAGATGAAGAAGACGAAGAAGAAAGAGGAGAATCATATAATAGATGACAATAATGATGATAATTACTTTGACGAATTAGGTGATGAGGGCCAGCGAAAGAGGAGGAGGAGGAGGAGAAGAAGGAGAAGGAGGAGGAGGAGGAGGAGAAAGAAGAGAAACGTAATAGATGACAATAATGATGATAATTAAGTTGGATTATGGGAAGAGGAGGAGGAAAACAAACGAAAGAGGAGGAAGAGATTGAGGGGCAAGAAAAGGAGGAGGAGGAAGAGGAGGAGGAGGAAGAGATGCACTTTAAGAGGCTTAGTGTTCTTACATATTATTCCATTACGACGAAGAGCAAAAGTTTGTGTTTCATCCATAAACAACAACACAATTTAGATGGATTAATTTCTGTATATCGTGACCTTTTTACGACGAACTTTTTACTCATTCATATCGAGTGAAAAATATCTAAATGAATTATCTCTTATTTGGCAGAGTACGAATTTATGTTCTGTACTTTTTTTTTCCATCTATTTCCTCTTGTCTTTTTACTTCCTTCTTCCTCCTTTCTGTTTTTTTTATTTATCTTCATTTTCTCTACTTGTGTTTTTCTTGTCTTGTTTTTCTTTTTCCTTTTCTGTAGATTAGTTTCTGTGTAACGTGAGATTTTTTATGACAATTTTTGTACTCATTCATATCGAGTGAAAAATATCTAAATGAATCATCTCTCATTTCGCAGAGCAGGTATTAACGTGGTCTGCTTTTCAATGAGGGAATTTTTTTTACACCGAAATCTTCTTCATTATAATTTGTGGATTTTGTTTTTCATTTCTTTTTCATCCGCTTTTCATTAACTTATGTTGAAATCTTTTACTGTATTTGATAGAGTAACTTTTTCCATTTTATCTTTACTGTTATGAAAGTTTTAGAATTTAAGACCATCTCTCTCTCTCTCTCTCTCTCTCTCTCTCTCTCTCTCTCTCTCTCTCTCTCTCTCTCTCTCTCTCTCATTATTTATTCCTTTCATCATTAAACTTTGAAAACAACGATCAATTTCATGTGAGTTTTTACCTGTCTTGTTTATATCCATGTATGTCACTCACTCTCACTTCTTTGATAGCAACATTTTTGACATTTTCTTGCGGGATCGCCTACCGTGACTCATCTTCTCTCATCTGTCATTTAATCCCAACACTTATGCCTTGACTCATGCAACCGAACACTCGCTTTTAATCCTCTTCTCCACTCCCAACGCGCAGCCTTATATAAACTTTCCTATTTACAATTCACTTCTTTCTACTTCACTCTTAAAAAATGTTATCATTCTATTTTTTAACTTCTACCTTCTTATATTCATGCAAGAATGTACTCTATTTTCATCCTCTTCAATTTTTTTTCGCGCAGTCTTGTGTAAACCTTCATATTTACAATTCAATTATTCTTATTTCAGTTCTTATTTCAGTTCTCTTTTTTACTTCTATCTTCTCATATTCATGCAACAAAACAACCTCTTTTTTGTCTTCCTCTTTTCCAGTTGCCTAGTTCACAGCTCCTTATTAACCATTTATTTAGTTTTATTCCATTATTTACACTACAAAACCATTATCTTTTAAGCCTTGCCCTCTCACACCTTGATTCAGGTCCATTGATTTTTCTTCTTCTCTTCCTACAGTCTTGCGCATCCCTCCAAATCACCGTTCATTTAGTTGATGTTCACTCTATCAAAGAAATCATCACTGTCCTCCAACGCCAACCCTCTCGTAAGATTCCTGTAAGAGAACCACCTTTTCTTCATGCCTTTCCTCTTTCTTACGGCGTCGTACAGCCCTCCCTATCACCTTTCACTTCAACATACCACGACAGCACCACTCCAATGTTTTCTCGTGTATTTTCTCTAATGATTCTCTTGCTTTTGATGTTTCTCTAATCCTCTCATTCCCGATTTTATCCTGCGTCACTCTCGCTGCCACTACCATATCATTTCTTGGCTCTCACCCACATTGTCTTCTCTCCCTCGCCTTCTCTTCTCGTCCGTGCCAACTTCACCCTCTCCGTCCCTCACAAATCCCAACGCGGCGACTCCATTCTTTACATAAATTTACTGTTGAATGCTCGCCACCCTCGCGCTAATCTGCTCTCCCTGCACCTCGCGTTTGTCTCGCCTCCCTCGTGTCGCCTGTTCCGTAAGCATCTTCTGTAGCTAATCTGTTTACCCTGGAAATGTGTCACCTTGATATTTTGCTTCAGTATAATTCAACCTCGTGTCTGTACTCCAAAGTGGTAAGTGACGCTGTGATGTGTTGTATTGTGGCTTATAACTGTGGTTGGCAGAGTAATAGATGAATTGAAGATACACTTAACCCATCCATAAAGAGATTAAAAGGTGTAGATTAGGTTATAATAGGCAGCATAGTTTCTCCTAACATAATATACCTTAACCCATTCACCACATTCACGAAAAAAGTGTCTCTAAAGTATTCTAAATTGAATTATCTTAAATAACTTTGCGTCCTTTAATTAAACATATCCTAATCCATCCTGAGAAAAAGGCTTAAAAAGATTTGGATTGGATTCTATTAGTGAACAGAGCATAACCGAGACTAATCTATCCCAGACTATTCCGTAAATACCTGGCGAGTGTGATCTTCCTGTGATCCGAATCCATTTCCAACGCACTTTCATATCGTCGCCATATCGCAAATTGCACTCAGTTCGCCGCCCAGGGTTTATGTGCAGTAAAAGTGGCAGATGCGGCACACTCCAGCCCCGCCGCGCTCTCATCTGTCAAGTGGTTGCTGTTTTATGGACTTTGCAATGACTTCGTGATGCACACACCGAGACTCGCCTACTCACCCGTCAAGATACCTCAACATTCATATATTTCTTGGGGTATTATAGTGTTAATTTTGTACGTGCTTGTGTTCATATGTTTGTTCAACCATCTTTATGTAATTCATCGCCACGTCTCTCTTCGTTATCAGTAATACAACACTAGCATTGAAGTCCATCCAACCTGACATGCCTTGCCTCAACACCTTCCCTTGTTTTCTTCCTCTGTGTTGGGTCTCTTGTTTTGACACAAGTACCGCCAAGAACAGCTGTCTACTATTCGAGGCCACGCAACGCCTCGCCGCCGCCAACCTTGTGTCTCCCTCAGCCAACACGCCTCACTTTTAACTCCCATCTGGCTCATCTCTTTGTCGCATGGGATTAAAGAAAGGTGGTGAATGTTAATGAAGACAAAGACGAGCCAGGAGTCTGTAAACTAATCCATGCGTTTGTACTGATGTGATGTATATTCGACTTTTACACGAATGCTAGTGGAAATTAATATGTAAGTTAGTTGACCAGTGAAATAAATTACTCTACTCTTAATGTAGTGTTTATATTTCCGTCTATTTCTATCACAGCAAATTATAATTCAATAAATAACTTACGTCTACGAAAATAGAAGGATGCACATCTCCACCAGCCAGCTGACACGGTAATGTGTGTACCGAGTCTTTCCTATACACACGTCCTCTGGCGTTTATATAGTGTCTCCTTACCGTTCAAGGACATTCGGAGTGTGACAAAGCGTTCTCATGTCCTACCGAGAGAAACTGTTAAGTTTATAAAGTCCAATTTATCACAAACTTGCAGGTGAGTGCAAAGATTGCGACGCGGATAAAGGAGAGTGGAGGAGTTCTTGACTTTTTTTTCTTTCTTAACCGTTCAAAGTTGTTCAGAGCAAGACGAGGCGTTCTACAAGTCTAGCGAGTGAAATTGTTCAAACGTTTATAAAGACTAAATTAGCACAAGCTCATAGGGAAGTGCTAACCCTGAGACTTGTATATTATAAAGTGAAGTTTGCGAGTTGGTGTTTTCTTTACGTAATTAATGTTTCAACGTTCTTCCGCCACCGATGTTAACCCTTTCAATACTGAGACACATTTTTACCTTGAGAGTAAACCATTTTATTTAAATTAGGAAGGGTATATGGACGTCAGAAGATTAATGGCCAGAGCTGTCACTATTTTAATTCCACATATGAGTTTCTGAAGCTGTATAAAATCACCAAATAATAAGCAGGAAGAATATGGAAACGCGTCATGCTACTGAACGGCTTAACTCTCTATGTAGGGACGGATCAGCTGAGTAACTGAAATAGTGAAGACTGTTGCCATTAATCTTCTAACCTCCAAAGACCCTTCCTAATCTCAATAAAATGGTCTAATCGTACACAAATCTCAAGGTAGAAATGTGCCCCAGTACTGAAGAGGATAAACCAAAAAGACAGTAAAATCTAAGGCTAAAGGTAGGATGACCCAAATAAAGAGGCTAAAAAAGTAAAGCCCGCCTCAATGGTAAGTCTTCTGCCACTCCTGACGCAGCGATTGTGAGCGGCAAGGGAGTTTTCAATGTGAGAGTAAAGACCAGTTATTATCTTCGTGAGTGACTGGTGGTGATAAATTTACTGTGATCGTTATGTAAATTATGATATCATTATTTAGGTGTTCTTAGTAAATCATTGAGTCTCTGGTGTCACATTTCTCTTGCCTTATTTTCCCTCGTCATTTTGTGTTATTTTCTATTTCACCTCTATTCCGTGTCTTCAATTTCTCTATATCTTCCCCTCTGATCTCCACTCATCTCCACCTCTGTCTATTTTATCTCCTTCTCATTTTCACTTTTTCCTTCCTTATTTCCACATCAACCTTCATAATATCTCACTGATCTCCAAATATCTCCCACTCATCTCCGCCCTATGTCACCTTTACAACACCTAGTATAATAATTTCTGAGTATTCCTCGTTTTCCTTTTTTTTTCTCCATTTTCTCCTCTTCCCTAACCAGAACCTACCTCATATCGTCATCCATATTCATTCCACCTAGGAATATTCTTACCACATTCATCCACTTTGCCTAGATTTTTAACTCCACTTCATGTATACACGTCCACCTGTTATTACTTCCACTTTTATTAACTTGTCCTTCATTTCTTGAACTTCCACGAAATTACGTCAAGCAATTAATTTTCTCCCTTCCACGAAATGAATCAAACCATTTTCCGGCTCTTTATAGTATACCTTCAACTCTCTTCATCCTCTTACTTCTCCTTCTTGTCCTCCTCCTCATCCTCCTCTAGCTTTTCTTCCTCTTCCTACTGCTCCTCCTCCTCCTCCTCCTCACTTAATCTCCTCGCTCCCTTCCCTTCATCGGCTCTCAGGCAAACATTCCTAAATCAACATGACGCAAAGAGCTAATCGCCGGAGCCCACGTCCATTTATCTCATCAGTTCTGGCGTCGCCCCCGCATCACTCCCGCTCCGCTGCCTTGGCTCAGCTCAGGCGGGTTTCAGACGTGTATTCTGAAATGCTGCTTTGTTCCTTCACTTCGACTCTTTTTCAAAACCACAGCGATGATTTGCTCGGTTTTCAAGAGTGTGTTTCGCGTTAATAATGTCACTAGTATCTTTAACTTCTTCAGTATTGTTACCTATTTTTTTTTACCTTGAGTTTTGTGCATCATTAGACCATTTCATTGACATTAGGAAGGGTCTATGGAGGTCAGAAGATTAATGGCCACAGTCTTCACTATTCTAATTTCTCACATAAGTTTCTGAGCTGTAGAAAAGTCGCCAAATAGTAAGTAGAAGGAATATGGAAGAGCGTCATTGTACTCAAGGGATTAAAAGAAATGTTGTAAACTTCTGTTGCTTTGATTTTAGATGGTGAGCCACAGACGAGTTTTAGAATTTTGTCTCTTTATCTATTCCCTTTCAAGATTTATTTGTGTCTGCCTTTTCTTCTTTGTGTCGGTTTTTATCAAGTTTAAGTTTTAGTCCGTCTCTCAGTCTGTTTGTCCGTCTCTTTCTCTGTCATGTCTCCGTCTGTCTGTCTATGTGTGTCAGTGTCTGCCTGTGTGTGCGTGTGTTCGTCTATTTGTCTCTGTCTACCTTCATATCTGTCTCTGTCTGCCCTTGCCTCCGTTTCTCGATCGCTCTCTCTCTCTCTCTCTCTCTCTCTCTCTCTCTCTTTGTCTCTCGGGAAATCTGAAGCAATTACTCACCTCGTGACTCCCGGGTCCTTTTTTCTTCTCCAGTTTCTAACTTGTCCAAACTGTTCCAATAACAACAGCCCCACTACCACCACCACCACCACCACCACCACCATCACCAGCACCGGCACCATCACACCAACATTAACAGCACTATCACCACCACCACCACCATCACCGCCACCATCACCGCCACTAGCACTACCACCGACAACAACAGTAGCAACAACAGCACCACCACCACCATCACTGCCACTTCAATCACCACCACCACCACCACCACCACCACCGTCACCACCACCATCGCCATCACCACCATCGCCATCACAGAATTATAATTAGAATTCGAAATGGTACCAAGATCCTGTAGTGATAAATAAGAATATAATATTGTATCAAATAGATGAAATGTAAAAGTTGTTTTCTTGCTCCCCTAATAAAAGATACAAAAACCGCCTTCCATGAACGAGGCACACCGAGCCTGTGTAGAACTCGTCTAAAAAGCTTCTAAATATGCAAAAATCCATGCATAAAATTTCATGGTTTTAGAGACTGTCGGCGGCGGAGTGACGGGAGCACTTCCAACAACACTTTTCAAGCCCAGCGCATTATTTTCTCCTTTTTTTATGCAGAAAGGGAACCAGCAAAGGGCAAAACAATACAATTAAGAAAAGATCCACCGAGGTGCTGATCTAGAAGAGGACCAAAAAGAGTTAGCTAAATGCATAGAAGAAATGTCTTAAACCCTCAATTTTAAATGAGTTCAAATCATAGGAAGATGGAAATACACAATCAAGCACGAAGTTGCAGAGTTAACCTAAAAAAGGGATGGAAGATTGAATATATTGGTTAACTCTTGCATTAGAAAAATGGATAGAATAGGAATGGGAGGAAGAAGAAAGTTATGTGCTAGGAGGCCGAGGGAAGAAGGGAATAACGCAATTAGCAGGATCATGAGAGCAGTTGCCATGAGAATAGCGGTAGAAGACTGCGGCGGTGAGAAAAAGGCTGAGGGGAGTTCAAAAGACGAAAAGCTTTGTAAGATTCGTACAGTTTTTAAGATATTGTAAGACAACGAAAGAGGAAAATAGGATGCAACACGCGCCCAAAGCAGCAGCATCATTATCACTAAACCTTCCTGATGATGATGTGAGTATTAATCACAACAAATGGACTAATACTTGGGAATTAGGGCACCAGTTTTTCCAGGGCCGATTCCCTGACAACACACTGGTAGAGTGGAACAAACACGTGTACTTACATTCCGTAGCGGTGGTGGAGGTAGTGGAGACGGCTCGCGACGAGTGAGTGAGTGCGAGGCACAACACAACATATCGAGTGGAGACATTGCTGCCCGTCATTGGTTTTAAAACTCCGCGAAATCTAACAGAAAGTCATCTTGAAACGGTCAAATATTTTAATATTTACTCTGACCTTTAAGCTGTTGTTTGGTAACACAATAGGATGCAACAGCGGTGTTCACTACCCGGGTCACTTAATAACCAATCCTCAAAATGGAGCGACTCAATGAGTTCCTGCTAATCACTCGGTCTCTAACACACCAGCCTAAAGGAGCCTCGTGCCTAGAACACTGCAGGCGCATTTCACTCCTCCAGAGATACGCGTCACTGTGTGAGTCGCTGCTGAACACGATCACAGGCAGGAGATGTGGCGTCTTTTCGTTCGAAGGCGTAATATTGGCGTTGGCTTGCACCGCAATGATGTGGTCGCAGCAGAGAGATAGTTATTGTAAGTTTTGTACTTAGTCATGGAAAAAGGTATCTAACACAGCATAGCATTGTTCGTGTTATGCCGCGCTTCATAAATTAAAACATAAACAAGTGACGCTGCCGCTGATGAACACTGAGTGAAGCAGTGAAGCAGCGCGAGTCATTGTCGTGTGACCTGTTGCGGAGGGTTACTGGGACTCACCCAAACCAGGACTTGGGTAACAGACAACATTCCACACTGCAATACATAGGCAGCGTCAGCCTCAACACCTGTGACTCAGCAGGCAGCGGCGGCAACATCCTGCCCGAACAGTGACGTCACGCCCGTGTGGGGAGCGAGGGACGTCCCGCGGAGATGTTTGAGTTTGTGACTTCGCCTTAGTGAAAGGAAACCAAGGAACCCCTTGGGTACCATGACACATTTCCATATTCATTTTGGTTCAAAAACTCATGTTGGGGATTAAGACAGTGAAGACTATGGCCATTAATCTCCTAACCTCTATAGACCCTTCCTAATATCAATAAAATGGTCTAATCGTACACAAATTTCAAGGCAAAAAATGTGTCCCAGTATTGAAGAGGTTATGTCTCGTGTCGTGTCTTTAGCTTTCTTGGTGTAAGTGGAGCCAGTGTAAGTCATGGTAAAGATCATATATGGCACCACCACATGGTTGCCAGGATTTACTGTGGTCCATTTTGTTTCTCGGCTCGTCTGCTCGGCGTCCACTCCTCCATCCTGTCTCGTTTCCCCTCCTGGCCTCGGACGGAATCTTGAGGTGAACCAACGCGGCCTCGGGAGATTTAAGTACTGAGGCTGAAAGAGAGTATGCATAACAGAGAATTTCTTGGTGCGTGAACTAAATTGAATGATGAAATTTTGTATATTTCAACGCATTGCGTGAGTAATTATCAGGAGTCCTTGGGAATTCAGCACAACTCATGATGAGTTGTTTTATGTATTAGTAAATATTCAAGAAAATGTAAATATAATAATGATAATAGCAATAATAATTATGATGATAATAACAGATATATGAATTAATTAATCAGATAACAACAAACGACATTCACATCGAAAGGGAAACTGTATAATAATTTATTCTCATATTGGAGAAATTACTGTTATCAATCATTACTAAACTGATAAAGCCGCATTGCAATGACGAATCATAAATCAGCACACACATGATGGAGGCACAGGTCACCCCCGGCCAGCCTGTGTTGTGTTGTGTTCACCGCGCACCGACACAACCAATACTCACTCACGACCCGCCGCCGCTCTTATCTGTCTCCTGCAGCAGCGCGGCTCACATGGCGGGGGCGTGTGGGACATGTGGCTCTCCGCTAACACAACAGATGTCCCGAGCAGAGAGAGAGAGAGAGTGTGTGTGTGTGCGTTCCATCATTGTTGCTGTCACTACCTTGCATCTTCACACCTCTTCTCCCACCAAAGTCAAATCTTACACACTACACAAGCCTCATAACGTTTGATAACAGTTTGCGTATAACAGAATATACATACAAGGAAAGCTGACGGCATGAAAGAGTTAGAATGCTTGATTGAGCAGTTGTTATTGGTTCTCATTTCGCCTGACTATACTTCTTCTCGCGTCTAGGGTCTCCAAAGTGAATAAACCTCCTCCAACGCCCTCGATCCTTTGCGCCTTCCTCAGTCTCTCCCATCAGAAGCGTGTCCTCTTTCACTGCACCCACAAACCTTCTCTTCTCTCTTTCTTTCTTCCTGACAAGTAAATCCATTTCCAGTATTCATCTTCCCACACACTCCTTGTCTCTCTTGATGTGCCGAGATCACTTTAGTCTCTCCCATTACATACGTGTTTTCTTTCACTGCATCCATAAACTTACTCTTAATCTCTTCTTCAGTATGTTTTTTTTTTATTTTCTTATTTTTGTTCTTATTCCTTGGTTTGGTTCTTGGTTTTGTTTGTATTTTTAGCTTTTTCTTCCTCCTCCTTCTCTTTTATTTCCTATATGTATTTAACTTTTATTTAACCCCTTCGGTGCCAAGACGCATTTTCATATTCACTCTGCCTATTTGGTGGTTTTATACAGCTAAAGAAACTTGTGTTGGGGTTGAAATAGTGAAGACTCTGGCCATTAATCTTTTGACCTTCATAGACTCTTCCTAATACAAACAAAGTAGTTTAATCGTACACAACTAAAGATACAAATACGCCCCCTGTAATGAAATGAAGTGATTATGTCCTCTCCTCCCACTGCCTGCAAGATCCACACTCCTCATCTCTCCTCTTGACGTGCACAAACCCTTTAGTCTCGCCTCTCCAGCTTTGTCCCCAAGTCGAGCTACATTTGCCGCGCCAGACAAGTTTCATAATAATCGAAATGAAATCCAGTATCGTGTTGATATTGTACGCTCGTGTTTCCAAATGAAGTCATGTGGAATTTTACCCAGGTGTGTGTGTGTGTGTGTGTGTGTGTGTGTGTGTGTGTGTGTGTGTGTGTGTGTGTGTGTGTGTGTTAGAAATACATACATGACAAATAAATCTCTAATTGATCCCCCATAACGCACACACACACACATACACACACACACACACACACACACACACACACACACACACACACACACACACACACACACACACACACACAATAATACAGTTTGAAAAGGTGTATATTTCTCATACTACAATACATTACGGGCCTTCCTCTCTGTATATTGGATTTGTACCAATGGATACTGCTGCTGCTGCTGCTGCTGCTGCTGCTGTGTCGGGCCATTTACTGTACTGTCATTAAGCACGCTTCGTGTAATTCATTGCTAGACTGAGTAGAATATTTTTCCATTGCTTTTATTGACGCTGTTGATAATGAGGACGAATAACAATGGTGGTGGTACTGAGGGTGGTTGTAGTAGTAGTAGTAATAGTAGTAGTAGTAGTAGTAGTAGTAGTAGTAGTAGTAGTAGTAGTAGTAGTAGCAGTAGTAGTAGTAGTAGTAGTAGTAGTAGTAGTAGTAGTAGTAGTAGTAGTAGTAGTAGTAGTAGTAGTAGTAGTGGCAGCAGTAGTAGTAGTAGTAGTAGTAGTAGTAGTAGTAGTAGTAGTAATAGCATTAGTAGCAGAAGTAGCAGTAGAAGTTATTGTTGCATTAATTCTAGTAGTGGTGTTGGTAGTAATGGCATAGTTGTGATAGTAGTACTGGACATTCCAAATAAAACAATGGTAAACCTGCTCAAACTACACAATATTTCCTACAAAAACAATACAACATATGAGTGATAAGGTGCCAGACCCCTTCACAGTCGTCAGTTATGCCCGGAGGCTCGCGAACACGTACCGAAACACCCCGAACTGTAGCGCACCGCCTCTGCATGGACACTATACACTGTACAGTACACAGGTGGCATTAAAAGTGAGGTGGCTTTTCTTCTATGTGAAAATATATGAGTAGCAAAATGTTCGCTCCGGCACGCATTTCTTTCCGACTAGAGATGAATGAAGGAGAGGAATAATGGCAAACTCACACCCAGCCAAGCGCATTCCTATTCTCTTGCAGTCTATCTTACCAGCTCTTAAATCCTTCTTCGAGTCTAGTCAGAGAGACCAAATGACATTTGAAGATTAGACCCGTATTCCGAAACACTTTGTGCCATACCTCCATTATTCCAAGAGGCTCTAGTTAATGCTACGATGGTTATTGAGGGTATTTGTACGGTTTAAGTGACGGATTAACAAACATTTTATATCATCAACAAGAGAAACACAAGTGAGAATCCTGTTAATAATCTCTGTGGCCTTTGAAAACAGCCGCGGTGAGAGTGAAGTGTTTCGAATCTGCTTCAGTTGCTTCCCGGACGGTACACAATCTGGTAAGCGTAGGCAGTTGAGCAGTGAGGCGGGGCGAGAAATACCTTGAGGCGGTGAGTGATTCAGTGTTCCCTTCTCCTTGTGACAAAATACGTTACCTGTGTGTTACATTTATCTGGAGAGGACGGCGGTGAGCTGGTGACAGGAAGCAGTGAGTGTTTGGTGAAAGTGGCGGTGTGTTATTACCATCCTAGTTACCCGCTAGTTTGGTCCTATTACCGAAGTGAGGGACGATCTGAAGTGGGAAGCTCTACTAGTAAGTGTTGAAGTATATTTGACGTTCTCTTTGTCTTAATGTATAGTAATTACTGCATGTTTCTTGTTGATTTCCCATTTATAAGCAATCTTCAGTTAATCCTTTCAATATCGGGGCACATTTTTACCTTAAGATTTGTGTACGATTAGACCATTTTATTGACATTAGGAAGGGTCTATTGAGATCAGAAGAATAATTGTTCCAGTCCTCACAATTTCAGTCCCACACTTGAGTTTTGAAGCTGTATAAAATCACAAAATAGTAAGCAGAGTGAACATGGAAACGCGACATGTTACTGAAAAGTTAATAAGCCATCTCGAACAATCATTGAAGCGTCTCTTAACGAATGCTTTATACTCACTGACTGGAAGGTAACACGTGCAATCTCTCAAACAAGAGATAAACACAAACCCTCCCAGCACTCGGTTACAGAAAGGGTCTTGTGTTTGTTTCTCTACACAGGCTGCTCCAATTTGCTTTAATACTCAAACTGAAAGAGGATTTCCCGTACATATATATTCTCTCTTTGTGCTGATCGGCTCACCACGCCCAGCTAGAAGCAATTTATTTATTCACCTACGTATTGTAACAAATCCACAGCGACTTTCACTAACCATTTGACTTGGGGGTATTCCCTGAGCTTAAAATGGCCCAAGGGAAGCATGAAATAATATCTAACTGAAAAAAAACAGACAGAAAAGGAGTGGTGGAGATGTAGTATCATTTAGAAGCTATACTTAAATTTTTGCTGGATAATATTAGCACCCATTCATCGACTCATTAACCTCTTGAAAACCACGACGCGCTTTCATATTTATTCTGCTTACTTACCATTTGGCGATTTTTTACAGCTTCGAAAACTTGTATGGGGCATTGAAATAGGGAAGATTTTGGCCATTAATCTTCTGACCTCCATAGACCCTTCCTAACGTAAGTAAAATCATATAATCACACCAAATATTCATGATAAAAGTGTGTTCCAATACTGAATGGTTAAACACTGGTGGGAACAGCCACCTCATGAAAGAAAACGGAACTCTGAGAACGGACAGCATACAGAGCAGGCACATTGACACCGTGTTCGTATTCTCAAACACTTCTGTGCTTTACCTCCTCTTTCAAATGGCTTTATTTAAGTCTACATACGTTTGAATGTGTTTTTTTCGGTTTAAGGGGCAGATTAACAAGATTTCTACATTATTAACGAGATACACTCATGGAAACCCCGCTAGTCATCTCTGTGGCCTTGGAAAATTGTCTTGGTGAAAGCAAAGCGTTTCTGAGTACGGACCAGTTCGCTTCCCCTCCACAACTAGCTTCCTTGACCACCTTGCTTCTCGAAACTCAAACAACCTAACTTTGACCCCTTCAGTACCGGGACGCGTTTCCATGTTCATTCTGGTTACATTTTGGTGATTTTATACAGCTTCAGAAATTCATGTGGTGGATTAAAATAGTGAAGACTGTGGCCATTAATCTTTTGACTTCCATAGATCATTCCCGGTGTCAATAAAATGACCTAATCGTACACAAATCTCAAGGTAAAAATGTGTCCCGGTACTGAAGGGGATCACCTGTCCGTGTCTCTTCGGTAACTCTCTATCCCTTGGTCGCTAAAGTGTTAATTCCACGAGGTTCTCCGTTCTTTGCTTCACAGATTAATCTTTTTGATAATAGCTATAATTTTTTATCACACGAGTACTGGATCTACATGGACACAGGAGAAAATAAGCAAAGAAGTGTTAATCATGTACTTTTTTACGCTATTTCAGAGAGACTAGTACAAAATATATGAGAAATTGATAAATAAATTATAAAAACAGCACGACTATGTGTTAAGTCTTAGTGGTAGCTGCGCCAACTGCCCCCCATCGTTGCTCTTGGTGAAACATTAGCGAGAAAAAGCTCGAGGACATTGCCTGGTATTTATTTTCAGCGATAGCGCGCGTTTACTCCCACTTGTCTCGTGAAGGCCAGCAAGTAATTTAATCCAGCAGTCGTGAGCCACAAGTGCTGCATTCCACGCTGTTTTAATGTGTTAGTAGGGGAATATTGTGCCAGTTTGATGCTCTGTTAAGTTCATTTATTATTTTTATTTCTTTTTTGGTTTGTGTGTGTGTGCGTGTGTGTGTGTGTGTGTGTGTGTGTGTGTGTGTGTGTGTGTGTGTGTGTGTGTGTGTGTGTGTGTGTGTGTGTGTGTGTGTGTTGTTGTTGTTGTTGTTGTTGTTGTTGTTGTTGTTGCTGTTGGTGTTATGCCAAGTTACCCCTGAAAGTGATCCATTTTCTTTATTCTATTTGTTGTATCCCATTTTTTTCAGTTTTCTATGCATTATTGTCATTATAATCATTTGCATTACATTTTTAGTCATAGTATATCGTATAAGTTCATTCTTCTTATGTTTATATGCTTTACGTTCTTGCATATGAAGGGAAGAGGAATAGCTGTGACGATGTGAGAGGTGAGAGATGACAAGTATAAACCCAGCGAGCCGTGTGTTGCGTATTCTGCTGGACAAAGAGAGGTTGTCTGAGCCGTGTCTTGTGGCCATGCATGGATTCAAGTGACTTGTGGAGCATGGAGGGATACTGTGGAGTTGTTCGCGGTGGAATGTCTTGTCCTACAGTTCAGGATCCGGTAGGTGTGTGCTATAAGGTCTCAGGAACTCTTGTATAGGGAGTATAATTGTTGAGCGGTGAGTCTGGTCGTGGCAATGTTTTGGTGCTGGCTGGGAAAGAAGTGATTTCCCTGCAGCCGAAGTGTTGAGAGTTGTGGTGTATTGTGGTGGTGGAGTGGTGATGTTTACAGTAGAGTAAGGTGTTGTGGATATTGTAGATGCGAGGTAGAAAGTGCTTGGGGAGAATTTATTGTAGTGTGTACAGTTGTTGTGAGTGAGTGAGGGAGTTAAGGTACGTTTACTAATAAGTATATTGTTAACTTTGTAGTAGGAAGAATTTATTTGTTATTTGGGTACTTATTTGAACTGTTTGACCCCCTCCCCCAATAACTGGTATTGAGTGTAAGTACTGGAGCGGAGAGCAGTGCCAAGCTAAGGGTTAAGGGAGGGAGTTTGTATACTGCCGCCTCAGAAACGTAGAGTGGGCAAATCGACACCCTTAAAACCTAGACCTTTAAAATCTATTATGATTAGTTTACTATCTACTGTCGTGGAAAGTAAACTGAGACTTGACAGTGTGTGTGTGTGTGTGTGTGTGTGTGTGTGTGTGTGTGTGTGTGTGTGTGTGTGTGTGTGTGTCGTCCGGTATACGCTATTGTTGCAACAGTCATCGTGCAAGTAACCATCGTTGGGCCGCGTATATCTTTAAAAAAAAAACACCGAAACCTCATTACAGTCGCCCTTGTGCCTTGCCCCCAACATCAGCAAGCCAGGTCAGAAAAACGCCACAACAGAATAATTCCCGGGAACACATTACAACTTTCATCGTCTCTCTAGTTAATTAAAGAAAGCCAAACAGAGAGCCTGAGTGTACTCGCAGGGAAACCTTACAGTATTTACACAGTGGAATGGAACGAAAAGGCGCAAAGGAATGGCGGGTGATGACATAGAGTACTGCAACGAGGCGAGCTTTTCCACGTAACACGACCTTTTCTTGAGAGAGAGAGAGAGAGAGAGAGAGAGAGAGAGAGAGAGAGAGAGAGAGAGAGAGAGAGATATATTGTGTTCCTGTGTATTTGTATGTGTCCGTGTCTATCTTTCAGTTCGGCGTGTGTTTTGTTAAGCGGACGGGTGTGTCTGGGTACGTGTCTGTCTGTCTGTCTGTCCCGGCTGGGTGAATGAGAACCTGCCTGGCTGTCTATTTCTGTTTTGGCGGGTGTACGTATATATGATGGTGGTGCCTGAGGGATGTGGTAAGCCTGAATGTATTGTTTATTCTTTGCATTATGTCATAGATGGGGACGTAAAGAATAAGTAGATTAAAATCGTTCTCCAAACATTTAGCCCCGTCAATACTGGGACGCATTTTTTTACCTTGAGTTTTGGGTGTGATTAGACGATTTTATTTACACTATCAAGGGTTTATGGAGGTCAGAAGGTTAATGGTCCAGAATCTTTACTGTTTTAATCCCCAAATGAGATTCCAAAGCTGTGTAGAATTGCCAAATAATAACCTTAATATGAAGACATGTCATGGTACTGAAGGGGCTAAAGACGTCGATGATTGGTAGGCTGCTGTATCACACTTCATTAAGAGACACTACGTGATTAAAATTCCAGTTATTCTTTATGTTCGCGAATCACACAACTCGTATTAAGAAAAAGTTTTGTCAATTCATCTTTCCGAGTTTCAAAACTAAGGAAAATTCTATTTGTTACTCGTTTATGAAGAGAGTGAAGGGCAGTGATGTGAAATATCTTGACTCCTTCAGTGCTCAGACACATTTTTACCATGATTTTTTTGGGTGTGATTAAACGATTTTATTTATATTAGGAAGGGTATAGAGAGGTCAGAAGATTAATGACCACAGTCCTCATTATTTTAAACCCCCACATAAGTTTCTGAAGCTGCATAAAATCTCCAAATACTAACCAGAATAAGTTTGTAAACGTAGCATGTTACTGAAGGGGTTAATAGGTATGTAAGACTAAATATCCTTAGAATGTATGTGAGTGGATCCAATCATTACATTTGTGGGAACTTTTACTTAATCGCTTCAGTACCATGATGCGTTTCCATATTCATTCTGCTTACTATTGGGTGATTTCATACTGCTTCAAAAACTTATGTTGTGATCAGAATAGTAATAACTTTGGCCATTAATCTTCTGACCTACATAGACCCTTCCTAATGTCAGTAAAATGATCTAATCGTACACAAATCTTAAGATAAAAATGTGTCCCAGTATTGAAGGGGTTAAGTCCCCCACTGTTGGTACACTTGGTTATAATCGAAGATGGGATATTCGAGACGTATTTGACTTTAATTAACTTGACAAATGAAAAATCCGCGCCATTACAGGAATCTGAACCGTGAACCCCACGACCGCCGCTGAGATTCTTGACCGCTCGCCGCACTGCACACTGTGACTAAACGGCGCCTCATTCCCTCCTGACACGCTGAGTTTGTTACCTTCTATCTGTCTGTTTGTCTGTCTGTCTGTCTGTCTGTCTGTCTGTCTGTCTGTCTGTCTCTCTCTCTCTCTCTCTCTCTCTCTCTCTCTCTCTCTCTCTCTCTCTCTCTCTCTCTCTCTCTCTCTCTCTCTCTCTCTCTCTCTCTCTCTCTCTCTCTCTCTCTCTCTCTCTCTCTCTCTCTCTCTCTCTCTCTCTCTCTCTCTCTCTATATATATATATATATATATATATATATATATATATATATATATATATATATATATATATATATATATATATATATATATATATATATATATATATATATATATATATATATATATATATATATATATATATATATATATATATATATATATATATATATATATATATATATATATATATATATATATATATATATATATATATATATATATATATATATATATATATATATATATATATATATATATATATATATATATATATATATATATATATATATATATATATATATATATGTATACTGCACACTGTGAGTAAACGGCGCCTCATTCCCTCCTGACACGCTGAGTTTGTTACCTTCTATCTGTCTGTTTGTCTGTCCGTTTGTCTGTCTGTCTGTCTGTCTGTCTGTCTGTCTGTCTGTCTGTCTGTCTGTCTGTCTCTCTCTCTCTCTCTCTCTCTCTCTCTCTCTCTCTCTCTCTCTCTCTCTCTCTCTCTCTCTCTCTCTCTCTCTCTCTCTCTCTCTCTCTCTCTCTCTCTCTCTCTCTCTCTCTCTCTCTCTCTCTCTCTCTCTCTCTCTCTCTCTATCTATATATATATATATATATATATATATATATATATATATATATATATATATATATATATATATATATATATATATATATATATATATATATATATATATATATATATATATATATATATATATATATATATATATATATATATATATATATATATATATATATATATATATATATATATATATATATATATATATATATATATATATATATGTGGTAGTTGTCGTAAAACAGGGGTAGCATGGAGACACCTGAGTCCATTATGAAAGTGTATTTACGGTAGCACAATACACAACAAGTGTAAACCGAGCGAAACGAGAGGCAGGAGGCGAAGCGTGTCGCCTGAGGCGGCGGCGAGCGAGGACTGAGGGAAGGACGTGACGTCAGACAGAAAGGGAGTATGGGAAAAACAAAGGACATGCTAATATATATATATATATATATATATATATATATATATATATATATATATATATATATATATATATATATATATATATATCTATCTCTCTCTCTCTCTCTCTCTCTCTCTCTCTCTCTCTCTCTCTCTCTCTCTCTCTCTCTCTCTCTCTCTCTCTCTCTCTCTCTATATATATATATATATATATATATATATATATATATATATATATATATATATATATATATATATATATATATATATATATATATATATATATATATATATATATATATATATATATATATATATATATATATATATATATATATATATATATATATATATATATCTCTCTCTCTCTCTCTCTCTCTCTCTCTCTCTCTCTCTCTCTCTCTCTCTCTCTCTCTCTCTCTCTCTCTCTCTCTCTCTCTCTCTCTCTCTCTCTCTCTCTATATATATATATATATATATATATATATATATATATATATATATATATATATATATATATATATATATATATATATATATATATATATATATATATATATATATATATATATATATATATATATATATATATATATATATATATATATATATATATATATATATATATATATATATATATATATATATATATATATATATATATATATATATATATATATATATATATATATATATATATATATATATATATATATATATATATATATATATATATATATATATATATATATATATATATATATATATATATCTATTCTATCTCTCTCTCTATTCTCTCTCTCTCTCTCTCTCTCTCTCTCTCTCTCTCTCTCTCTCTCTCTCTCTCTCTCTCTCTACAGAACCTACAAATAATATGTCAATAATGCTTTACGAACGAGCGACAGGAGCAGTGAACCCTGAACTGCCAAAAGAAAATGCTGGAGATTTCAAGCGAAGACGTAGAGAATTTGTAACATTTCATTTGTAAGGAGTCTTCGAGTAAAAACTTGGCTGAGGAGGACACGACAGATGGAGACTTTTACTTTAAAGAGCGAGGGGGCATAACGACGAGGAGGAGGAGAGAGAAGAGATACTTTTGAAGGAATGAAACCTTTGAAGATTCTCAGAAAAAAAAGAGAGATATACATGTACGTACGCTTTTTCAGACATGCAGATTTTAAGAAGTGTTTGGTGAACGGAGACTTGTTCCAGTAACGAGCGTGTGAGTACGAAAATAAAGCTGGTATTTCTTTTTTTTTTTTATGTAAGAGGGAGAACTACCAGGGGCAAAAAAAAATGAATACTAGGAAAAAAAAAAAGGCCCACTTGAACTGTAGTCTCCATAAAATAATTGAAAGCAGGACAAAATAAAATAGTAGAAAAAAGTAAAATGAAGATATAATAAGAAGGAAAATGAAAAAAAATGTAAAAGAGAAATAAAACCGTGAAAGAAATTAAAGCAGCAAAAAGATAAGAAGATAAGAAGAAGTAAAGAAGGAAATATAAGACAGAAAAATAAATGTAAAAGCAGGATAAAATAAGACCGTAGAGAAAAGTAAAGGAAGGCAAAATAAGACTAGAACAAAAAGTAAAGAATGACAAAATAAGACCGCAGAAAAAAAAGTAAAATGACAAAAATATGACCATAGATGAAAAGAAAGTAAAAGGATGGAAAAATAAGATCGACGATTAAAAAAAAAGTGAAAAGAGGGCAAAATAAGATCGTAAAGAAGTAAAAGGGGAGTAAGACAGTAGAAAGAAAAGTAAGGGCAGGACAAAATGAGATCGCATGAAAAAAAAAAAAGTTGGAGGACAAAATATTACCATAAAAAGTAAAAAGAGGCAAAATACATCTAGAAAAAAAAATAAAAGTATGACAAAACACCATAAAAAAATAAAAAAGAGGAAAATACACCATTAAAAGTAAAAAGAGGACAAAATACAACTGTAGAAATAAGTAAAAAGGAGGAAAATACACCATAAAAAAGTAAAAAGAGGACAAAATACAATAGTAGAAAAAAAATGAAATGAGACGAAAATATTACGATAAAAAAGTAAAAACGAAGACAAATACAACAGAAGAAAAAAGTAAAAAAAAAGAGGATAAAATAAAACAATATGAAAACATTTAAATGAGGACAAAATAACACCACAAAAAGCAAAAACAGGACAAAATACAACAGTAAGGAAAAATGAAAAAGGACAAAATAAGCCTATAGCAAAAAATGTAAAAAGGAAAAAAAGACCAGAGAAATAAAAATGATAATCAAAAAAAGCATAAAAACAAGACAAAATAAATTACTGTAGATAAAAAGAAAATGGGGATCAACAGCGAATGTATCAAACTCAAGGTGGAAGTGAGAGTAATGGAAAATTGAGGATATACTGGAGAGAAGACACATCAGATCCCAATAGAGTGAAATAGAATGCAAGTAAGAATGAAATAAAGAAAAGTGTATATATTTTTCCCCCATCGGTCTGTGCCTTTCAATTGTGTGTTATTCCTCGGTATGGATCAATGTATGTAACCAAACTCGCCTCTGTCAATGTGTTAGTCTTAAATTTGCCTTTGTGCATTTTATACTTGATTTTCATGTATTTTCTTTCGTGAAATTTTTTGTATTACCACCGTGGTGCAGTGGAACCATGGGTGCTTTAGGGTCCGAGGGGTCTCCAAGCGCACGGGTTCCAATCCTGTCCACGGTCCGAGTGTAGGTTGGGCTTCCTCACTCGGGGCAACGGTTTCCAAGCAAGTGAGCTTTCAGATAGGAGGTACCCCAAAAAATATCCCCTCTAGCCCATAAATTCCCGTTAAAAGCCCACATAGTATAAATTAATAAAAAAAATCAGTTGCTCTCATTTATATATTTTGACTCAATGTAACTACTCCATAGAATTTGCCTTTATACTCCTAAATATTTGCACTGTTTTGTACACTCTAGTTTGACTGTTTATGTATTTTCCTTCGTGATTTTTTTTTTTTTTTTTGTATTACTCTGAATCAATTATTTTCATTTATATATTTTGACTCAATGTATCCACTCCATATAATTTGCCTTTACGCTCAAAACACTTGCACTGTATTGTACATTCTAGTTTGACCGTTTGTTTATTTTCCTTCGTGAATTTTTGTATTACTCTTCAATCAGTTATTCTCATTTGTATATTTTGACCCAATATAACCACTCATGGAATTTCCCTTTATGCCCAAAAAATTGCATTGTTTTATACATTATACATTTCCTTTTTTATATTTTCCTTCGTAATTTTTCGTATTATTCTGAATCAATTACTCTCATTTATATATTTTGACCCAATGTAGTAACTGTATCCGCTCATAGAATTTGCCTTCACGCCCCAAAGACTTGCATTATATTGTACATTCTATATTAACCTTTTTCGTATTTTCCTTCGTGATTTTTCGTGTTACTCTGAATCAAATACTCTCATCTATATATTTTGACAAATTGGAACCTCTGTAACCACTCATAGAATTTGCCTTTATGCGCCCCAAAGACTTGCATTGTATTGTACATGCTAGTTTGACTTTTCTGTATTTTCCTTCGTGATTTTTTTTGTATTGCTCTAAATCAGATATTTTCATTTATATATTTTGACAAATTGTAACCACAGTAATTACTCATAAAAATTGCCTTTATGCACCCAAACATTTGCATTGTTTTGTTCATTCTGTTTTGACTTTTTGTGTATTTTTCTTCGTGATTTTTTCTATTACTTATATTATTATTTTGAATGAATTACTCCCATTTATATATTTTGACGCACTGTAATTACTCATAAAACATGGCGTGTTATTGTTTGCTGGAACGGAAATTGTGTGTCAATTAACAAAAACTGGCTTTGTGATGGTGGGAACAGTGTAATCGGATACGTTCATATGGCGCTTGATGGCTTGATGGAAGTAGTGTGCGCTGCTGCTGCCTGGAAACGTCCCACGCCAGAACCAATACGTTAGTCCTATCTTTCTCTTTCTACCATTATTTACTTTTTACATATTCAATCTATTTATTTCCATTTCTTTGTTAATTTGTTTTATATATTCAGTTTTATCTATCTATCTATTCTATTTTATTCCATTTCTTCTTTATTTATGTTTTTTTTTCTGCCTCATTAGTTCAAAATGCACAAGGAATCTCTCGTATCAGTAAACATTTTTTCATAGCGGTATCTGTGTACGGGAGGGATCTTTCAAGAGTTTAATGATGTCGAGCTTACACACTGAAGCTGTACATACACACACACACACACACACACACACACACACACACACACACACACACACACACACACACGCCCCGGCTCGACGGATCATGTCAATAATTCTCTATTTTGTTAATTATGTGCATATATGTATACGATGGCAATAAACTTTACTTTACTTTACTTTACTTTACACACACACACACACACACACACACACACACACACACACACAGAGAGAGAGAGAGAGAGAGAGAGAGAGAGAGAGAGAGAGAGAGAGAGAGAGAGAGAGAGAGAGAGAGATATTAATGGCAGGTTTTGTAGTAGCAGTTGTTGGTGTTGGTGTTGTTCGAGCTCCTTGTGTTTCAATGTGTTCTTCTCAGAGCACTAGTTAGTCACTGCCAGACGGAAAGACCGAAGAAGGAAAACTGATTAAGAAGTTTCCTGTGAGGGGGACGAGGAAATGAGGGTGATGGGTAAATCCTCCATTAGCAGTGCGAATACTTTAGAGATGAAAGTAAACGGTGACTGTAGAAGTACGTCGGTGGCCTTGGAGAGGAGGTGTGTCAAAGGAAATGAGGCGCAGGAGTGAATAAGACATTGGGTTTGAGTGAAGTCATTAACGGAGAACGGAAAGAGAGTTTTAAGAGAGAAAACTGTGGAATGTCTTTACTGATGAGAACAATGACCATTTACCAAACCGTTTAGCAGATTGGTAGGAGAGGAAACACAAGAAAAAGGCAGACAAATATGCGCGTGCACACACACACACTCTCTCTCTCTCTCTCTCTCTCTCTCTCTCTCTCTCTCTCTCTCTCTCTCTCACACACACACACACACACACACACACACACATGCACACACACACACACGGATACGCTGACACACACACGCAGAGATACACGCAGTCACACGCCCACACCTAAAAATGCTGAAAATTAAACGGGACAAGCACTGCATTTGAGAACCACGCAGCTCTGAAGGGAGTGTGTTGGGGATAGAACACGAAGGAGGGAGGAAATGGTTATCAAATTTAAGAGCACGAGTGTTGCGGATATCACTGTAAAGATGGAGCAGTTATGAGGACAGCTTTAAGTCGCCCCATTAAGACGGTACTGCCTCGGGATATTTCTGGCCTCCTTTTCCTAATGGCCTCTCGGTACATAACCACTTGCTGCGCTTCGTCCATATGCATCATTTGGAAATCACCTGATACGTTTTTTTTTTAGAGTTCATGAGTGATCGATACACATTATAGAGAGCATTGTAAGCAGCAGTAGCAGTGCGTGGTAACCGTTGTGCAGGAAAGGTGAAAGAAAAAGAGCCAAAGACAAGTATAGATGGAGACGAGACGAGAGATGCTACAGGGTTGGCTAGGAATAACGTGCGTCGACTTTGAAGGTGTAGGAGAATTGTGAAGGATCATAATATTGTGGTTTTTTTTATCAATGTTTCGTCATTCCCTCGCAGCTTCTTGTCACAGAATCAGGGTGTTTTTGTTTCTAATGATGGTTCAACGAGAATTCTTCATCATTTATAAGAAAAGACTTATGAAAAACTAACGAATAATCTCTAGTCTTTAGAATAATAAAGTGATGATAGAATATGGGACTCCATGTACCCGTAAGAAGAAAGGATATCATACCAAAGATATTATACTGGGCGTTGTTTCATTCTGTAAGTGCTTGCTTAGCCTAACGCGCCCACACTTGCTTGTAACATGTTTCTCACTTTGCCTCGGCTTTGGCCACACATGTACCCCACACCAGTGTCGCATTATGTCAGACACTGCGGGAGTCACGGTGGTGGCACTTGTGTGGACGAGGCCCCGAGCTGCCGCAGCGGCTGCTATCATGACCGTGAGTGTTCGAAGCATTGTTCCAAGGACTGACCAACAATTGTTTCCAGCGTGTGTGTGACAGGCGTCCGTCATGCGACCAGTTTTAGGACGAGCGTGGTCTCGCCTTTAAGACATATTGTTAAAAGTTTTGACATTATTATATCGAATTTTTAACAGCTTTATGAGAACACTATCATAGTTAACAAGTCATTCAGTGGCTAGAGATAGTATAGAAGAATTTTGTACCATTACAACCGTAAAAACCTAAACACGGACTCTTGCGCTCTTTAGAAGTCCTGATGACAACTCTGTGTGTTTCAAAATACTGACCTTGGAGTGTGACAGAGGAGGGCGTGAGGAGCAGCATGAAGACCCATTTGGGTGAGAGTTGCGTCAGTATTCAGCAAGAATTACACAGTTATATTCATTTATGTAGTTGTTTGCCTGGATACAGTAAACAGATCCTAGGAATGTGGCGCCGTATTTGTTATTTCCTTAAGCTCTTACACACTTATCTTCACCGGTAAGTGCCTTTCTTTCAGCTGAGAGACATTTGTCTCTGATTTATCGTTGTTTTTCCGAGTAAATGTCTTTTCTTTCAACTGGCGTGCACTTATTCTCGGTTTACAGCAAATTTTCTCAACAAATATGAGGTAAAATAGAGACCATCATCCCTGAGGCTCTCCTGTAATTACCTGATGCGTTGGAGGAACTGAAGTAGCGCATACATTGGCGACGTTTGTCAATATGAGTGATATTTCTGCAATGTTTTCTCATGATTTTATTCTGATTCGTGTCTGCAGTGCAATAATCATGAATATATTGCTTTGTTCTCTATGAATTCTACTTTTTATTATTTTTTATGTGTGTGTGTGTGTGTGTGTGTGTGTGTGTGTGTGTGTGTGTGTGTGTAGCCAGGCGGCTGTGCAGTGTTATTCATCGCGTTACTAATGACATGTTTGTGTTCAGTGACTTTTTTTGTTTGTTGAAGTATTGTGTTTGAGGGCTCTTTCTTTGTGTGTGTGTGTGTGTGTGTGTGTGTGTGTGTGTGTGTGTGTGTGTGTGTGTGTGTGTGTGTGTGTGTGTGTGTGTGTGCGTGTGCGTGTGCGTGTTGCTTTCTTTTCCTCTCCCCACATCGGTAAATACATATTTACCTGCAGTTACCTCATCAAACATGAAAAAATTACCTCTTTGTGTTGGTGTTCTTAGAGCGAAATCAGCTTACGAGTGGTACAGTGCAGAGATCAGTGTTTTAGTGCATTTCATAGTCTGTTCATAGCATCTTTCACCTTTCTTCTCTACCCTTCTGAGTGTTTATGTTCCTTTGTGTGTTTCTGACTCGGTGTATGGTTTGTTTGACGTCTGCTATTTGGTTAGAGATCTTGTATGTATTTAGGATAGTTTTTTTTTTTTTAAATCTTCACTGTTCCAGAATCTTTTCCTCTACTTCTTCATACGGCTTTATCCCCACTGTGTAGCAAGGTCATCCACTCGAGTCAACATTTTCCATCTTTTTCCATTCATTCCGTCCTCTTCTCATAGTGCAAGTTTATTCATGTCACGGTTCACCACGTGTTTCCATCTTATTTTCTATCTACCATCAGTCCTTCCCGTCACTGGTATTAGCATTCCCTTCTTCAATGGTTCCTTCTCATCTCTCCTCTTCTCATGTCCAAAATATCTCAACTTTGTCTTTCTCGTGGATCTTTTTATTCTGTTATAAATACTCACTTTTCAGAACAAATATTTCAGAGAAGGCCTTCATTTTCTGCAGGTTACTGGATACAACAGACTTAAAGACGGTACTCGAGATTTTTAGTCGGTGGTAGTGATTTTGTTGTCAAGTAACTCTCTCTCCTTTAGTGTTCCCGGAGGCCATAACACGCGTGGAGCTTTCTTTTACCACAAAGGAAGGCAAACTTACTGCAAACACTAATCCAAGAAGAGAAAAAGACCCACTAATTATCTTCCAAAAGAGAGGAGGAAAGTATTTTTAATGTAAGAGGGAGAAAGCTAGCAAAGAGTAGCATAATCAATAAAAAAAGAATTACCCACTAAGTTGCCGGTTCCCTTATAGATCTGAGTTGAAATTAGTCCCAGTTTGCCGGTACCCTGTCTGTGGTGCATCGTGGTCGCCAGGTGTGTCAGTGCAGTGAACACGGCAAGCAAATCTCAAGTAGGGTGTTTGGAAGTAAGGGTGGATGTGAGTAGAGTGTGTGCAGCTTCAGCCAGCCTCGCTTGTGTAATATTTATGTTAATCGATGCACGAGGATTCCTGGAACACATCTTGCATATTCATAAATATTTGAATTTGCCTATTAGTTACGAAGCACCAGTAAAACTAATAGAAAATGCAAATAGGCGAGTATCAGTGGTGGAGAAAGGTAAGAAAATGAATGTTTCCTGCCACCACTTCCACACACCATCACCATCACCATCACCATCACCATCACCATCATCATCATCATTACCATCACCATTACCATCACCATTACCATCATCACTGAAACCATTATTATCACCATCACCATCACCATCACCATCATCATTACCATCACCATTATCACCATTACCATCACCATCACCATCGTCATCACCACCATCATTATTACCATCATTGTACACGGCATGACTAACACTTCCTGTAACTTCCACCCTCTCCACATCACCTGATACAGACCGCACACACGTATTAGTACAACATTACTTGATACGAACGCTGTATTGACCGAGGACTGGGAGCTGATATAACATTACAGCTTGTGTCCTCCTCCTCACCGCGTCTCCCTGGTGTGGCGCGCCTGTACCCAAGCACGCGCTACTCAGCATACTTTATTAGTGCAATTAGAAAAACTCACTTCCTCTTTTCCCTTGCCGCTGCTTTAGTTCCAGCTCTTTGGCTCCTTAATTAAGCGGCTGAGAATGCAAGAACCCGCGTGGCAGTGCAGCGCTAGGCAAGCGGCACGCGGGCTAATTGTGGCTGCCTTGCTTCTGTAAAATCAGCAGCAGTGAGGGACGGAACACATTTTTGCATATTGACAGGCAACTTTTTTCTTCTTTGTCCCTTGATGTGATCGGGAAGAATGTTGCAGACGAACAGGTTGCCAGCGTGTAGTGCAGACGTGTTGGAGAATGAGAGGGATATTTTGTTGCCTTATGAAAGAGATGAAGCTGATTTCTAGTGCCAATGATGGTAGGATAAAAAGAAAAGACATGAAGGTTATAGGCAATGCCACTACTATTGCTCTATAATGACGGTAGATTATGGAAACAATGGTTATAGTAATGCCAGTGCCACCACAACCACCACCACCACCACTACGATACCACCAACTCTACTTTCTACAACATGAAAACACTGCAACACAAGTAACAACGCTGAATCTCTTGTCACCACCATTTTATATCACAATTGCACCACCACCACCACCACAACCACCACCAATACATCTCCTCTTCGACAATCTCCAACAACTCCCCATGTTCGATTACTCAATAGACAAAAAATTTATCCTACAATATTGCTGGATTAACACTTTTATTATATTTTCAAGTTAATACCGTGTTGTTTTCGTGTGTGTGTGTGTGTGTGTGTGTGTGTGTGTGTGTGTGTGTGTGTGTGTTACATTATAGTATTTCTTTTTTTCTGTACATTCCAATATCGTCAAGTAATCTTCTTCTGCAGAAAGCCAAAGGAGCTTCTCTTTCTCTGCCTCCCTGCACTGAATGGCACAAAGTCTTCTGAGTTGTTCTTTCTTCCTAAAAACAAGGGTTAAGAGGTTTTCTTCCCCCTTCCCTGTTTTTTTCTCTTTTCTAAGAAGGATTTCAAGGGGTCTCTCTACCTTCTCCTATATTTTTCTTGTCCTTATAAAAGTTACGCGATTCTATTTTCTCATCTTCATATTTTTTACCCTCCTTTCTTTCTTTTTCTCTCTTCAGAAGATTACATTAGCTTCCTTAAAAACTTACTTCATTACGTGCATCCTTTCTTGTTTTCCCTGATTCCATCGATTGCCACCAGGAGAAAGGCGTCTTTGTTATCTATAATACGTATTTTCTCATCTCCTTATCTTTCCTTGTCTTGTTTTTTGTTCTCTTTCTCCCTAGAAGATTACTAGTTCATAAACATTTGGTTCATTACACGCATGCTTTACTTCTGTCTTGCTTCTATCGACCTTGCTCGCGTCATTCATCCACTGATGTCTTTTAACCCTTCAAGCCAATTGGATCTCTTTGAAGTGGGCACGATGTAATTCTCCCAGTCAATATGCACACAATGGCTTTGATATGAGTGAGCTTTGATCTATTATGGGGTTTCAATATATATGACAAAAACAGTTATTCTTTACTCAATATATTCACGTTTGAAGAAGCAGCGCCGCCTTTGTACTCTCTTATCAGTCAGTCAGCTGTGTGGCGTGCTGTCCTCGCCGTGCTGTGGATGTGTAGCGTTGTTTGCTTGGCCCAAACTTGAATACAATCCAAAGTTGCGATCTGAGTAGAAGTTACCAGCAAAAGTTTGGATGGTCAACACTTCAGGCCGAGCACATTCCTTCCCTGTCTTTTCGTTCTGTTTAGGAAGGAAACATTTGGTGTGAACTCATGATTATCAATGTAAGACCCGAAACTCGCAGAATTACAAGCTGCCAATATTAGTAGAGTTTTCCAGTGTAAGAGGTGTAGAATGTGTAATAATTTCACGCCAGACTTGTTCACTGTCACTCGCTGGTTGCTGGCTTTGTTCACTCCTCAGCGAAGGTTCCACTCACTAGTTCTGCTGGAAACTGAAAACGCACGGTGAAGGGTCGTCTTAATCCAGCAGAGGAGATATTCACAGGGCGTCAGGTCAGCACTGTTACGATCACCATCACCGGAAATGCGAGCTCGGTTATGGCAAGGGCGAACATAAAGAATCCTCACTTTCACAATCTCGTGTTATTAAAATGCAGGAATTTCTAGAGTCAGCAGACTTTTAACCTGAATTTACTGCTATTACTATTACTGTTGCAAGAGATACTACTACTACTACTACTACTACTACTACTACTACTACTACTACTACTACTACTACTACTACTACTACTACTATTATCTACTACTACTACTACTACTACTACTACTACTACTACTACTACTACTACTACCACCACCTACATCACAACACCACTGTACACTTCTATTATTACTTCTATTTGAACCACCACCAACATCACCACCACTGTGTAGAGATGAGTTGTTCCTTGTACTTATATACCAAAGTAGGTAAATCGCACCAAATCCAGCTTTCTCCCTTAAGACACCCTTGACACACGAGTACGCAGTCTTTGTGCTAGGTTGAATATTGATGATCTGCTAAATGTGAACCACCGGGGAGTGAAATCCAAACCCTAGTTGTTTGTGATTTTGGCGTCTGTATTTTGAAACATTTCTTTTTTTTCATTTTTTTTTTTTTTTATACACAAGGGTTTTGGGCTAGACGGAAAAATGTTGTGAAAAAGAAGCTCACTAAAAATGCAAAATCTTAAAGGTGACAGTTAGGAAGCAAATTCAGAATTACCTTTCCACTGCTTCTAAATACACTGAGCACTCGGCTATGAAGCAATTGTCCAACAACCAAAGCACTCTCCACCAAAAGAAATATGGCTGGAAACTTAGAAAATAACCAGTTCGCCAGCTGGGTTAAAACTAAATGTATAATTCCTTTGTTTCCTTTAGTGGTGTGTTTCTTAATAGTGAACGTTTTGCTAGACATCGCAGGATAAAAGACATTATTTAATACGTATTTTACTGCATTTTTCTACCTTTTTGCCTTCCTCGATAAAAATCTTCCCCTTATTATTCATTCCATTTCTTTATTCATTGTTTTTTTTTATGCTCCCGAGATGATTCTGAAACCTATAACCGTCGTAAGCCAAGTTCAGCAGTGCGTGTCCTCATGATTCTAATGAAAAATTAACAGGGACTATGCACCGTCAATGCAATAAACACTGACAATCTGTGTGGAATGTTGATATACTCCATCGTTACAAAATAAAGGTTTGCATCAGGTGCCTTTGTTCCTCGCAGGCAAACAACAGCTGGCTTCAGGAGAGAAAGAGAAACACGCGTATCTCATTAGTACCCGTGCATTGCTTACCCTTGCTCCCGCTGCTTCTTTGTTTGTGGTCCCTGCTGCTGGTGCTCTCCGTGGCAGTGGTGGTGCTGGTATTATTATTATTATTATTATTATTATTATTATTATTATTATTAGTAGTAGTAGTAGTAGTTGTTGTCTTACAGCTGTGATGGTAGTAATAGTAGTAGCTTTGGTAGAAACAGAACATTAGTAATAACAGTAGTACCAACAGTAGCAGCAGCATTATTAAAAGTGATGGTGATCGTTGTAGTGTTAATGATGTTTGGTGGTGGTGGTGGAGGTTAATAGTCGGTTGGTAATAATAAAAGTGGTGATAGTAGAGGTAGTAATAGTAATAACAATAATACTAATAGTAATAACATTATTAGTAGCAACAGTAACAATAATCGTAACGATAACAGCAGCAGTAGTAGAAACAGTGGTAGTAGTAGCAGCAGCAGTAGTAGCAATAACACCAATAGTAAAAACTGTAGAAGTAGTAAGAGCAGCCGTAGCAGGAACAATAACAGAAATAGTAGCAGTACCAGCAGCAGCAACAGCAGCAGCAAGGGCAGGTGGAGTGGTAGGCAGTGTTGATCGGCGGGAAAGGAAAACAAGAGTAAGGGTTGGCTTGTTTTACTTAGCGGTGCTTCACAGGAAAGGTTTCCTCGAGGGAACTGGAGCAGGTAGCCCGCTGACCTCCACACACACACACACACACACACACACACGGTGAGTGAGCATCGGCCACTGTGTGTGTGTGTGTGTGTGTGTGTGTACGGGTGTGTTGGTGTGGGGCGTGTGTGTGAATGGTTGGCATTTTTCATTCTCCGTGATCTTCCACGTAAGGGGTGTCCTGAACTGACACAGTGACCTTCGTACCGAGAAGCGGGCGCACACACACACACACACACACACACACACACACACACACACAGGCGTATTGTGCTCAGAAGTCCATGTTAATTTGTTTTGCCTATGTTTGTTGTTACTGGTTGTGTATTGCTGTCAATTAGCAGGAGAACTAGTAGCTTTTTTCCCATCAACATTCCTTATTGATAAAGACAGCATATTGAGTGGACTTCCCCGCTTGCTTTACCATTTCCTTGACATTAGAAAGGAATATTACTCCTAATCTGAATTGCTGATGATCTGTGTTATATATCAATCTGTCTGTTATTCATTTTAGACTTTGTTATTGGACTTCACTGATTGCCAACTTTAGTTCTCTTAACCATGATTTCTATTTATAGTATTTGCCATTACCAGTTTTGTTAGTTTCAATTGTGTTCTTATTAATCTTCACTCGTGCTGTTAGCATCTACTTTCAACATTTGTTCTCATAAACCTCCATTAAATTCACTGTTTTGATATTTCATGTTTTCGGGACTAATCTTTTTATTCCAACATATTCATAAGCTTTCATCCGTCTAGATTTTTTTTTTCTTTCGTAATTTTACAACCATATTTATTTACATTTTCGGTTATTCAAGTTGTCTCTTTCACAGAATATTCAAAATCTTTCTCTGACTCCACAGGCCAACTAAGTCTTTTCATCCCTTGTTCATATCACCAGAACATTTTCCAGACCGTATTCATAGCGTGAAAATACTCCTCCCTGTCTGTCTGTCCGTCTGTCTGTCCCTCTGTCAGTTTGTATGTGTGGCTGGCAGGCTGTCTCTTAGTCTGTCTGTCTGTGCGTCTATGGCTGTCTGTCTGTCTCTTTGTCTCTTTGGCTATCTGTCTGTCTGTGTGAGTATCTGTCTTTCTCTTTGTCTGTCTGTTTGTCTCTCTGTCTGTCTGTATGTATGTCTGTTTGTCTATCTGTCTGTCTCTCTCTGTCTCCCTCTGGCTGCCTGTCTGTCTGTCTGTCTGTCTGTCTGTCTGTCTTTCTGTCTGGCTGTCTTTCTGTCTGTCTGTCTGCCTGTCTTTCTGTCTGTCTTTCTGTCTGTCTGTCTGTCTGGCTGTCTGTCTGTTTCCCTATCTCTCTCTTTCGCTGTCTCTATGTCTGTCTTTCTGTCTGTCTGTCTGTCTGTCTGTCTGTCTGTCTGTCTGTCTGTCTCTCTGTCTGTCTTTCTGTCTGTCTATCTCTCTGTCTGTCTGGCTGTCTGTCTGTTTCCCTATCTCTATCTCGCTGTCTCTGTCTTTCGGTCTGGTTATCTGACTGTCTATCTATCTGTCTGTCTGTCTACATGTACATCGTGGGCTGTAAAGGTTCTTCTACTGCGTCTCTCGGAAATAATAAAACCTCGAGCGTTCCCTACAACATATCTCAGAATTCTTAAAGCTCCATAAATAGACTTCCGTGATGTACCCTTGTGTAACTGCGCCCAGATCTTATCATGACGCGGCGAGCACCTCTTCTCCTCCTTCTCCTCCTCCTCCTCACCCTTACCCTCACCTTCCCCCTTCCCCTTCACCTTCTCCTTCACCTTCCTTGCCTCGCTCACACCTGCCCTGCCATCTCCAAGTGTTGCTAATGATTGCTTGGCACTTAACCTCCCGTCACTCAGGTGTGTGTGTGTGTGTGTGTGTGTGTGTGTTTTTTTCTGCTGTGTTACTTTGTGTATTATGTTCCGTTTAGTACATACTGTTTAATGCCATACATACATACATACATACATACATACGTATATACACGAAAATACACAAAAACCAGGTGTAGATCCATAAATACTCTGATAATACATTGTGCAGTATGTTGTGTTCTGATAATCACACACCCTCTAACACTATACATAACGACATATACAAAATCAGGCGCAGCTCAGTAAAAACGTTGATAATGCTTTCCCTTTCATCAGCACACAGCGAGCCATTGGCCAGACACTCGGCAAACAGCGGGCATTTAAACAAGTGATTGATATTTGTGCATGTGAGTCCTCGCTGTGCAGCTAATGGGGTGTACCAGGCGGGGCGTCCATTACGTGACACTTTGATGCACTGATGACTGCCTGACGCGACCTCCTGCTTGCTTCCCTGCCTGACTTACCATGTAGCCTCACAACTACTCGCCTCTCATGAGTCTCCTATGCCATCCTCTGATTTCTATGGTGGTGATGTTGTAAAGGTGGTGGTAGCTGAAGTTCTGGTGGTTGATGGTAGTGGTTGGGGTAGCAATACTGTAATATAGACAATAGTAACAGTATGATTCTCTCCACTTACAGCTGTCCTCCTTCAAGTGAGCTGTGTATTCGTGTAGCGTATAGAAATAAGTTATAGGAAGGGACATTTTTTTTTATGTAGGGAAGAGGGACAGTCAAGGGCAAAAAAAAGAAAAGATTAAAAAAGCCCACTTGAGTGCTGGCTCTCTACAAATAGGAAAAACGTCAGCCAAAATTAGAGAGCAAATGCCTCGATACGATGTCGGGTATTCTATTGCTGCTGCTGGTTCACTTAAGTTCTCATTTTATCTGAACAAGTTACTGTATCTTAGCGATGAGAAGAGTCAGGAAGTAAGGTAAAAAGTGATATCTATGATGTAAATTGCCCCTGAACATCATTTGAGGCTAATACAATCACAGTATACTAATAAATATCTGTTGTTTGGCTTGGCTGTGCTTACCATTATTGTTTTCCGTCCGGTCTCCTGTAAGGCTGCCACGCTGCTGCCACGTGGGACTCCTGCAAAGATCACTGTGTTAGGGATTAGTGAATTTTGATTATAAGTAGATTGATTGAGTGATTTGTGGTATTAATTATGCTCTAGTGTTTTGTCTCTGTATCTTTTTTGTTTATATATCTTTTTATTGCAGTGTATTTTCATTGTGTGTGTGTGTGTGTGTGTGTGTGTGTGTGTGTGTGTGTGTGTGTGTGTGTGTATACGAGCACTTCGTGGTCTCCCGCAGTGATGACTATGTAATTGAACTAACTGAAGTGTTTTGTCCTCTGCTGTGTTGTCAGGTATTGATTTTTCATTCTCACAAGCACAGCAAATATGGACGTCAGAGGACTCTATTTTTAACTTTGCTATTGACTTTTGTTCCTTTACTTAGCTCTCCTAGGATATTTTTTTTCTCATGTATTGGGAAGAGAGAGTTTTGAATGATCACTGTTATTCATTAAGTGTCCCAGTGATGTGTCTGGTGTTCTTTCGTTTCATTTTTTAACTCTTAATGTAAAACCAACAGGAAACTTTTATAACTCGCCTGACTTTCTCCATGCAGGTAACTCTTGTAATAACCCCCAGCATAAGTTTTATCTTCCCTAACTCACTTACTACACCACTGACTGCTACTACTTGCTCACCCATTCACTGCTACTCTTACCTAACTCATCCACTCGCTCTCCTTAACCAGCCACTCACTCACCTCTACCATTCACTCACCAAACACACCCACCCACTCACCAACTCTCCACCACTCACCAAACTGCACCACTTACTAACTCTGCCTCCAATAATGCAGTCCACTTAACGTACTCCCATCAGCATATCCTCTCTCGTCCCATCCTCTCACATTCCCTCACCCCACTCTCTCCCTCCTCCTCTCTCATTGCCTCCCTTTCCTCTCCTCTTTTCCCTCCCTCCTCTCCTTCTCTCCTCTCCTCTCCATCAAGTCAGACACGTATAATTGATTAAACGAAAATTGAGTACAGTAGTTTTAATCCAGTTTTCGGAAAATTTGTTGTGAATTTGCATGGTGTGAGAGAGAGAGAGAGAGAGAGAGAGAGAGAGAGAGAGAGATGGATTAGTCTCGAAAATTGCTATAAGGAAACAAAATTACTCGTCTTAAATTAAATAAGGCGCATAATTTTACTATTTATCTTCACACGCTAGTAATCCACAGAGCGACGCGTGGCTAGCATTCCTTCCTTATTTAGCTGCAAGTCTACGAAACGCCACAAGTACGAAAGAATATCAGGGAAAAGAAGAGACTGTGGTCCTTATAAGCTAGTGATAACTCGTGCCACTGAAGAGAAGTAGAAGAGTGAAGGGGAAGACTCTTCATCCAGAAGTCACCATGCGTTTATGACTAGTAGAAAATGAACTATGTAATATTGAAAGGTTGTGTTTTATATTAGGAATGTAATTAATGATAGTGAAGCTTTTTTTTATGTAAAGAAAAAAAGATATTCCTCTCACCTTGCAAAGTGTAAGTCAAAAGAAATGGAGCAATTTATTTCAAGAGGTTTGGTTTATGTTCCCTGTTTTTATTGGTATTTACACGAGGAGTCAGGCAACAGATACAAAACAAAGGCTCAAAAATCTAATAAAAAAAAAGCTGCTTGGTTGTCCCCCCTTTATATAAATGAATGGTAAAATATTTTGTTTTGAGATTTGTTATATAAGAGAGGAGGACTGAATAAAGGCAACAATAATATAAAGAAAAAGAGGCCCACTCAGTCAACAGTCTCCTTACAATAGAAGTAGCCAAAGGACAGGGACAATATTTCTTGAAACCTCCCTTTTGAATGAAGTAAGATGATAGAATGCAATTGATAATGATGAATAGTTACATTATAAAGCACTGATTGATAGTGATGACTGATAATACTGTGAGACGCTGGTTGATGGTGATAGGTCGTGATATGAAGTTTAGTTAGTAATGGCGATATTGTAAAGTAATGAATGATACTCTGAAACTCCCTGCCTGTGTCTGTACTTCCAACTTCCTACGACTTCACTTCATTTAAAGGGGAGATTTCAAGACATTTATCCTTGACTTTAGGCTAACACTTTCAGACCTGTAAGTAAATAGGGCTTTCTATTATATATATTTTTCTCTTAGCAAGTTTTCCCCTCCTACATAAAAAAAGATGGTGATGGTGAGGAGCTGTTTGATGGTGATGCATGGTGAATCTGTGAGGTACTGGAGGTAAAAGGGAACATTGTAGAAAGAGAGAGTGAATGAGAAAGAGCTACGTCACACTCAACGCAGAACAAGAGAGGGAGTTTCATCAAAGCAAGGGAAGCTTTTGAGTGTTGAGTGTGTGAAGGGGAAGGTGCGAACGAGTATCGATCTTGAGGAACGGGGAAGGGGGAGAGGGGGCCATTGCGCCGAACCTGTGTGTGTGTGTGTGTGTGTGTGTGTGTGTGTGTGTGTGTGTGTGTGTGTGTGTGTGTGTGTGTGTGTGTGTGTGTGTGTGTGTGTGTGTGTGTGTGTGTGTGTGTGTGTGTGTGTGTGTGTGTGTGTGTGTGTGTGTGTGTGTGTGTGTGTGTGTGTGTGTGTGTGTGTGTGTGTGTGTGTGTGTGTGTGTGTGTGTGTGTGTGTGTTTGTTTATGTGTGCAGGAGAGGGCGTGCGTGTCAGATTTCAATTTTCGTGTGTGTGTGTGTGTGTGTGTGCTTCTGTCTGTCTGTCTAGCTGTGTGTGTGTGTGTGTGTGTGTGTGTGTGTGTGTGTGTGTGTGTGTGTGTGTGTGTGTGTGTGTGTGTGTGTACTCGTTCGTATTTTCGTTATTCGAGGGAGAGAATTTTTTTTGTGTGTGTATCTGTGTGTTTGTTTGTGTATTTTGTTTGTTTATGTGTGCAGGAGAGGGCGTGCGTGTTTTTCAGATTTCAATGGAGTTTTTATAAATAAAGCTTCACATTTAGTTTTCCATTTTATTATTATATCAAGAGGTAATAAGGAAACTACAAGAGACAATCTACATAGAGACAATCAGGGAATACTTAATATTTGTAGAATTTCCTTATTGGGAATCCATCTTAATATTTGTAGGGAATTTATCTATCTTTGTCCTTATAGGGAATTTATCTATCTTAGTTCTTGTAGGGAATTAATCTTAGTCCTTGTAGAGAATTTATCTATCTTAGTCCTTGTAGGGAATTTATCTATCTTTGTCCTTGTAGGGAATTTATCTAAAGTTCCTGTAAAGATTCCGATTCTATAAGGAGATTCCAACATACAGTATTTTCTTAGCACGGTTCACTGTTCTCAATTCAATGGACCGAGAATGTTATGTTTTTTATGTATTAATATTTGTTGGGAATTTGAATGTGTAATGTTTCCTGTACTTTGTGAATGCTAACTTAGGGACATTAGAGAAATTAAATTGATCTATTGTTCTTTAAATCTTCCTTTTTTTTTTTTCCTTCATTTCTTTTCATGCGCTCCCTTTTTCCTCTACCACCTCCTGCACCAGTGACATTATTTCGTGTGTGTGTGTGTGTGTGTGTGTGTGTGTGTGTGTGTGTTAGGCAAGGTTTATGAGTACCCGCCTAGTTAAATTAAATAAAACTAGAGGCAGGTTTGCGCCACCAGATCCCGTGCCTCATGAAAACTAAAGTTGCTTGAGTGTCTTGCCTCACTCTACCTCGCCACTGAAGCTGCCACCAACACTCCACGGACACGCTTCCTTCCCTTTCCTCCACTCCCCTCTCTCTCTCTATTTCCTCCATTTTTCCCTCTTTTTCCTTTCTCTACTCTACCAAAACATGCTTTCTTTCCTTCTTCCTTTACTCCTTTTCCTTTTCTCTAACTTTTTTTCCTATACTAAAACACGCTTGCATTCCTTTCCTCCACTCCCCTTTCTCTCTCTTTATTTTCTCCTTTTTTCCCTAATTTTCTTTCTCTACTACACCAAAACATGTTTCCTTTCCTTCTTCCTCTTTTCCTTCCTCTTTCTCTCCTCTCTCTCCTTTATCAAAACATACTTTTCTTTTCCTTTGCTTCCTTCCCCCTCCTTCGATTCCTCTCTGTATTTCCTCCTCTTTTCCCTCTTTTAACTTTCTCTCCTGTATTAAAATATGCTTCCTCTCCTTTCCCCTCTTTTTCCTCCTGTTTCCCTCTTTTATCTTTCATGTACCAAAACACGCTTCCTTTCCTTACTCCTCTTTTTTTCTCTTCTTTCTCCTCATTTACCTTTCTCTCCTACACCAGAATATTTTTTCTTTCCTTTTCCCTCTTTTTCCTCCTCTTTCCCCTCTTTTACCTTTCTTTCCTACACCAAAACAGGCTTTTTTGTCTTGCTTTCTACATCTCCCTTGACTCCTCTCTTTATTTCTTCCTGTTTCCCCTCTTTTACCTCTCTCTCTCCTATACCAAGACATGCCTCCTTCCCTTCCCTCGATTCCTCTCTGTATTTCCTCTTCTTTTCCCTCTTTTACCTTTTTCTCCTGTAATGAAACATGCTTTCTCTCCTTTCCCCTTCTTTTCCTCCTCCTCTTTTATCTTTCTCTCCTATACCAAAGCATGTCTCCTTCCTTTCCCTCGACTCCTCTCTATCCTCTTCTTTCCCCTATTTTGCCTTTCTTTCCTATACAAAACCATGACTCCTTCCCCTCTCCTTCTCTCGGCTTGTATCATTCCTCCCCTCTCTCTCCACACCTCTCCTGCACCAAAAACATACTTCTTTCTCTTCCCTCTTCTCTTTCCTTTACTTCTAACATTTTCTCATGCTTCATTCACTCCTTCTCTTCCTGTCATCCTTTCCCCTTCTTCTCCCCTCTTGTTCTCGTGTCTCTTCCACTCCAAAGCCACCCTTCCTTTCTCCCCTCTCATCTCCTCTTCTCTCTTCTCGCTTCCCTTTCCCTTTTATGCAACTCAAACATTCACCTTTTTGTTGTCTTGTCTCTCCTCGTCACTCCGCTTTCATCCTTTTTTGTCCTTTCTCTTCAACAGCAAATACCCTTCCATGTCTCCCATCACTCTCCCTTCCCCTCTCCTCTTACTCCTCCCCCCCCCACACACCTTTCCCTTCTTCTTTTTTTGTAATTCTTTCCCTCAACATCAGTAGTTTTTCCTTTCCGTTTTCTCTTCTCTCTTATCTCTTCCCTTCCACACACTATCATTCATTCTATCCTTTGGTCTTCTTTCTCTCTGTCTGTCTGTCTCCTTTCCTTTCACTCTTGTACATATCCTGAACGTATTCCTTGCTTCTCTATCTCTTCCTTTTAGTATTTTCTCTTATCTCTTTCTCTTCTACGTTTCACAAATCATCACTTACTCTTTCTCTCTCTCCTTCTTTTCTAATTCTTTTCTCCTCTTTTCCTTCAGTTATCATGCATCTCCTCCTTATTTTTCTTTTTTTTTCTTTTGCATTCTGTCTTTATTAATTTTCATCCTTTTCTATCATCCTCTTCTTGTTTCCTTCTCTGCCTGATAGTCAGATCCCTTGCTCATGTCACTCTCTCTCTCTCTCTCTCTCTCTCTCTCTCTCTCTCTCTCTCTCTCTCTCTCTCTCTCTCTCTCTCTCTCTCTCTCTCTCTCTCTTTATCTATCTATCTATCTATCTATCTATCTATCTATCTATCTATCTATCTATCTATCTATCTATCTATCTATCTATCTATCTATCTATCTTTCTATCTGTCTATCTATCTATCTGCCTAGCTTTCTATTTATCTATCTACCTATCTATCTTTATTTGTAACATCTATTTATCTCTTCTCCTTTTTCCGCATTCTCTTCTTTCTTACTTATTCTCCTCTTCCCTTGATCTCACTCCTTCTCCTCACTTCTTCTTCCTTTTATTTCTCTCTTCCATCTCTTCGTTTATCCTTTTTTCATTATTCTCTCACCCCTTTATCCTCTTCGCTTTTTTTTCTCTACTTGTTTATTTTCTTTTTTTCTTTTCCTTTTCTCTTGGTATTAGCTTTCAATATTATTCATTATTCCCTTCTTATATGGTTTCTTTTTCCTTTCCTTCGTCTTGTTTCTATTATCATCTTATCCTTTTTACTCTTCCTTGTTGTAAATATGAATTACTTTTATTTCTTTTCTCTGTTGCTTTTCTTTTTTTTGTTCTTATTTCCTCTCTTATTCATTATTTCCTTCTTATATGAATTTTTTTCCTTTTTCATCTTGTTTCCATTATCATCTTACCCATTTCTGTTCCTTATACGTATTGTTTTCTTTTTCCCTTCTTCTTTTTCTTTCTTTCTTCTCTTATTCATTCTTCCCTCCTCATATGCTTTCCTATTCCTTTCCTTCATCTTGTTTTCATTATTGTCTTACCTTTTTACTCTTCCTTGCTATAAATAACTATTGCTTCTCTTCTTTCCTCCATTATTTTCTTCTTTTTCTTATTTATTTCCTCTCCTGTCTCTTTTCTTCCATTTCCTTTCCTTCCTCTATTTGCTTTTCACTGGTGTCTCTTTCTTATTTTCCTTGACCTTTTCTTCTTTACCGTTCTTCTCCAGTATCTTCATCTTCCACCTTTCTCTCCTTTTTTTCCCTTTTCCTCGTATTCTGTTTCTTTTTTTATCTCATCCTTCCATTCTCATCTTTCATCCCAACTTTCTTATTCTCACCTTACAGATCCTATTATATTCCTCCATTCCTTCTTCTTTTCATGTCTTCTTTGCTTCTTCCCTTTCGCTCTCCTCCTCCTTCTTCCTCCTTCTTATATATTGCACTTTCGTTTTCTATTTCCTTCTCTTATTCTCGTTTTCCATCTCGCATTTCTTATTTTTGCTCTTTTCTTCTCTTTTTATTTTCTGTCTATCTTTTTCCCTGCCTTTCTCTCACTCCCTCTCTTCTTCCTTTCATCTCTTATCGTGTCTTCTGTTCCCCTTTATCATTTCTTCATCTTTTTTTTCGTTTCTTGTTTTCCTTCTTACATCACTCTTCCATTTGTGTGTGTGTGTGTGTGTGTGTGTGTGTGTGTGTGTGTGTGTGTGTGTGTGTGTGTGTGTGTGTGTGTGTGTGTGTGTGTGTGTGTGTGTGTGTAGGTCTGTGTGTGTGTGTCTGCCTGTCTTAATTTTTTTTTTTACTTTTATCCCTGTGTGTGTGTGTGTGTGTGTGTGTGTGTGTGTGTGTGTGTGTGTGTGTGTGTGTGTGTGTGTGTGTGTGTGTGTGTGTGTGTGTGTGTGTGTGTGTGTGTGTGTGTGTGTGTGTGTGTGTGTGTGTGTGTGTGTGTGTGTGTGTGCAGTATCACGCTGTCATTTATCATAAGGCTTAATTTTCTCATAACTTTGAAGGTCTGATGCATGCCTGGAAATCGCATCCATTTGAAACAGCTGTTCGTGTGCCGTTGCCCTTGGGTTGAGTAGCGTGTTTGTATTCATCACGCGTTGCTTGCCTCGTTTGAAGTGAGATACGATGTTCTCTTTCTTTGCTTTTCCTTATCTATGTTTCTAGTTTATGGCATAGCTAATGTGATGAGTTTTCCATGCAAGAGGGACGCTAGTAAAGGGAAACAAAAGAGAGAGAGAAATGAAAAACTCACTGAAATATTAGTCCCAGAAGCAGAGGTCAAAATTGTTATGCAATATTAAGGAAGTGTTTTGAAGTCGTACAGGTGACAATATATTAATTTTACATGTCTAACCCTTTAATGTTTGCCCTTTCAGTGCCATGACGAGTTTCCATATTCATTCTGCTTACTATTTCAATGATTTGACACAGCTTCAGGAAACTCAGGTGGGGGTTGAAATAGTGAAGACTCTGGCCATTTATCTTCTGACCTCCATAGACCCTTCCTAATGCTAATAAAATGGTATAATTTGTACACTAATCTCAAGATAAAAATGTGTCCCAGTATTGAAGGAGTTAAGTCTCTATTATATACCACTCACTGACTACGGTGCCCTGCCCTGAAGACTTAAACGACCAATGCAGACTACTACTGTATTCACTTTCTCGTCATTTAGAGTACTTTAGCAGCATTCACTCTTATTCAGGTCGCCCTCACCAATATGTCCATTAATCTTTCTCACTCTTGTTCTTGATCCTTCTATATTGCCAGTTCACTAATGTTTCCTTACCTCCTCCTCCTCTGTTTCATCCTAGTGCTCCATGTCAGTTCTCTCTGTTTCCATCCTCTCTAAAATTTCCTAATCTATTTTTTTTTTTTTTTTAGGTTACGTTATCTTAAGAGCTCATCACCAACCACAACGTTTCTTCGGCTTTAAGTCACTACTGTACCCTTTGTAGCATTCAAGCATCTGAAAATGATTGAATATAGTTCTTGTGTGTTCTGATTTCTAGACGCTTTGCTCCCTCACCATCACTGCTTTCACAAAGGCTTCAGTTAAAGGTACTCGAGTTTTCTAAGAGTGTTTTTATGGTTCTGATCATAGATTGGCAAGATTTCTAGTTTATTAAAAGGAAAAACTGTCTTGAAAATTCGTCTAGTTGTCTCTGTGACTTTGCAAAATTGTCATAGTGAGAGAACAAGGTGTTTCTGAATACAGGCACTAGGTAGGTGGTTGAAATCGTCGTTATTCTTTACCTTTAGTTATGGGAACGAGGGGAAGGAGTGTGCTGGAAGGTCTTAACTTACTGCAGTGCTTGTGTGTTTCCTGTACAAGTGCTTCATTATTCTCTGGTTAGGTTATGAGAGTGAGAGAAAGCAGTTGGCAGGAAGATGATCCAGTGTGGTGTTCTTCATAACTCCTAATGCTTGCTTTGGTGACGTACATCTCATAACACTCCTCGCAACTTTATGCACACCACTCGGAATTTGTGAGGGCTCGGTAAGGGTGTGGCGTGATTGCTGTTTATGAATTCTCTGCCGTGTCTCCTCTCGCGTCAGTCATATTGCTGCGGTATAAGGAATTTCCGAGTTTTATTCTATTCCTGCATTGTTTCCTCAGTAGATGAATATATTAGTGTCCTTGCCACTTTCATCTGAGGTGTGACTGTATTGTTTCTTTCTCTGTGTTTATCTATTTCACTTTCATAGCTTTCCACTGCTTGTTTATTTATTTACATACATTTTTTTTTTCATTTTTCATTGCTTTGTGTATCTTTGTTTATTCACAATTTTAGTATCAGTGCAAGACTTTCCACTTCCATTGTTCTCTTCTCTTAGTGATAGATTAATTAACGAATCTATTTACGTGGATTTTTTTTTTTTTTTTTCATTTTCCTTATTGATTTATGTATGTTTTATTTGATTTATTACTCACATTTTAGTATTAGCGCAAGACTTTTCACCCCATTGTTCTCTTGTCTTAGTGATAGATTAATTAACGAATCTCTTCACTTCTTTACCTTTCCCATTCATTAATAACACCTGCTCGTTTGCTCCTAACTTTCACCCACCAACCTGAGCTGTTAATAGAGCCTCATGCCAACCTGTCTGTAACTCATCTCTTTTTTTTATTTTTTCTTCTATATAACACTATTCTATTTCCATCCCTGCTCACCCGTTCTCTTAAGGAAACATCTGCTCAAGGGAAATTTTCGTTTGTGTGAGTGTGTTGTTGTTGTTGTTGTGGTGGTGGTGGTGGTGGTGGTGGTGGTGGTGGTGACTTAGTTTTATAATTTTATGAAGTTATTGTTTTTATTGGTGCTGTTATTGTTGTTGTTGTTGTTTCTGGTGATATTGATTCGATGGCGTCTACGTTTTCTTCGTTTCTGGTGTTGTTAATTAACGAGTTTGATCTGATATTGGTGTTGATGATGTTGATACTGTTGATGTTATTGCTTATATTGGAATCATTACTGGTGTTGCTGCTACTGTTAATCTCACAGTTGGAGTCACTATTGATGTTTTTATTACTAATGTTACTAATGTCTCTACTGTTAATAATGTTACTCTTAACCCCTTCAGTACTGGGACGCATTTTTACCATGACTTTTGTGTATCAACTAGACGAATCTACTGACATTAGAAAGGGTATATGGAGGTCTGAAATTTAATGGCCAGAGTCTTCACTAATTCAATTCCCACCTAAGTTTCTGAAGCTGTATAAAATCCCCATATAGTAAGCAGAATAAATATGAAAACATGTCCTGGTGCTGTTGGAGTTAATAATACTGTAGTAGGTGATGCGGTTCTTGAAATTACTACTACTTCTACTACCGTTGTTGGGCCTTTCCCCTACTGGTGCATGGGAAAAATACAGTGTGGTCCCTTCCTCCGTCATAAGCAAAGGGCGAATAGGGAGCACCAACGCTTATAAGGTTTCATACATCGCTAATAAGATTCCTCGTAAGTTTATGCACACTCTTGAAGATTTGTGAGAGCTCGCGAGAGATGAGGAGGCTTGACATGTCCCTGGAATAAGGATCAGGGAGGAGAAGATGGCAGGAAAGGGAAGTGAAAACGATCAGAGAGGAGAAAGAAGTGTCGGGGATGGAAGGAAGTAGAGATGAGAGTGGAGGAAAGAAACGAGGAGTAGGATTTAAAGGTCAGAGTTGAGGAGGAGATTACGAGAAGGATGTAAAGGTCAGAGTTGAGGAAAGGAACGGCTGACAGGAAGTAAGGATCAGATGAGAACAAGGGAATGACTGAGAAGAAGCAATATCAGTAGAAAGAAAAGAGTAACAGAGCAAAATGTAACAGTGCAAGGAAGGAGTGACTGAAGGGAAATATTAATGAGTAACTGGAGGAAAATAAAAGGAAAATGAGAGAGAAGCAGTTAAAAGAAGGAGCGACTGGAAATAAGTTAAAGTCTGAAGAACAAAATTAAATGCTAGAGAGGAACATGGAAGGTGATGATGGTGGTGGTGGTGGTGGTGGTGGTGGTGATGTAGGTCAAGGCGAGGTGGTGTGGGTCAGGACAGGAGAGGAGGGCGAGGCAGAGGACAAGAGGACAAGACCAAGACAACCCTTTCTCCCATCGTCCCCTCGAGATCTTGAATAACTCATCCACAGGGACCATGTCGTTTGTCCTTCCTCTTGCTCTTCCCAGCCTCCCTTCACCCTCACCTGCCCAGCCTCCCCTCACCCTCACCCCTCCCAGCCTCCCCTCACCCTCTTCTTCCCAGCCTCCCCTCACCCCCTTCTTCCCAACTTCCTCTCACCCTCACCTTCCCAGCCTCCTCTCACCCTCATCTTCCAAGCCTTCCCTCACCCTCTTCTTCCCAGCCTCCTCTCACCCTCATCTTCCAAGCCTCCCCTCACCCTCTTCTTCCAAGCCTCCCCTCACCCTCTTCTTCCCAGCCTCCCTCACCCTCACCCTTCCCTGTCTTCCCTCTCCCACACCCTTGCCAGCCTCCCCTCTTCCTTACCTTCCCAGTCTCCCCTCACCCTCACCTTCCCAGCTTCCCCTCTCCCTCACCCTTCCCATCTTCCCCTCTTCCTCACCTTTCTTCTTCTCCCTCTTCAAAAAGCTTCCCCTCTTTCCCTATTTTCCTCATTCGTTGAATAGTTTCCTCTCATCTTGCCCAGTGTGTTCTAGTCCTCTCCTCGTTTTCCCCTCTCTTCTCGTCTTCCTTATCCTCCTTCCCTTTTTCTAAACATTTTTCCCTTTTTAATCAGCATTTCCTTTTCTTCCTCAGTCTTCTCTCGTCTTCCCTACCTTCTCCTTTCCTTCTCTACCTTTTTCCCTATTCTCCTCATTCTTCTCTTGTCTCTCCCACCGCCCCCTCGTCTCCCCAGCCTGTCCTTCTCCTCCCTTCCGTCTTCTTCATCCTTTCCCGTCTTCTTATCCAGCTTCCTTTCGTCCAGCCAATCCTTCCCTCGGCCTTCCCTCTCTCTCTCAGCCTTTCTTCTCGTCTCATCTTGCTTCCCTCTCCTCTTCATCTCTCTTTTGTTGCGCGCGAGAGAACAGGGAATAGAAAAAGGATGTCCACAGATTTTTCTTCCCAGTGAGTTCGATTTTATCTCTTTTTTCCATCTCACTCTCTCTCTCTCTCTCTCTCTCTCTCTCTCTCTCTCTCTCTCTCTCTCTCTCTCTCTCTCTCTCTCTCTCTCTCTCTCTCTCTCTCTCTCTCTCTCTCTCTCTCTCTCTCTCTCTCTCTCTCTCTCTCTCTCTCTCTCTCTCTATATATATATATATATATATATATATATATATATATATATATATATATATATATATATATATATATATATATATATATATATCATTGTTATGCCAGGAAAAAGTCTCAGGAAGACTATACGGGAGTTAGGTTTCCCCAGTAGGGTGTGGTGGCGGGGAAAGCGTGTCTCGATATGCTCCCTGCCGCAGGTGGGCAGAGCCTAGAGTAGAATTTCTACTATATGTGTTAACCTTGTATTCTGTGTAATAGAACTGTGACTCTTATAACATGTGACCAATATGACTGAGGAAATTCTGTAATGTTGTAATATTATCTAGATGTATTGTACAACACAAATCAGTGAGTCAGTCAGTTCAATATTGAGCAGGAACACCATCAAGTTGGAAGAAGCGAAGCAGTAAAAGAGGCACAATAAGACAGAGGACCGGTCAGTAAGAACAGTGAGTCAGTGAGAAGAAGAGTGATAAGTGCAGAGACAGTGTTTGACTCGCTGTTGTTGTTTCCAGTCCTCTCGCTCAAGGAATTCAATTTCACAAGTTCTGCCCAGTGTATTCTTCTCCACGGGTTGTTACCAATCTCTCGGTGACGACACTGCGGTACATGAACCCAATTGACGAATACAAACGTGCCCACGCCAACAGGGCCTGGCAACCAGCGGGATATTTTTTTTTTTTCCAACACTTTGTTATATATATATATATATATATATATATATATATATATATATATATATATATATATATATATATATAATCTATTATTTTCCATTAATTATTTTTTGTTCACATTGATCTATTTTACTCTAGTGAGAATATTGTTGTTGCGAGCGTAGAGCGAATATTTTATTTCTGTCCGTCCTGTCAACAAAATTCCCAGGTCTATCTTATGGCGATATGGTGTTTTGTTTTCATTTATTTGTTTATGTATTTACAAACATTTTCCTTTGTCTTTTCTTCTCTTCCTTCCGTAGAGCTGCACTGTGGCATGGAGGTCGGTGGTCGGGAGGATTCTGTCTTCTCGATCTGATTCTCTGCGTCATTTTATCACATTCAGTCTTCGTTCCTGTTATTGGCAAACTCTGGAACTCTCTACCTGCTTCTGCATTCCCTCCTGCCTTTGACTTGAAATGTTTAAAGAGTTAAAGCGCAATGTTTCAAGACATCCTCACATTTCAGATAATCCTTTAGACTACTTTCTTTGTGGACTGGCTCCATCGGGAACCCTGTGTCTATATAGCCTTTTTGTTAGTCAGATTTCTTCTTTAAATTCTTACTTAGGTCGGAGTCCCACGTTACATAAAAAGATTGGCATTGAAGTCGTGAGGAGCAGAATATTGTGGGTTAACTCATGATGTTATTAGTATTTTTTTTTCAGCTATATATATTCTACACACACAAAAAAAAGAAAACGGAAACACACACACACACACACACACACACACACACACACACACACACACACACAGGCAACAAGAAGGGAAAAGAGAAACACAAAAGGATAATTAATGGAAAGAATGAAAAAAGTCAGATAGAAAAAGAAAGAAAGAAGAAACAAAAAGGAAGAAGACAATAGATAAGAGAAAATAAATGTTGGGAGAGACCAAGGAGGAATAAACGAAAAGAAAGGAGAAAAAATGAAGGAAGGGGAGATGAAAGAAAAAGACAAAAAAATGAAAGAACAAAAAAAAGAGGAGGGGAAGAAAGAACAAGGACACAAGGTAACGAATAAATAAAGAGAACAGAAGGAAAACAAAGAAATATTGGAAGAAATGGAGAGAGGACGAAAAAAAAGGAAAAGAAAAACGATTCTCTGGAAAGACGACAAAGGATAGGAATAAAAAAGGACAGTTTTAGGAGAAAGAGACTGTGAAGGAAAGGAATTGAAGAGGAATATGGATAGAGGACAGGAAATGAAAGAGAGAATGTTAGGAGGAAGAAGAGAAAAAAGAAGAGTCACTTACCTCAGGGTACAGAAAAGGTACTAAGAAGTGGGCTTCAAAGGAGGAAGAGGAGGAGGAGGAGGAGGAGGAGGAGGAGGAGGAGGAGGAGGAGGAGGAGGAGGAGAGAGGGACAAGACAATAGGGATGGTTTATGACGAATGGAGGAAATGACGGAGTTGTGAAAAGGTTAGAGGAGAAAAAGGGTGTCTGTTTGAGAGAGAGAGAGAGAGAGAGAGAGAGAGAGAGAGAGAGAGAGAGAGAGAGAGAGAGAGAGAGAGAATTAAAGTTTACAGTTACAAGTAAATGGAAATGTGTGGATGTGTGGATGAGAGCTTTTGTCTGTCTGTTTGAAAGTCTGCCTTGCTACCTCCCTCCCTGTGTGTGTGTGTGTGTGTGTGTGTGTGTGTGTGTGTGTGTGTGTGTGTGTGTGTGTGTGTGTGTGTGTGTGTGTGTGTGTGTGTGTGTGCCGTGCAAGGAACATGCACAACTTTCAGACGAAAATTTTATAAACTTTTGATTATTTTTCAACATTTCAAAGAGACATTTGCATAATTACCATGAAAACACACACACACACACACACACACACACACACACACACACACACACACACACACACACACACACACACACACACACACACACACACACACACACATCGCAGTTTTAGACGTATAGGAGAGCGAGAGTATGTGAGTGGCGGCCGTTGGGAGGCAGCAGCGGTGACGGAGACTAGTGGACACCATCAGGCGGGCGTTGGTAAGCCAGACTTGGGTATTGAAGGCGCTTTATCTCTGCATTTACCTCGTGTCACTCTCAAGGTGGCACTTAAGGAAGGGGAAGACGAAAGGATTAGGAGAAAAGTTAAAAGTTTTCGTGGTGAGAAGGGAAAGGAAGTGTGAGAGGAAAGGAGATGAGTTGAAGAATGAGGAATGGTGGAAAAGAAAAGTGGGATTAGGTAATAAGGAAGAAAATGGTGAAAAAAGAAAAAACAAAAATGGTGATAGGAAAAGAAAATGGCTCATGAAGGATGGGAAATGGAGGAAAAGGATAAAATGGGTGGACTAGGAACGAAGTTAAGGAAAAAAGGAAAAGAGTGGTAAGTGACAAGACCAGATATTTCAATTTTAAGTATACTCTACCTATAACTTTAACTATACTATATTTTTCCTCCTGTGACTTAGTTTCCTAACGAAGACCAGTGTAGATACATTCTGATTCTTTTGAGTTAATCTGCTATAAAAAATAGAAAAAAAAGAAAATTAAATATCTCAAATCTCTAATGGGTATATATTCACGCAAGAATTAACCGGCACTCTCAATGTTTCATACCTTTCTTTGGTCAACTCTGGAATTTCCTGGCTGTGTCTGTATTTCCAGCTTCCTACGACTTGATCTTTTTAAGAGGGAGGTTTCGAGAAATTTGTCCCTGTCCTTTGCCTAACTAACGGCTTTGTAAGGAGACTGACGACTGAGTAGACCTTTTTTTTATCTTTTTGTTACCTTTCGCCAGTCCTCTCCTCTTACCAAGAAAAAATATTCCAATGATTTATTTCAACTATTTCAAAACAAGAGTTCATGGAAGTTTATAGAGATTTTCAATGCAGGTTTTTCTTTTGTATCATCAGAGGAAGAAACAACAACTTCTGAGAACTTGACTGATCATCTATGACCTTTAAAAATGGTTCTTTAGTGAGGTAGCAAAGCGTTACAGAATACACATCTTGGCTTCCACAGCACCGAGGCATCATGTCTGTCGTCACCACATTGACTAGCATTTAGAAACTCTGCTTTCTCACCACGATTATTTTCAAGGGCCACAAAAATAATTAACGGGAATTTCAAGAGTGTTTCTTTAGTGAATAATGTAGAAATTTTATCACTCTGCCTCTAGAACCTTAAAACAACTGAAAGACTCGAGCATACTTAAATAAAAGCTTTTGAAATAGTGTCTGATAATACGAGCATTATAATGTCCCGCCGCGCCATGTAATGACCGCCACTTGGGTGTCGCTCACGTCCAAGACGCAACCATGACTCAAGGGTTAGTAGTGGAGGAAAATTTGTCTTTTGTATTCCAGTGACCGTTTGAGAAAAAAAATAAAATGTTGATAATGTATGTGCATATATAAGAAGGAAAAAAATGGTTTGATTTATGTGCATACCTAAAGACACACTCACACACACACACACACACACACACACACACACACACACACACACACACACACACACACACACACACACACACACACACACACACACACACACACACACACACACACACACACAGCTACGGCTCAACAGGCATTGCTACAACATAAAAATTTTATATTAATTCTTGTACTGACATTATAAAGCAATGAACATTATTTACTTACTTATACACTTACTTGCTTAATTACTTACTTACTTACACACACACACACACACACACACACACACACACACACACACACACACACACACACACACACACACACACACACACACACACACACACACACACTGGCTTCACAAGCCAGAGGAACGGGGTTCGATTTCCCGGCCGGGTGGAGATATTTGGGTGTGTCTCCTTTCACGTGTAGCCCCTGTTCACCTAGCAGTGAGTAGGTACGGGATGTAAATCGAGGAGTTGTGACCTTGTTGTCCCGGTGTGTGGTGTGTGCCTGATCTCAGACCTATCCGAAGATCGGAAATAATGAGCTCTGAGCTCGTTCCGTAGAGTAACGTCTGGCTGTCTCGTCAGAGACTGCAGCAGATCAAACAGTGAATTACACACACACACACAAAGAGACAAAAAAAGCGATGATTTATGTACATATCTAAATAAGGTCTGCCGTGAATAACTGGAGCGGAAAATACAGAATATCGGGCGTCCTTT